>NW_024581116.1:5470439-5702284 GCF_017639235.1 Corvus kubaryi | reverse complement strand
GTTGCGTATATTTTATGTGGAGGTTAGCTGGGAATTCCATTTAGGCGTAAGAGACTGTAACCCTAGCTGCTGGGGAGATGCTGTATGTGCTCCCTTGAGGCAACCAGAGCCTTTGCCCAGCAGTTTGGAGATACCAAGGAAGAAAACAAGAGTGGTGCTAACAAGTTCCCGAGGGAGCTTTTGCTCACCCCTCTGGTGTAAGGAAGGTGGTTGTTCTAAACCAGTCTTCTGGGTGAGAAGCAGCGGGGCCAGGGGAGAGAGCAAAGGGTCCTTGCAGAAGAGCTCTAAAACACCAATAGGCCCTTATGTAATTAGCTTCCTTCCCTGCCTAGTATGTATTGCAAGAAGTGGGAATATTTCACAGGAAATAGAGCAGCTATCACAACAGTTGTGGAGTTTGAGGGGTTTTGTTCCTCACCCGGCACTGGCCTCATTAAATTAGAGCACAAGTTTTATGAGGAGGAGCTGGGGGTGCTTAGCCTGGAGAAAAGGAGGCTCATGGGGGACCTTATTGCTCTCTACAACTCCCTGACATGAGGTTGTAGGCAGGTGGGGGTTTGTCTTCTCCCAGTTAACAAGCAATAGGGCAAGAGGAAATGGCCTCAAACTGCACCAGGGAATGTTTAGATTGATTACTTGGAAAAATGACTTCACTGAAAGGGTGGGCAGGCATTGGAACAGGCTGCCCAGGGAAGTGGTGGAAGCACCATTTGTGGAAGTGTTAAGTAAAGATGTGTAGATGTGATGCTTAGGGACATGGTTTAGTGGTGGGCTTGGCAGTGCTGGGTTAGTGGCTGGACTCCATGATCTTAGAGGTCTTTTCCAACCTTAACGATTGTAAGCTGCAGTTAAAGCAACGTGGGCTGAAGCCCTCACTTGTGACTTAGGCCATCCAGGTGCTTGCTGTTACAGCCCTCTTTAGGCTCTGTATTCCTGAGGTTGCTTTAAAGGCTGTAATTTTAATTTTAGCTTGATTCTGTATTGCTGCATCTGTATTAGTAAACTAAACAGGGTCAGGGCACAGCCTCAAGTGTACTTGTGCATTTGGGTGATGTTCACATGCTCTTGGATGAGGGCTTTCCCTAAATCATGCTCAGGTGTGGGCATATCTGTGGAAACAGGCTGGACAGAAATGCATCCTGAAGGGGAGTTTGGGCAACTGGAATGGGGAGCTGCAGTGTACCAGAGAATTGGCACCAACCTGCTAAATGCATCTTACTGGTGTGATATATTTATTAAGGTGAAGAGCCTTTTTGATGTTCTGTTTTGGGGTTTTTTTGATGCCTGGAGCTCAAAAGCATGTGTATGTAGATACAGGTGTGTGATATGAGATGGCAGAGCTGTTTCTGCCCCATGTGGGAGTGCTGTGGTGGGGAGCAGGTTTGCTTTCTTCCCTGCTGGGAGAAGTGGGAAGAGTTCTACATGTATGCTCACATCCCATACCATGCTTTGATAGCCTGCTGGTTGCAGCTGCCTCCTGGGGGCTGATTTCAGATTTCAGGTGGGATTTCAGGTCTCAGGCAGCAGAGGGGTTTGAAGCACAGATGTCTGTGTTTTAAGGCAAGTGCTTTAACCACTGAGCCGTTGAAGGGAAGGGGAGTGATGCTTTCTAACTGCTTAAGGGGAAAAAGCAAAAAAGCTTCACTTTTTATTGCTCTTGGCAGAGGGGAAGGGAGATCACTCCTGGGAAATGGAAGTGAGGGTTTTACCTACCTTCAGAGGGCCAGATTTCACGATTTGTTCCTCTCCATAGTATTTCCTGGGCTTATGCTAGTCTCCTGGCCACCCAGTATCCCATGTTGTGCAAGCCCTGCCCTGGTGTGCCTCACATGGTGCCTCATGGTGCCTGGCAGGGAGTGGAGCACTGCACTGCCACAAGGCAAGTTCCTCACTGCTTCTCACTTTCTGCAAACACTGAATCATCTTTCGTGATCTAATCTGTTTTAATAGCTAAGAGTGTTAAACACAGTTTTAAGGGTGGTGTATAACTACAGATCAATGTGGTTTTAATTTTTTCAAAAGATACTTTTCCTGATGTTTATGTTAATTCCTCCTTAACAGTCTTGAGTTCCAGTTGTCTGAGCTGATTCTGTTGCTTGGTCAAATCCCATTCTGGTGCTTCTGAGGTGCTTTTAGAAAATACTGGTGGGTTTTCATCCCCTTTTTCTGGTATGGTAATAATTTCTGACACAGTTCCATGAAATACAGCCTTAAGTTGATGAAATTAACTTTTCTTGATCCAAGAGATTAAATGTGGCTGTAAATTTTTAAGCAGAACCAGTTGCTGCAATTCTCCATCAAAGAAAATCTTGTGGACTTGAATGAGTAAGACTTAGGGAGAGCATTCTCCTGGGGAAGCTGATTAGTTAATACTTCAGTAATATCTTTTTCTTTCCTCTCCCCCTGCATCTTCAGACCTGAAACAACAGAAATGATTCCTAGATCAAAGGACCGCTCGAGTCCCTTTTATCGGACAAATATCATAAATGGTAGGCTCTTAACTTTTCACTTGAGTAATGGCTCAGGCTTTCACGATTCCTTTAATAAATTTAAAGTAGGTCATAATACCCATCACTGCATCCTTAAACTGGTATAAATCTTGGTTTTCAGAGTTTTAATTACAGTGGCTGCTCCCATTAGGTGGTCTTGTTTCATGGCAGGATGCTGGACAGCTCTCTTGCTCTAAGTCATTTATGTGGACTGCGGGTATGTCTGTCAAACCATAATGAGCAATGAAAGAATGAAGAATGTTAATTTAACTGATGCTGCTTTTGCTGTTAATGTAAGTACCACCAGCTGCACCTCGTAAACATTTGCTGTTTGCTTGCCGGCGCTTCGCTGTTTCGCGAGGCCTCGCGTGATTGATAGAGGCAGAATCAGACTGATGGCTGGCATGCCGCAACTTTTCTGGAGCGCTACTTCTCTGAATGCCTTTTTGTTGCAGGAGACAGCTCCTAAATTTTAATTGCTTTTCAAACTAGCAAGTGCTGCTCGTGTCGAATGTGGATAATTGTTTTATGACATAGAGGTGCTATAAATTAAGGAGAGGTCAGCATAGATAATGCGTGCGTTACCTGCTGGAGGAGTGATGGTTGGGTGGAAGTGACACGTAGGAGATGCTCACTTTGGCGTGCGGGGGTTCTCAGTGCTCACACACAGCTTCTTAGACAATGGCCCTTAATAGGAAAGGACTGGTTGCAACAATAGCAATGCTTGAAATCACTTTATAATTAGAGAAATTACTGAATAATGCAGAACTCCACAAATGGCTTTTTTTCTGACCCATTAAGCATTCAGGTAAACATTTGAAATAAAGCTGCAGACCTCCATTCACCTGTCACTTGTGGTGTGCACTCAGCAAAAGCACATTTTGTTCCTCTCCAGTGGGTCATTAAGAGGGTGATGGACCCCAAGAATTTGACACAGGCCACATGTGCTCCACTGCAGTTCATTCAGAATCATCATTCCTTCCTGCTCTTGCTTCACTGATTAAGGTGAACCTGCTTCTTATTGACATCCTGTCCAGCTTTTTCTTCTTTGTCTTGATAGTTTCTTGAAGTGTTTTTAATCTCTAGCATAGTTCCTTTCTCTCTCTGTCTTGATATACCCAGTTATTTTAGAGATGATTTACTTCTCCTCTGTTTTTTATGCCAAATGTATGTCAGGGTGAAATGCTCTAAATCAAAATGACTGCAGTCTTTAGGATTTGAATTATTTAGGGTTTAAACAGAGAAACACTCATAGAAGTAATTGATTTGTTTTTGTTCTGTATTGCATATAACTTATTTTCATAATATACTCTAGTTAGTAATAATTGAAATGTTATGAGTTGCAACTAAATACCTTAAATTTATACCACTCTTTGCTAATTGTAATAATATGCTTTTATCTCTGCACACTATTAGGTTTTAAAGCTTTATATTCTCAAAGTAACAAATAATGTACCTTTATTAAATTTTTAACAGATTAATCCATGGAAAGCCATATTTTTTTTTTTTTTTTGTACAGCTACAATCAGTGAAACTCCTTGTTTTGAGTAGAGATGGGAGAGATGCAGAACAAGGTAGAACTGGTGGTTATGACTCACAGGACCTGATGGTTATGGCACCAGACCCCAGGCTGGGGTCTCATCCCTGCTTCTGTAATATTCCAGAGGGATGAGAACTGTAGTCACCACGGATTTAAACTCGTAAAACTTGCCAAAATTGTGTATTGAATACCAGTGTCCTCCTTGGGTCAAAACCTACCCCATAGCCTCTGTGTATCTAGGCTTTAGAGTTAAATTTTATTGATTCCAGAGAATTACATTTGTGTAAACTTCTGGTGTCTGTGCACTGAGATGCTGTAGTGAGATTTTAAAAAAATGCTTGCCTGTAGTTCTAGGGACCTAAAGTGATTATTATAGGGATTCATGCCTGTAAGACTTTGATACTAGGTTATAATACCTTTCTCTCCCACTTAGTTCCCTTTTTTTCAGCCTGTAACTGAGAAACTCGCATTCCTTGGTCTTAGGTTCGGTGAATTGGTCCCAGTAAAGAAAATACTTTCTGAGTAACAGCTGGCTGTGTTGAAACAAACAAAATAAAAATATGCTTCTGGACAGCCAAGGTGGAAAAAACAGACTTCTTGAGAAAGATTACCAAAGGGAAAGACAAATATATTAGCAGTTATAAAAGTAATAGTATGACTATATATTTGACCTTTACATTTTAATACACAAACATGCTTGAGTTGACCTTAGATGGCAAGGAGATCTTCCATGGATATTTTTTGTATAATTTCAGGTTGTTATCTTTTTGCTCATAATCTGAATTCACTGAAATAGAATAATAGAATGGTTTGGGTTGATAGGGACTTTAAAGATCATCTAACACATCCAATAAAATTTTCTTTAAACCTTAGTCTGTTTAAACCCTTATATTAAACCAAAGTTTTAATACTTTGTTTTTTAAATGAAAATTGAAATTATTACATTTTAATCTCATGTAACTGAGAAATATTTGTTTTAATACAATTTAGTATGAATTTCATTATGCTTTCTTAAGGGAAAAAAATCATTTTACTGTCTTGTAATAGTATTTCCATTTATTGGACTGTTTAATTTATAGCCACTAAAAATAAAAGTATTTTTTGCATAACTCAAAAGATTGTTTTAATGGCCCTGACAAAATAAACTCCATTAAAATTTCATATCCACTTCAAAGCAGGATGTTTCCATTTGCTATCCAGTTCTTTGGTTTTTTTTTTTTCGTTTTGGTTTGGTTTGGTTTTTTTGTTTGTTTTTTTGGTTACTTTTTTTTTCCCCATTCTTGACTATGTTGTGAGCAAACCAAAGAAAAGACCATGCGTTATGTATTCAGGTACTGTTTCCACTGTTCTCATGTGTAACTTCAGCAGGAAACCTGTCCTCCCCCTCAGTGTGGATTCCTCGCCCTCTTTCCATTGGCCAGCACAAGCTTTGAGTGGATCTAGGAAGCGAAGCCCAATTCCTCGGTGTTGGCTTCCACAGCTTTTCCAGCACTGCTTTTAGCAGCAGCCCTGAAAGCAGTTGAAGACTTGAGCTGTGGTAGGAGGTGACAGTGGTATGAAACTCACACCTGAACACAGTTTATGAACATGAAGAAGAGATAAGAGACCAAGAGAGGGATGGGTGTCCTTACCACCGAGTATTTCTTTTGTGTGGTTTCAGAGAGACTGATGCTGCACTGAGGGCTGTAGTGGTCCATAATCTGGTGTATTGCTAATCAACACACACATATGTGCTGATCTATTTTTTTTTCTCTCCAAGAAGGAAAACCTTGGGGCAGTAAGTCTAAGTGTGTTGTGTTCACCTTGATTTTGTAGGCTGGAGATGAGAAAATGAACAAGGAGATATTCCAGCCTTCGAGCTCTCTCTGTAACCTATGGGGAGTCTGGATAAAGAGCAGTGTATCTGTCCACATGGCAGCCATAAAGGGCCTGAATGAAATGAGTGAAACTTGCAGATTCAGTACTTCTCTAATGAGTTGGTAACAGCATTTCTTCCTCTATGACACTGGTCTAAGTTTTGCTTGAAACGGGTCTACTGTGTGAAGAACAGGAGTGCTTCAGTGGATGAAATATTCCATGTTTAAAATTGAATGGGCGGAGAAAATTAACTTCTGCTGAACAAAAAAAGCCCCAATCACTTCTGATCTTCTATTAGAAATAGCTTAAGTCAAGTCAGGCTGCATTAAGCAATCAACAAGTAACACTTTTGTTTTCAACAACTTCACTTACCTCCTGCTAATTGTCATCAGGATTCCAGACAATATACTACTAACCATTATTTTCTCACCTAGTTTGCTCAGTACTGACAGATAATAGATGATCCTATTACAAATAGATTTGACACTGCATCCATGAAAATGTGAAAATTGGAGTCTCTCGTCATTATTTAAAATGTGTGCTCACTCACTCAAATGAGGTATAAGAGTCTACTTTGGAGATAAAGTAGTCCAGATTGCTGGAAAGGCTGCTCCAGTGTCACCCAGGTTAATGTAGATGTATTATGTATTTATATAGCCTATAGGAGGATAACTTTTCAGCAAATGATTTGGACTGAATATGCAGTTGATCAGGACTCTCATTAATAACCTATGGCCGCACTGTTCTCATGGTAAGAACTTACCCTTGCAATCACAAAGATTAATTCCGGGGCTGTCTGTTGCAGTTTGGGAGAACGAGTCCATAGAAACGGGTGAGTCCAGAGATCCATATCAGCTGAGGTGTAGATTAAGATCCTGCACTGTCCCTGACATTTTGATTAAAATGGCCATTTTTTCAGTCATACTTCTGGAATTTGGAGCAATAGTGTTTTTCTCTGGTGATGGGTGCTTGCTCATAGTGCATCTCAGTATGAGATTGAGGGCCTGGTGTCAAACTGTGACGTCTATGCTTGAGATACCAGAGATAAATTGACTTTGTTCTATTAGGTATGAGGTCATGTCCATGTTTCCATAGGAGTTGCAGTAATCTAGTTGGGAGTTAATAACTGATGGATTGACATACACAATGGCATTTGATGTGTAGGAGGGAAGAATTGGTTAAACATGAGACAAGAAGCATTTTCTGTTATACTGTTAACTGGATTTCCCTGTTTGATGAGTCATGAGAGACCAACGCATTTGAAATTCTTTAGAGCGTGGACAACATCCATGGAGTGTTAGAAAATTCATTATTTTGCACATCTATGAATCCTAGTTATTGCAGAAGCCATGCTGCTCAGCAAAACAGTTTTGATAGACTTTCTCCTCAACAGTGTGTACCTCTAGCAAGGCATTTGTGGAAGTGGTCTAGGACCAGAGCATTGTCTGGACTAGTCATGTGAAGGCAGGGAGTGTTTCGAGAGTCTCTGAATTACGCATGTGACAAATGTGGACCGTAAGAGAGGGCACTGATTGAGGAGCACTTGGATGAAGGTGAAAGATGAGATGGAGAGCTTCCACCTGAAAAGTACATCACCTGAGAGCTGGAGCTGGGAGAGTAGGCTTTTGTACTAATCCTGACATTGCTGTTAGGCCATGAGTTAAAAAATAAGGATGTAAACAGCAGCATTCCCTGGTGCTGGAGCATGATCATCGTACATACTCTCTGTGTCAGCATATTCTCTATGTCAATAAATGGGAGTATGGTAGTCTTATTTAAAGCCTTTGATGACAGGCTGTAGGACACTGCCTGAGGCTATAAGACAAATAACAGTAGTCTTCTCCATGGGTGCTATCTGACTTGTAAAAATGAGTATCTTCCTGCCTGTGCTAGTGCTGGTTTGTTAAGACACAGGCAAGCTCTCCGCTATCTGTGTAGCTGCTGAACTTGCACGTTTTAGCCAGAGCTGTAAATGGGAGCATCAAAGGAAGCACTACACTTTGTCTCCACAGATATGGCAAAGCATGAGGAAGATGGCAGTAATTTAATGATGTAAAATGACTTGCTGTAATGCCTCAATTCAGAGTAGTTGTGTGGAAACTGTCCTCCAAGCTTACTGAGGAAACTTGCTAGTTGGGAGGTGCTGGAGCTAGCACTCGTGTCACCCACCAAGTGTGCAACTGAAAATATCTGATGGCCAGGATAATTTAAATCCTCTAGGAAAATGATTTTTCTCCAGTTATCTTGTATGTAGGCATCTGGATGACTACAAGCAGTGCTGACTCTCATTAGGGAAGGTTAGTGCTCAGGCTACCCACTGCATTTTTACCATATGTAAAAAGCCTAAGCCCTATGTTTTTATATAACCTAATTCTTAAATTAAATCTAGCAGCTCAATTTTATCAGCATGATCTCCTCATACAATTGAATGAATTCTGTGATGGTCATATGTGCTAAATTTAACAATTTGCATCTGGAGAACAAATTCTCGCTGTGAAGGAATTGCTTCTTTTTCTAATTATTCTCGTGGAATCCAAAGTTTGATTGACTGTAACCTGTGCACCTCCCACACTTCCTCTTCTGTTTTTGCTTGCTTTCTTCTCTTTACTCTGAAGGGGATCTTTTGTAACTGATCTGTTTGTTCTGCTGTTTCTTTGGGGATCACAAATTAAATTAAGCCACAGGTCTTTTTTTAGTGTTGGGTTTGGGAGGTGGAGAGAGGGGATTTAGGGCTCCATTGCTTTGGTGTGGTACTGGCAGTCAGCTTTGGAAGTTTGGATCATTACTTTGGAAGAGTGGCCAAGATCTGTGCCTCAAAGATGTGAGGGTTTGAGTCTTGTCATTTTAATAGCGAATTGGGGTGTAATAAATGGGACAGCTGGTAAAGGGTTGAGTAAGAGAATTATAATTAATGCCGGTCAACGTGTGCTTATAGAAAATAAATCCTGTCAAGCTAAGCTGATACCTATCAAGTGTTTTTAATGTGATTGCAAGTTTGATATTTATGGCTTCTACAAGGCATTTGACTTGGTGACACCAATTTGATTAAGAAACAAGAACAATATAGAAACATAGATATGATTTGATTTGGCAGGTGTGAGGGATGGGAACTGAGTTTGCCCAGCTTCAGCTGTTCACAGTTTTGCACACTTTCCTAAGCCAATTGTCCTGGACTCCCTCTGAAGTCAGGGGAGAGGAGAGAGGGCCATTTCTCCACCCCAAGCTGACAGTAGGGGAAACATTAGCTTGTTGGACAAAGCACTTTGTTGCCTATGTCAACAGTATCTGTGTAGATCCATAGGAGAACTTCAGGGAGGCTGTGCTAAATCTGGGTCTGACCATACGGCAGACACTCACAGAATGTTGTGTTCAGGTCTGTCTGCACCTCTAGGAGGTGGATCAGGTAGTGAGTAGAGTAGAGGTAGAGTAGAAGATCATGATGGCTAAGGGTGGAAAAACATGCCTTTCAGCCACTGGGATTTCTTGCTGACATTCGTTACCCTTATCCAAGAGGAAGAATTTACCTATTTGGTAAAGTTTAAAAAAGGAAGAGTCTTCACTCTGTTAAACAAAAATATAGCAAGATTCGTTGTCTAGAAATGAAAGCCAAGAAATTTCAAAATAAATAATAATAATAATAGTAATAATAATAAACCCAAATAGGCTTTGACAGCCAGAACAATTAATCACTAAAGTCTTTTGCCAGCACCCAGAAGGCATCACTAGAAGTTTGGGGTTTTTTCTTCCTGAAAAAGGCAACAAATTAAGTCCTGTGCCTTATAATATGCAAGAGAATCAGACTGAAGTCAAAAAAGGATTGCTACAATTATGCAGTCTGTAAAAAGTATGTTGGTCCCTGTGAAGAGGATATGGTTTTCCCTGTTCTGGTCAAGCTCTCAGACTCGTTACAAAAATATAGCCTGTTTTTGGGGAATCAGAGGTGACGTCTGTCAATCCTTCTATATCCAAAGGGTAAATCCTCTAGGTAGACACTGATGGTTTTGAAAATCTTTTTGGGATGCAGCATGTTGCTGGTCATACTACACTGTAGCAGTGTTATCACCTTGGTTGCCCTTTCACCCTTCAGACTACTCTGTACCTTAGTTCATATCGTAAGAGAAATGGTTGCTTTTGCCCTTTTGAGCACAGGCTGTTGTTCCCAAGCTATGGTACTTTGCTCTCACTTTCCTTTTTGTAGCATCAGACTCAACAGAATGAGCTGTCATCATCCCTCATGTCTCTGGTACATTGTGAACCAAGTGCAGTTCCTGCTTGGTTTCTTGGCGTTGCGCAGGGCTTCACATAAGACGAGGAGGGACACAAAGACTCTGAAGAGCCAAGTACTTACTTTGCCACCATCCTGACTTTTTTTTGCAGCAGCCTGATCCTATCCTGCTGCTCTCCGGCTGCCTAATAGCATTTCTCCCACACTGCAAAAGGCAGGATCTGGCTGCCCTTACATCACCTGCAGTTGGTTAAGTTACCTGACTCCCCAGCAGTCTCTGAGAGTCTTACCAGAAGAGTAGGACTTTGTATTAAAAGCAACCAGGAAATGGCAAACCAACAGGCTTTGTTCTGCTTCTCTTGACTTTTGACAAATATCTGGAAAAGACATTGAACTGCAGAAAGTCAGTTCATGGTGTCAAAGAAGTTGAGGTCTTCTCAGTCTCAAATGTTTCAATGCTTTGACTGTGAGTCTCTCCAGCTGCTTCAGTGAAGCATTGACATTGGGAAAATGTGTTAGCCAAGCTGTCCTAAAACTTTCAGTCTTTTAATCTCAATGCCTTCAAACTATTTCAGAAGAAGGTATCTTTGCTGGTCTTTTCTTCAGTAAAGAAATAAAGATGCTTCAACAAATGTGCTTACTTGCCTGCTACTTTTAAACTAGAAGTTTAGAGGGCTTTAAACTAAAGTTGCCAGTGGAGGGGAACCTCAATCCATCCCACTCCTGTCAGTTTGATGGCAGTGCCAGCAAGAAATGCCCTGAGCTTGGAGAAGGGATTGCAGGTCTGCAGGAGAGCACCTGAACCCAAGCCAGCTTCCTCAGGTGCCCATCTTAATGCCACTGTGCAGATGTGTCGAGGGGAATAAACAAGAGGAGTTAGAGATGTGCATGCCTGCAGGGCCATGATCTTACTGGCATTGTGGAGACATGCCGGGCTGGTTCCTGTGGCTGGAGTGTTGGAATAGAAGGAAGCAGGCTCTTTAGGAAGTGCAGGAAGTGGAGATGAGGAAGAAGTGTAAATGGCCAGCTGGAGGGCATGGAGCTCTGCCTGGGGAGTGGTGAGAAGCTGATTGGGGGGGCTTATGGGACAGAATTAAAAGGAGGGCAGGGACAGGTGATTTTTCTGCCTTGGTCTCCACGGACAGGTGTTCCAGCCACACTGCCTGAGTTGCAGATGCTAAAGGCGGTGATTGGTAGAATTAAGAACCACCTGCTGTTGGAGATGACAAATTTAAGAACATCTAAGGAAGCTGCAGGGGCACAAGTCCATGAGACCTGATGAAATGTATCCACGGATTCTTAGGGAACTGGTGGATGATGTCACTAAAACCACCATGCATCAGATTGATAAGTTTTTTCAGTCTCATGAAGCTCCCACTGACTGGAAAAAAAGAAATATTTGAAAAAAGGAAGACATGGGGAGCTATAAACCAGTCAGTCTTATCTCAGTGCCTGGCAAGGTCATGGAGCACATTCTCCTGGAAACTATGCTAAGGCACATGGAAAATCACGAGATGACTGGTGACAGCCAGCATGACTTCACTGAGGGCAAGTCATGCCTAACAAATCTGGTGACCTTCTATGATGGGGTTAAGATCAGTGGTAGATAGGGGAAGCACAACTGATGTAATCTACCTGGACTTGTGCAAAGTATTTGATGCTGTTCCATGTGACATTTTTGTCTATAAACTATGGAGACATGAATTTGATGGCTGGACTGCTTGGTGGATAAAGAATTGGCTGGTTGGTTGCACTCAGAGTTGGGGTCAAGGGGTCAATATCCAAATGGAGAGCAGTGATGAGCTGCATTCCTCAGGGGTCAGTTTTGGGACCAGTGCTGTTTAATGTCTTTGTTGGCAGCATGGACAGTGGGACTGAGGCACCCTCAGCAGGTTTGCTGGTGACACTGAGCTGTGTGCTGCAGGTGACACGCTGGAGGGAAGGGAGGCCATCCTGAGGGACCTGCACAGGCTTGAGAGGTGGGACTGTGGGAACCTCATGGAGTTCATCAAGGTCAAGTGCCAGGTCCTCCTGCACCTGGATCAGGGCAATCCCAAGCACAAATACAAGACAGGTGGAGAATGGATTGAGAGCAGCCCTGGGAGTGCTTGTGTGTGAGAGGCTGGACATGATCCAGCAGAGCGCACTTGCAGCTTAAAGTCACCAAGGATCTTGTTATTAGGGCCATAAAGATGATCACAGGGCTGGAGCATCTCTCCTGTGAAGAAAGACTGAGGGAACTGGGGTTGTTCAGCCTGGAAAAGAGAAGGTTTCAGGGAGACCTTATGTGCCCCCTTCAGGTGCTGGAAGGCAGCAATAAGGAAGGGGAAAGGTATTTCTTACACGGGCATGCAGTGATGGGACAAGGGGGAATGGCTTTAAAATGGAAGAGCAGATTTGGATTAAGTATTAGAAAGAAATTTTTTCCTGTGAGCGTGGTTAGGCCCTGGTACAGGTTGCCCAGAGATGCTATGGCTGTCCCATTCCTGGAAGTGTTCCAAGGCCAGGTTTGATGGGGCTTGGAGCGACCTGGTCTAGTGGAAGGTGTCCCTGCCCATGGCAAGGGAGGTGGGATGAGATGATTTTTAAGGTCCCTTCTAGTCAAACCATTCTGTGATTCTGTGACCTTCATCCAATCTCCAGCAAACGTAGTGGACTTCAATGAATTGTGAAGTTGACTCTAAGGCAATCTACCCTTTTTTCCAGACTGTATGTATTTGTTTTCAAAGAACCCTCACTATCAGGGTTAAGAATTTTTAACTGAACATACATGATCCATTAGAGCCCTGTAATTTTTGAATAAACAGTCTTTTCAGTGCTTTATTTTTGCATGGGAATAGTTTACATATCTTTTTTTGAAGCCCAGACATATCAATAGCTTTCCTTGAGCTTTTAATGGGAATTAAAAAACAAATAAACTTGAAATGAGTTAAAGTTTTTACTTGCATCCTCATAGTGATCTCATTTTGAGTCTTAAGTACAGCATACCACAGAGCTTAATGTCATCTGGATAAAGCAGTTCTATGTTTAACGTGGTTTAGGGGAGGGATAGTGAATTACATGCTCTGAGGATGGGCTCCTAAAGTGTCTCTCTGCATTTCTTTCTGAAACTCAGTTGGTTTAGTGTGTATGCTTTAACTTCATTTCCAGCATCAACTTTTCTTTTTTAAAGAAAAAGATGGGACTTGATAGGTTATTAATGCTGTCTATCTGATCCTCGAGGTCTATAAACTCATTACTAACCTGTAATATCTGTACATCTTTTAGTGTTTTGAAAGCATTTTTTAAATAAAAATGCATCTGTAAATTATATTGGCAGACTTTGTCATAATTGCTCATTGCATTTGAGTTTGCAAAAATAGCTTTGTTTATGATGTGGTATTTTTAATGGCGTATTTCACTGTTTCCATTTAAACTTCGAAGTGACATCTTTGTTTTTCCCCTTTAAAGAGCAGCATAATCCAGATGTCTGTCAAGAGTTGTTGATGTAGCATTTTATGAGTAATCCTTCTGTTTGAGGTTTTTGTTTTGTCAGAACTGTTTGCCAAGCTCTTATGAAGCTCCCCGTGAATATTATTGGTGTATACTTCCTTTTAAAGAAGTGATTATCCAGGCAGGAATACAAACTCAACAGCCAGTTCTAAACCACAAATGTTTTCTCAAAAGTTATGTGATGTCATAGGAGGAGTTTATTTGTCAGTGTATATGTGAATATTATTTCCCCCTTGCCTTTCCACTTCTTAATGCTTTGAGGCACAGGCCAGCATTCGATTTTGGAGGACTTCAGCTATTGCACAGAGTGACCTCAGGGTTACTGTGTGTGTGTAAATCTTTGATAAAGAGATGTTCACAGTTCCCAGCCTGTTTTCAGAGATGTGAATGTGATTGTGAGAAACTTTCAGTAAAACATGCCAAGTCGCCTCAGGTATCCAGCAATTACCATTTCAAACTCAGAGCTGATAGTACAGGGATGCTCTCATTTGTTGCTGCTAAAAAGTTTTCTATAAATATTTGAACATTGTGCATGTGCAGACATTCTTCTCAAGTCATTTTTTCTCAGGTAGTTCCTTAGTTTAGGTGGCTGTGGCTTAAATTCTTTGGACCTTAGTGAGGACTGGCAGCATTGCCAGGCTGTTCCCAAGCATTTTAGAATTCTTATGGCTTGCAAATGCCCTGGGATCTGCAGACCTCTCAGCATTTTAGCTTGCAAATTAGTAGTTGGCTGGTTGTCAGTTGGGGAAAAGAGAGAGCTGCAAATTCTATAATAAATAATATATTAGGGTAAACATAACAATAGTATTCTGGAGACATCATGGTGCAGAGCAGTCACTCCTTCCAGTAAAGTCAGATTGGACTGTGAAAATGGATGCATCCTTCATTTCCAGCCCTGCGTTTTATTTTTTCTATCCCAGCCTGCAGCTCTTGGCTGCAGCTCTGGTGAACTTCTGTGTAGCTTCTTGTGGGATCTGTAATTAGTCCCTTCTCAAACCACTTGCTCAGTTCTGGCAACAGTAGGACAACAGGTCACACCAGGCATTATAGAGCTTTTCATGCTAAACATGCCAAAGATAACAGAGTAAGATAACAGCACACAGTTGTCCCTGACCTGGCAGCACTGACAGCTTTGGGGGTGTTGGTCCGTATTTACCTCTCGTGTCCATACAACTTCCCAGGCGTGCTCAGCTCGGCTGTGTGCAGTGACTGTTGTGATTTGGCAGATACACTGCCTATAGCACCCTTCTGCTGCCTATGAAACTTCTACATAGCTTGCCTAGGAAGTTTGTACTTTATGTTGGAGTCTTCCCCCCCCCCCCCCGATTTGCTTTCCTTTGCCTTGTTTATTTGCAAAGAGAGGGTGTTCGCTGGCCAGTATTTCGTTCCTGTTCTTCAGCCCCTGCCCCAGGCTGTGGTACCTGACATGGGGGAGGTTGTTCACAGGGCAGAGCATCTTGTAAAGGGCATTTTTAAAGCACTTTGTGCTTCAGAGTTGATTTATAGCTTGTCTGCACAGGCAAGCTTTCATAAAATATTTTTGTGTTAACTTTTTCTGGTTAATTAACCTACAGTAACTATATCCACATCCTTGGCTTTATCCTTCGTCTTTTCCAAATGCTTTTTTCAACCACAAGTGAGATGTGGGAAGGCACTGCATGAAGCATTGCATCCTCAGTGTTGTCCATGTTGTGTACCTCTGCTGTTAAGTGATCTCTTATTCAGGGAGGCTCTGGAACAATGAGTTCCTCACTACAGTACTGAGTTGCCAGATGTTGCTGCCTGCTCCTTACCTTTCTTCAGATCCACTGTATTGCTTTTGGATACTTTGTCTGTGACAGAGAAGCTCTGAAACAGTGTCTTGCTGCATAAAAAAATTGTGGGTTTGGCTTGACATCATATGAAATCATTGTTTCCCTCACCCTCTTTTCTGATTTACTACTTAGAGCTGAGCTTTCTGCTAGCTGCTTGTGCTGTCACCATATCTCATCGTTTGCTGGGGCAATTCTCCTTGATGAGAATTCTTCTTTAGCCAACCCAGAACTGTAGAGGGGAGTCCAACTGATAACAGCTGCTCTCTCCAAAAGATCCAGACCTGCTTCTCACTGACCAGGTCTTTCATGCCAAAGGCACTTTTGATTATTCCATCCCTTCATGAAGATGTTCATGTTGATGAGAGGTGAGCTGATGCCAACCTTCTATACCATGGCCTGCAGCTGATTTAACCTGAAGAAAGAGCTCTCTGCTTCAGGCAGGAAGAGATGCAGTGTCTAAAGTAGGTAGCTTTAGATCTAGTTGCTTCAAGTTACTTAATTTAGAAGCTTAGGCACAGGACAGAATACTTAACCTGTCCATTTTGCGGTAGTTAGGCTCCCGAAGGAGAGATGAGGCTGCTGCTGTAGGCTTCTGTAAGGCACCTTCAAGACAATTGAATGGAGGGAATAGAGGTTTTACTTCTGTGCAGGATAGTATGCTATGATGAGAGACAACCTTTGGGTTTGCTGTTGAAAGCTCCTTGCTGTGTTTCTGCCTTTTCCAGTTTCAATATTTTATTTTAGTGGTTCGGAACTGCCTGGCAGGTGTTGCTCCCCCTCAATGGTAACTGCAGTAAAGTTTTGGTGAGCTTAAAATCCCTTCCTATAAACAGCCAAGATTTTCTAACGCAGGGGAAGCAAAACTCACCCAAATGCTAGTAAATAATGTAAATTGCAGTATGTTAAAGACCATTAAGTCTGTCGTCGTATTTCCCCAAATAATTTTTGCACTTCTCTGGAACTGTGTGTCCAAGAGTAAGCAAACAGATTTTGAACTTTGGCATGTCTTTGCATACCATTTTCATGGTGACAAGTAATTGCCTTTCTTGCTCCTTCGTTTCCTTCTGATTCTTCTTTCTTCAGATGTCCCATATCCAGCTCTGAGTTCTGTTTTGCCTTTCTATATCATTGTCTAGAGCCTGCAATATGCTTTGTAAATATTCTTCATGTCTTTCATTATTGAGGTGAGATAGAAGAAGGTTTCCTTCATGCAAAACTGTCATTGGCTTCTCAGGCTTCTTCCCTGTCTGAAACCCATTTTATTTTTATTACTCTCAAAGGTTTTTTTCCTGTTCTGTGAAGTTCTGGAGCGAGAGTCCTGAGGTGGCTTGGAGAAGTGTGTGTTTCCCTAAGGAGATCTTTCAGAGTAGCTCTGGCCTAGTGTTGCCCTTGGAGATGATAGGGTAACTATGATGTGATGAGTCACCATGCAAAACAGAAATTACTCCCCTGAGTAATTTCCCCTTTTTTCTTTCCTTTCCATAAACTGCCTCATGAAAACAATGCTCTTTTCAACAAACTAAAAGCAAAACTAAGAAAAGATTCTATTTTTGTCTGAGTGCTTTTAGGCAGTCCATGCTATATTCCTTAGTCATCTTGTGAAAGTCAGAAATACTCAATTAAAAAGTCAAAACAATGTATTCAAGAAGTGTTAAATACATAAATACGTAGACCAGCTATGTGAAAAGCCTTAGCTCCAAAGTGAATCTAGACCTGTGAAGAAGACAGGCTCAGGAAGAGCGTGGAGCTCTGTATGATGGAATGAACTGTAATGATGAGCAATAATGTGGTTAAGATGTTTACATGTCCACACCTTCCCCAGCCTTTCATGTGCTTCCTCTTTTATTATTTTATGTTTTCAAGAAACTAATGCGTAGCTGGCTAGTGGTTAGACAGCTCTCAGTTTTTTCTGCATGTAAACGTTCTATGTGTTTTATTGAATCATAGAATGCTTTGGGTTGGAAGGAACCTTAAAGGTCATATAGTTCCAAGCCCCCTGCCATGGGCAGGGCACCTTCCACTAGCCCAGGTTGCTTAACCAACATCCGACCTGGCCTTGAACACCTTGAGATTCCTTAGATGGTCTTGACCCTGATCTTATCCCATAGCGGATGGTTCTTCACTCCCCCAGTCCCTGCCTGAGACTCGGGCGGTGTGGGTGGAGCGCCTGTGACTGCAGACTGAGGCAAAAAAGTCACTGACTATCTTAATGTTCTCCATATCCCAAGTAAATAGATTTCCCATTTCCTTCTGGAGAGGGCCAACATTTTCCCAAGTCTTCCCTGTTGTCACAGAAATACCTATAGAAGCATTTGTTGTTGCCCTTGATGTCCTTGGCCAGATTTAATTCTCTCAGCACTTTAGCTTTCCTAACCTGATTTGGGATGTTATTCATCTAGCCCTAATCTCATCCTTTTAAACTTTTTTTTAGTGGTCTGATCTTTTTTTTTTCCCTCATTTCTCAGGCTGATGGTGCATTGTGCCTCTCAGCCAGCTCTCATTACAGATCATTCATTGCAGCATGAGCCATTTGGTCAGCTAGTCAAGCCAAAGTTGCTATATGCTTCATTTGCAGAAATATAGTAGGAATTTAGCAGTTTTATTAAACTCTTAATGGGGCTCATTGCCTGACTGATCCACAAAGTGACCTTGGATAAGTCATTTAGTTTTTCTGTGTGCTTCTGTCTCTTGTACCCTTACCATCCTCAACTTCACCACACCTCTTTGGGCTGTAGATATTCAGCACTGAACCAGTTTCAGGCTTTCACAAGGGAAATTATTTGGTCAGGATATTTAAACATAACAAAAGTCATACAAATATTCCTAAATAATATCCTAGCAGGGTAGGGAGATAACTTCCAAGGGGATGTTTCTGCATGGTAAACTTTCCATAGCTTGCAGGTTGGATTAGTGAAGTGTTACTCTACCACTTCAAAATTATTATAAAGCCACAAAATATAAAGATTATATAAAAGGAAAAAAAGGCTTAAGCTGAGGCATTGGGACAGGAGCCCTGATTGCATTGCAGAGAGAAGTGCACTGTAAACTTCAGATTCAGATTGTATCAACTCAATTACATGTATGCAGCAATCTTGTCATTGTAAGAATCTTCTTGGTAGAAACTGAAACTCCAGTGCTAAAAACATGAAATCAATAGGCACTGTTATATCCACTTAAAAAAAAAAAAATTGTATTGATTTACAGATAACAACAGCAGTTCATTCTTGCAGGATTACATGCCACTTCCTGTCATAAAGATTACTTCAATATGTATTGCATGTGAGATGGAGAATGTAGGGATAAAACTGCTTTGCTTTAATGAATAGTCATTTTACTCTGTGCATTAAAATGAGATATATTCCTTTAAATTTATCTCCAGGGATTATTTTGATTTCATGGGCAAACTGTGTGTTACCAAAGACTCTAGAATGCTATTAAACTTTTAAATAGTCTTAGATTGCCTTGTTTTTGCAAGTGCTTGAACTCATCCTCTCTTTGATAGCAACTAATTAAGCAAAATATCGTGCTCTTTCTGGTCTCCTCCACATCCTTGATTAGAGGGTTAACACCATGTTATCTTGGGTATTAGATGTTCTTTGCTAAACCCTGAGCGTCTATCAGCATCTAACTCTCCGTGCTTTGTAACAAATTTTCTGTCGCCTTCTGGGGTTTGAGTTCTCCATGCTGATCATGGTGGTCTCCCATTGAGCAGCTTTCTTTTTTATTTTTTTCTGGTGCTGTGATTCATTTGAAGCCTGTTCTCATTATGCATAGGTGATCTCATCTTTGTGTATTAAAGTAACTCTTTTCAACTCTTTCTAGGTAATCTGGCTTCCCGGAAATCTTCTGCTAAATGCAAGGGTTTGCTGTCCTGTTTACTGACTGTTACACCTGAGGCTGATTTTGATACAGATTCTGGATATCGCAGGGTAAGTGTGCAGATGTCTCTTTTTTTTGTGGGTTTTTGGTCATGGTCTCTTCCTTGCTTACACAAACACAATTTGGGCTCTGCTTTCACTTTCAGTGATGGCAGCAAGTCCCTATTGCAGCACGTGCAACTGACCATCTGTGTTATAATAGAAAAATATTGTAACATGATAAATGCTAATGCTGTAAACCTGATCAGGAGTATTTGAATTTGGTGGTGTAGCTCCAAGAGGGAGCAAAATTTTTTGTGTATATAGGCCTAGACTCATGGGACCATATCTTATAAAACTGTAAAAAGCTGTAAGAGGCTTATTTGGGTGTCGTGAACTTGGAGTTTTAAGCTGATAAAAGTGCATGTATTTTTATATTCCAAGTGAAATGTTCTTCATAGTGTGTTGTCTCGGTCATTGAGACAAAACTTCAGGAGGAAACACTCAGGAGTGAGTGTCTCCTCCGAAGGGAAAAGGGCCTCCCCTTTTCCTCCGTCAGTGAGACAAACGGGTCACAAGAAGTGAAAGTGGGAAAAAGAAACCAAACTGTTTATTAACACACAAAACAGGGTAGAACAGGATAAAAAACTACTCAAAAAACAACAAATTCCCAGAGAGGGAATGTGTGGGACCAGTTGGGCCCACCCCGCAGGCTCCCCGGACCGGTGAGGAGGGAAGGGAGGCAGTGAGGCAAGGGGAAAGGAAGGGAAAAAAGAACAAGAAAAAAACCCCAACAGAACCTTTTCCCAGCTAGCTGGAACAGAACGGAAACCAAAAAGCAGCACAGCACTCCCAGCCCACTCCCTCCCGAGCCCCTGGAGCCATTGGGCTGAGCCGTTCAACTGCCCCCTTGGGTCCATGTTAAGGGCACAGCGTCCTTGGGCATTGAGCGCACGGTTAAGGAATAAAGCGGCTTCGTAACGTCACCCCAGGACATGTGTACGTAGTAAAAATATCCGTGAAGTTTGCAAGATTGAGTTCAAATATTTGGAAAAGGGAGATTAAAGGTTAGTTGGTTTCTTGGGGTCATGGGGAGGGAAAAGAAAGAACTGATTCCCTCTGTTATCCAATTCTACTACGCACATTACAGTAGAAACTTTAATACTTCATTGTTGAATGACTCTTGTGGAATTTTTCACCTCCTGCCTACAGGAGGGAAGTTCAGTTTTGTGAACAGAGATTTGATTTTTCTTTATTTTTGCCTCTTCCTCAGTCTTGATCCTCTGCTTTCACCTTCTGTTTCAACCTGCTATTTTTCTTGCTTTATTCCCTTTTCTAGCTTCTTTTTGCACTTCTCTCTGTTTTTTCGTTATGGAGCTAATCTTACCCTCTTATGCCGTTTCTTGTCCTCCTGGCCTCCTTTTATCAGCTATCTGGCTTCTTCCATCCAGATACGTAATTTTCTGGTATAATTCAGGCTGGAAAACAACTGCAGTTGTCTAGTCCAATCTCCTCCTTGGAGCAAGATCACTTCAAACAGGTTGCAGAGGACCACATCCAGTTGGGTTTTGAGTATCTGCAAGGGTGCAGACTCCAAAGTTTTGTTAGACCCTTGTTACCATGTTTCACTACCTGATGAAGGATATTTTCTTCATTTATAATTTGAATTTTCATTGTTGCAGCTTCTTCGTTCTTGTCATATTGCTGCCCTTTCAAGAATAGGCTCACTGTGTTCTCTTTGCACCTTCCCTTTGGGGAATTGGAAAACATAGTGAGATCTGGGAGAGACCTCTGTTCTAGCCACCAGTAATCCTCCATTGGACTTCGTCCAGTATGTCAAAGCCTTCTTGTTCTGGAGGGCTCACAAATCCTGCAGGGGAGGGGAGGATTTCTTCCCTGGGCCTGATGGCTGTGGTCTCACCAACGCAGCCCAGAATGGACATGCTTGGGTTTGAAGGGCACGTTGCTGGCTCAAATTGTACCCACTGTCTGTCAAGACTACCAAGTCCCATATTACTTTGTTTTTCATTTTTTCAGTCTGTTTAATCTTTCTCATACACTGTCATGCATTCCCTACTTCCAGCATTTGCTCTTTCTTCACAGGATTCCTTATGGAACACCTCAGTATCCCCAGTGCATCCTCGTCACAGTGTTTCTGGCAACCTCTTCCCATAAATGTGCGTGAGCTGTACTCTGGAAACAGTGAAACACTTTTGGAAATGTGTTTATTTCCATGAGCAGCCAGCTTAAAGCTTTACATGTAGCTCTGATAATTTAGAATCCTTTTTTCAATTCTTACCATTGTTATTCACAATAGATCAGGAAATTTCTTGTATGCTTAGGTGTGTACAAGTGTATATGAGAGAGTGTATTTAATGCTTTTTTCTGTACTGCCAGTACACAGCCATAAATAGTGTATATAATAATAATACATATATGAAACTGTTTCTGGAAATTGAGTCTGATTTATGAACAAGACATATTTTATATTCCTTCTTTTTGTTTGTCCCTGCATGTGTATGTGTGTGTGTGATGCTACAAATTGCAATGCCAACAACTGTAATTGTAGTGGTAGTTCTGCTCTTTTTCTTTTTTTGGTCACCCTCACGATGAGTAATGTATCCACTTTTCCTGTATTTTAATAGAGTATATATGTTGGGAGGTACGCCAGAGAACAAACACTCAGGAATACAGTCTCAGCCTTAGCTTGGACATGATGATCAAATGGTTCCTGGGGAAAGGAGACATAGTCCTGTGCTCCTGGAAGCTTTGCTGACTGATACTTTGAGGGAAGGACCAAAAGGGCAGCAGTAGTTCAGTGCTGATATCATAATTACTAGTTTGGCCAGCGTGGCTGGAGCTCCTGTCCAGATCCCTCTGTTTATATTTACTGAGGAGGGGAGCAAAAGAATGGGGGGGGGGGGCAAGTGGAGCAAAAAGGGGTAAATATACCAAGTCAGGGGAAGAAATAATTGAGCAGAAAGTAAGAGCAGTGGAAAGGAAAAGAAAATGTACAGAAAGGAGGATAAAGACTTTTAACTTGCAACAAAGTGTTTTGGCTTTAATTCAGAGAAGTGTTGTCCAACTCAAGAAGAAGTAGTTACACTAGTGCAGCTCATACAGAAATGAGTGACAGTTTAATTCACTTTCTGTGGTGGGGAATGTCTAGTAAATCTGGCTTGTGATAAGTTGCCACATTTCCTAGTCACATCAGTATGAAATGTCTGGGATAATCTTAGGCTGAATATCCACTTACTGCAAAGTGATTCTGTTGGGCTGTGGGATGTCCATGGGCGTTTCTGCTATGGTGCCTATGATCTGGTTATACAACATATAATATAACAAAAGAATTTTGAAAACTAGTAATTTGGAAATGAGAAGGCAGGTGTATCCAGGCTTCCTCTTGGAGGCTTCTGTTGCATGTGAGAAGTTGTTTGAAAAGGGCCTGAGTTCCAGGATGGACTCTCCATGTCTCCTTCTGGTAGCGGGCTGCATGTAGGCATTGCACACTTGTCTGTCTCACCCATTTTTGGATATTCCTCACTCAGCTGTTTCCCTTAAAAGACCTTTCAACTCAGTTTTTCTGAAGGATATAAAAAGTATTTCTGCATGTTGACTGTAGCCCTGTATATCCTGAAAGTCACGTGTGGTTGCAGATTTTGTATTCCAGTTGAAGAAGTACTTAACCCCAGTGTTTTCTGGTTCAAACTGAATTAATTTTCACTTACAACAGTGCGAATGGTGGGAAGGAATTTGAAATGAAGTTGAGAGCTGTTTTGGTGATGAAGTTATTTTAATAACTGTGGGTCTCCCTGCACAGCAGACTGATTGTTTTTTGGAGTATTTCTTAGGAGGAGGGAGGGTCAGGAAGGTGTGTAAACTCCAAGCGAGACCTCAAATGACCACGTGTCTTTAGGAGCTTGAACACAGTGATTGTGTTTTGCTTTTTCATTTTTCACAGTTTTCAAGTGGCTGAAAGCAAAGATTTGGATTTGTTCCATTTTATCCCTTTCAGGAGAAGAAGCAAGCTGAATAAAGTAGAAAAAGTTAGTCCAGAAATCCAGGGCCACACTTCTTGTGTGAATTTGTGATAAGCTTTGGGATGCAGCAGAGAAACCAAATAGCAACCTCACTTGTCTTTGGGATGGTATTCAAAGAACAATTCAGTTTGGGAATGACCTTGGAGGGGTCATCTTGTCCAAACTCCTGCTCGAAGCAGGCAAACTGCAGAGGCAGGGCAGGTTGTTCAGGACTGTGTCCATGTCCAGGCAAGTCCTTTAATACTCCTGAGGATGAGGGCTCTGCAGCCTCCCCACACAGCCATCCTGCTGGTTAACCACCTGCTTTGAATTCTTCTTCCTTATCTCTTACCAGATTTTCCCTTCATATAGCTTGCACCTGTCGCCTCTCTTACTGCACACCCTAGGAAGATCCTGGCTCACCACATGCTCCAGACGTTGAACCGTCCACTAAATCATGACAAACTGGAGATCTATGATTATGAAGAGCTCAGATCAATGTTTCCCAAGCACCTATGAATCAGGCAGTATTTTTTGAGTTTGCATCCATTTAACAGCATCTATGTTGGTGTTTGAGGTTTTTTTATTCTTTTTTTTTTTGAAAGAGGGCTCTGATTTTACTGTGTTGTTATATCAGGGAGCAAGGATGGAGTGAAGCACAGACAGTACTCACTCTAACATCTCTGTAGGTGCCAAAACAAAAACACCTGTGTTTCTTTCTGCCTGTAGATAATACATGTCAAATAGACGTGGATTTAGTCACAGAGCTTGGAGTTGGATGTGGTTCCTGTTCCTGTCTCTTCCACAGCTGTCTTAGAAATAGTCGTGCCTTGACTTCCATGCCTTTAAAATAGAGATTATTCACTCTTATTCACAAGAGTACTACAAGTCCTACAGTAACTGTTAAATGCTTTTAGTTACTTAGGAGAAAAGTGCTATAAAAAAGTTAAAATATGTATTTTTATGATATAAACTATATGTTTGTAGTTGCACAGCTTTATGTTAACTCCATATTCTTTGTAGGCTGCTTTTAAACCTAAGAAGTGTTATTCTGTAATGTCTTGTGTTACTGTACAAATTGGATGCTTTTATCCAAATTATGTGTTGGAAATCGAAGGTGGCAAGCACAAGGGTTGTTAGGATAGCCTTTTTTTCACACAGAAGATTTGGAAGTAGAAACAAAGCTTAGAAACTTAATTCTTTTAAAAAGTAAGTCCTTTCATAAAAGCAGTTAAGTATTCTTTCTGTCAGCTTTAATAATAATGAGCTTTCTGGTGCTGGGATGAGCGATAATTGCAAATGGCAAAAAGTCATCAGAATGTTGTTGCTCAGATTGCAGATTTTATTAATCGTAAAAGAAATGATTCACCTAGAAAGGCTGTTTTAGAAGTGCTCATTTACATGAAGATTTGCTGCCTAATTTATTTTGTTTAAAAGAAAAAAATATCACAAAAACCCACAACCAGGAACCCACATAAACTTAGTCCTGTCCTTCAAAACCCTGATTATTTTGTCCTTCCCATCTAGTTTGCTTATAATGCCATCTGTATTCCTGCTTATCAGTGGGACCAATCTTATTTTTGCCTTCTCTTTCTCACAAATGTACATGAAGCTTCTTGGAATTATTTTGTAGCTGAGTATTGTGCATCTTCCCTGCATGAATTTCTTCCACAATTAAAAAGGATGTTTATCTTTTATGAATGACTTCTTGGGTAGATGAGTTTTTTGGCCCTTTACATGTTTCTGATCTTGTGAGGTGTTGGGATTTGCAGATATAAATTAAATTTTCATCTGTTTTCTCCCACTCCTTTTATGTTGTTTTCAACATGAGTCTTGAGTTAGTAAAAAAATGGAGCACATCCTTCACTCTAAGAATACAATTAGTCAGTGAGCCTGCCCTGTGAGCTTAAAACAGGGTACATGCTAAAGGATCTCTTTAATTGGGGTTTTGGCTGGTAAACTCTTCGGGGTAATGGTGCAGCCTTTACATGTTCCTGCTAGAGAATTCATACAGAGAGCATTGCTACGGCATGAATATTGAACAGCTGCCTGCCCCTTATTCCTTATGCTGAAATATTAATACAGCAGTGATTCTGCACCTAATCGTGCGGAGATCAGGTGTGTGTAGGTAATCCTACTGACAATATCCCAATATCCTGCATGCACCTTCCTGTGTGATCACTCCTTCCTGGACCATGCCGAACACCAATTGCTCTCAGTAAATCCACAGCTTCTGTTGCTAAAATGATGATGGGCTCTGCTCCTGGCTGTGTGCCAGCAGGTCAGCCTTTCAACCTGTGGAAGGACAGTAACCCCAAGGGGGCAATAAAGCTGCTACTCATCATAGCAAGAGCGAGTTCAGATGTGCAGATGGAGAAGCACTTCACTATAATGCCCATTGTGATAAAGCTGTCTTTGAACCTTACCAGTACCAAATTGAGATCCTTCACCTGGCATTGTCATCACTTGGGCCTTTTCAGGGTCAGGTTGCAGGAGAGTTTGTGGCAAATCCTGTAAGGAAGCACAGAATTCCTGTGCCCTGCCATGCTTTGGGCTGTAACTTGAAAACAGGATTTCACAGGATTGATGCGGCAGACTTCTTAGTCTGTTTTCTGAACTAATATTTAAAGTATGCCCCGCCAGTTCTGGTCTCAGAGTTGGCTGTTGAAACTCTAATGTATTTTAACACAAAATTATGCAGGCTGAAGTGAAGTTCGGTATGGTAGTGGAGCAGATTCTTCTGTGTCATGTATATTTGAAAGCTGAGAAAGCTTCTGCTGCAGTCAGACAACACTGGCTTGTCAAATTGCTCACGAACTAAAAGATTGCTCTTGGATGGAATTAATTTGCAGTATCTCATTTACTATCTTAGTTTTGTCATGAATTTCCCCTACTCGGCAGCCTGAAATGCCAAGTGAAAAAGTGTTTCAGTGGGAGATAACATAATATATTAAGAAAATGTTATTGATCACAGTATGCTTTTACTGGAAGATGACTTTTTCTGACCGGAACACAAGGGACTTTGCCTTGTTATAGTAGGAAAATGTATTGTAATATGCAAACAGGATTATTGTTAAGGTCACAGCAACTTTGTTTTTACATTCCACTTCCTCTGGAAGCGAGCTTCTCCACAATTAATGCTGTCAGCTGGGCTGGAGTGAGAACAATTTCAGTTTTGAACTTTCAAGCAAAAGATTGCAGCAAGTGTTTTTGGTTTTTGAAGTAAGGAAACAAATACTGTTTTCCACATCACCAAGGGTCAGAACTATAATTCGAAAGGGATTATTGTAAGCATTTCATTATGATGATGGACTGCTTTGTGGTGGTTCTTTGTCAGAATCAATTAATGCACATTTCCTCATCACATGTGTTTTATATATACCTTACAGACAGAAAATGTTGTATATTTGGGTTTAGAGTGGCTTCCACACACAAGGACTATGAGGCACTTAATTTTTCCACATAATGTGGGAAGAATACCCAGGTGGAAGAGTCCATGTTGCTCACAGACATCTTATGTGGGTCTATGGACATAATTACTCTGCAAAGCATGAAGGCATAAATTTGTGATGGGATGCCCAGTAAAGGCAACTTTAGGACGAGGACACTTTTAAACATGTTTGATAAGGAGAGCTCCCACTGCATAAACAGTAACTCAGAGCCATTAAAACCCTGCTTGCAGTGAGGTTGCTTTCTGCTGAAGGGCTCAAAACTTCCCCTCAAGGGTAAGCATGTCATTAAGATGATAATTCTTAAGTTATTTTGAGCTATTTCTAATGAAAGTCATCCAAAGCACATGCTGCAAAACTTTACTCTTCACCAAATCTTATCTCTGTGTGATTTAAGTTATAGTCATATGAGCCATGTTAATTTCAACTGGAAACACAAACTCTCTTGGAATAAATCAGTGAAGGTTGCACTGCAAATCCAAGAATATTGTATTTTCTGTTAGTTTTCCTTTTGCCCTGCTGCACTTCCAACATATCCCTCCAGTGGTTTTCTCTGTTTTTGTTGCAATAAATCTCCACTTCAGTGAATTTGAAGATACAAACCTGACTGCAGAAATTAATCTCTGGTACAGTAGTGGGTTACTAACCTGCTCAAGGTTTCCACATAGCAAAATGATTTCTTCACTTTAAGCAACCACTTCCTACGCAGGCAAAGTACTGTTACTAAAATGGTTGTTTTATCCTGAAATTTAATTGTATTTCTTTGCTGCATTTTCTAATTCAGTTTGTACAATGAGAAGTTGTTGTAAATCAGAAGAACAGACCTTCGTTGTGCGCAAGCCCTATTTCCCTGGTCCCCTTTTGCAGATGCCTCTTCTAGCAGGAGAGAGACCACTTTTGTTATTAAAGCAAGCAGAATGTAAAGGTTTAGATTTTGGCTTTTAAAAGAGTGAAAACAAAACCAAACCACAAGTCCCTAGATTTTCTTTTTGCTCTTTTTTGCCGCCGGAGTTTGGTATGGTTTATTTAGCACAAGAAACATGACTTGACTTGCAAGGGTAGTAAAGGTTAATTGCTGGACTTCCCGCAAAAATTAATCCATTGTTTGTGCTTAGGATGTTTAAAAATACACAAAATACTTTCTATTTTCCTTCATGGCTTAAAGAGAAGCAGAGTTACTACCACCACTTCACTTCCCAGTCCCCATGGGACTTTGTTTTAAAGCAACTTGGCTCACAGGATCAGCTCAGCTTGTGTGGATGTCTGCCCTGTGGGACTCGTGCTCCTAAAGATGCTTTATGTTGCCACATGTTTTCCTGCTACTTGGCAGGAAAATGATGCTCAGCTTTTGTAATTCTCATCGTCTTCCCAAGATGTGCCAGAGCTCACCCTGCTCACCAAGCCTCTCTTGTGCAGACATGAGTCTCCAAAACGCAGTGGCAGTTCAGGACGGCTGGTAATGTGTCCCCGTCAGCTGTGTTCAGTAAGGATAGGTAGAGTTTCAACACGTGTTGTTTAAAAACAACTCTATCAACACAGCTGTTCAGCATTTCCTCACAACCTTTTGTGCTTAGCTCTCCAGAATGCTGTTTAAAATACCACTGGAATCAGCTACATCTGGCCAGCCCCTTGCATGAACTCAGGTATTAGTTTGATGTGCCTGAAAAGATGAATTATTTACACATAAGTCCATTTAGTTTTCACGTTCCCTATCTTCATGAACTGAAAGATGAGTGGAGGGAGGGAGGAAAAAGAGAAACCCCATGGGAGAACAGTTTCTGCTGCTGAAATCATAGCTACGTTGTTTTATTTGTTTTTTTTTAATGGTTCTTGGAGGACATGATAAACACAGCGAAGGTACTGCTCACTTTTACTGTATCTTGTGCTGAGTGTGAGAATTCAGTAGTAAGCAGAAAAGACAACAGTCTATAAAATCCCTTTGTATGTTTGTAGAAGAGTTTGATATAATGACATGAAAGATTTCTCTTATCTATGCATCTAATTGTAATGCAGTAAAGAACAGCTTCTCTGCTTACGAGTATGTGAGCAAAAACATTTACACTGAACATTTATGAGGACACAAAGAGGTGGTTCTTTAAGAGCAGAAAAGGCTTTCTAATTTGTTTTTCCTGCTTATAGGAGTTTTGGTGTTTTGTTTTTTTCTAAAAAGCCTTTTGCATGGAAAAGATAAAATGAAAGATGCAGATAAATTGGAAGAGGTGGTGGGGTTGTAGTGGGAAGATCAGGGCCAGATTTGAGTCTTCCTTTGCTCAGTAGTAAGCCTGCTCCTGAGCTGCTTCACATCCCTGGGAGAGGTGGCTCTATACAGCCTGAATTTGAATAATAGAGTTGCCATTAGCGTCCAACATAAAAAAGATGATTGGCTGTATGCTTGATTTACGGGAAGGCAGAAGTGGTGAAGTATACGGTACACCAGGGGATATTTATGCTGCTAATGCTTAAAACACAGCCCAGTGTTCTGTGCACTGTAGATGCTTTCAAATGGCAAAAACAAAGGTGCGAATAGCAGTAAATCCAGTTATTCTGATAGTTGAATGGCCCCAGATCAGGATCAGGCTGTGCAGTCTCTTCAACATGCAGAGCAAGTCTGGTAAAGCCCCTGTTTAGTTACTGCCTGTTACAGGATTATCAGCTTTGAATCAAAGAAAATAATTTCAAATATGTTAGGATTTAGGGTATATTGTTTCATCTTCATCAGTTTCTAATGCAAGAATTATTTTTTCCAATTTATGTGCAAATAGGCTTCCAAAATCTGTTGCTGTGAACTGAGATTTTGTCAGATTTTTTTCCTTCATCAAATTACTCCTGTTCTGCTAATAACTGTCAAATGGCACCTCAACTCAGCATTTTCTTGATTTATCTTCCCTTCAGTAGCTAACAGTAGCTCTCTGAGGTGTATCACTTGGCTGCTGTACAAACAGGCTGCTCTTAAGGTAGTGAGCTGTGCATTTAAATTTTTTTGAAATGTTACAGCAATTATATTTGATTCTTAGAAGAAGAATTCATTGTTGACTCAAACTGGATGAATTTTTCAAAATGTAGAGGGCTTTTTCTTGGATGTTCTTAAGCTGAGTGGACGTTCGTCATCCATCATTCTGTAGTGTCTAAAACAAAATATTAACTCTGTGTTTTAGTCTGTTTTTTCCTAAAGAAAATATTAGTCAGATATTTCTGCTAAATAATACATTCTGCTCCATTTGCACAAATCCACCCCTTCCCACGCTTCTTCGGGAAAATACTTTACAGGGAGGGAGGTCCTGGGGAAGCTGGTTTGGGGTTGGTTAGTAGCTCCCTTCATGTAAAGATGTTCGTGAGGGTTACATCTGGCTGTTTCCTTTCTAAAGGTGTTTCTAATTACAGAGCATTTGCTGAGCGTGGATTAATTTTGTGCAATACAGAAAATTCACCTGTATTCCCTAAAATACCATTTCTGAACAATTTTCTGCATTTAAAGCAATTTATTTCTCTCAACCCTCTATTTGGCGAAAACAGCTACAGGAAAAAAAAAACCCTGGTTGTCTACTAAGCCTCTCCATGCAAAGTGCATATTAGCCCTTCTCCACTCATGAAAGAACTTAAAATTTTGTAGAAGTTGCTTGATATTAAGAAAATGTAGATGCACACCTGTCTCTGTGTGTTTTGTGGACTTGAACCAACAAGATCTATATATCCAAATTATAGTAGCTTTGTCTAGTGTGAATGAGATGCTACTTACATTTTCAGGTAAAAGAAATCAACAACTATTAATTTGGCAGAATTATTTATTTCTTACTGATGATATTTTCAGTGTATCTAATCAGAGCACTCATGAATAGAAATGAAACAATTTAAATAGAGGCAGTGTACATTGTATGATCTTGTTTTCTCAAACTGTTCCATAATGCAGTGAATAAATTTATCTGTTCTACTGAAAAGACTTCTGCAGAAATCATGCACAGTGCTTTCACCTCTATTATTTAATATGACTGTTTTATAACTCTTGGAAGATGGTTATTTCTGCTGCTGCCACAGGCATCTGGAAAAAATGTTCATTTTGGGGCAACAGAAGGGAAAGCAGGCTTAGAGAGTCTGAAAATCCAGGAAGGTGCACCAGGAACACTTAACTGAAAGTTGTGTAGAAAATGATGAAGTGGTCTTAGTCCATACCACTCCCCAACCCCAGGAATAGCAAGGTCCAGATTTACAGAAGGTAATGACTGAAGAGAGGCTGGTCTGAATCAGCATCTGAGCTCCTTGAAGGCACAGCAGGAAATGCATCTGTGCAGAGCCAATGCTCACAAAATGTCCTGGTAGCACTCGAATTTTACTCTGAATCATGGGATAAGTTTGGGACACTGGGAGAGAGACAAGTTTTAGGTGGTTTCACCTCCAACCACCTTTTGGCTGTTCATTGAGTCTGTTGGGAACCTGGCGGGCTTTGCAGAAGTCTGCGTTCTCCTCGAGATGTTGTACTGTGACTGTGCAGTTTGGGGTGGTGGTGGCCAAGGATGCCAGCAATGAACTTTGCACTGGATGCTGATGGAGACCACTCTGTCATAAGGGAGTCTGACCAGGATGCTGTGGTCTGCACTGGTTAAAATGCCTTTTCAGTAAAATTTTTCATCCAAAATTCAAATTTGTGTATTAAAAGTTAGTGTTTACTTAGAGGTCTTTGCAAACTAATTTTTTTCTCTTTTCTGTTTCGTTTTTTTTTTCCCCCTGGGGAGTTTCATTTTGCACACTCCACATTATTTTATATGAGGAGCTTTGCTTATCCTTGGTAACTAAGAGCGTAAACAGATCTTAGTAATGAATCTACACAAGCCGGAAACAAACTAGGAGATCAACATGTCATCTTACCCTTTCTTCTGAAAGGATGCAGATACAAGATGCCATCATCATTTCTGTTACAGTGCCTTTAAAAGTTCCACTGTGTCCAGGCAGGTTTTTGGTAAGCAAAATCTCCTAACTCAAACAGGTTTTAGATTGCCAGATACAGGTATATATATCATAGATACCAGAACAGAAGTACTTGCTTCTCCTCACTAAAGCTGCCGTGAGACCATTTGCTGTGAGCCATGGCATACATTTCACATTTTCACACTTTTTAACTCTTCTAATGCTTGGGAAAGGGTTGTGGGCAGTGCAGGTGGAACTGGCTGCTGTTTGTGATCTAGCCTTTCTTTTTCTTCTTTTTTTTTTTTTTTTCAGTTGAGGAATTTTAATCCCAAAATGAATTCGAGCACTTACATGCTTTTAAAACCTTACTGGCAACCAACAACTCTTAATCTTTTTACATTTCTTGTGATTAGCAGTGCTTTCTAATCCTAACACCAGACCCAACAGCAATTGTTAACTGCACTACTTGTTTTACAATCTAATCTAATCCTTCTAGCAGTCTGAGGCCAACATTATCATTCTGAAATTGCAAACTGTAAGATGTTGTGGTAGTTCTTCACTTGGTTTTTTTGGTTTGTTTTTTTCTGGGTGGTGGGTTTGGTTTGTTGTTGTAGGTTTGGTTTTTTGGGTTTTTTTTTACTTTCTCATTCCTTGTCATGGATAAATACAGTGATTGGCATATTTCCAGAAAACGATGAAAATAGGTGCTTTTCCCCCCTTCAGCCTTTTTGTTCTTTTCTTCTTCTGGTCCTGGAGAAGCAATTTGCTTTATTCCTGAGTTTATGATTAGTAGTGAGATGTGTAGGTGGAATTTGTTTTAGTAGCTTTTTTTCCCCTCTTCCCTTCCCTCCCCCCACACCTATTAATATATCTGTTAGTAAGCTAATGCTATTAGGTTATGCAGACTGCTCAGTGGGCAAGGAAAGCTAAGACAGCCATCAAATCCTCACACTGCCCTGAAACATCTCTCTCTTGTGCCAAAGGCTCTGTGTGTGTTAGTCTGTGAGGCAGCAACAGATTTTATAACCAGTGACATCGCAAAGAAAGGGTAAAGAAATTGCTGTTGTAGATTTACTGGTGTGAGGTTTTTTACCTTTTCCCCACCTGGAAAGTAGTGTGGGTGTTTACAGTCTCTACAGGAACTGCTCTGAATTTGCATTAGGAAAGGGGGAAGGGAACATTAGAAAACTGAAAACTTCTTTTGTTGCTGCTTGATTTTGATTTTTTATTTTTTCCCCATGGGAGGGGCCAGGGATGTTTAGCCAGGAGCACACAACCCCCAGATGACCCTATTTACTTAAATCCTGGAATCATTTTCAAGGTGGATGAAAAGAATGGCAAGGAGAGGCTGCAGAGTAAAAAAATAGCATTTTTCCCTAATCACAGTAGGTAATAGCTAAGGGCATCTTCTGCTGCTGCTGGGGTCTTCCATGGTCTGTTTTTCTTAGCTGTGATCTTCTTTCTGCAACCAATGGAAATCTGAGCTTTATTTGTTATTGGCAGCACTGAGAAAACATTTCGGATTTTAAAGCAAGGTAGGAAGTTTTTATGTGTGTGTGTATATAAACATGTCTGTTTGTTTTTATGTATTTAAAGAGCAATGGTCCTTGCTCTGTGAAGATCTCATGTCTGCTGGTCCTGGTGTCTGAAGCTCATCTGTATTCTCTGACAATGGACAAATAAAAGATGGTACTTCTCTCTGTGTTCTTTGCCTTGCTTATATCCTTATACCATGTCAGCTCTGGCAAAAAGTGCTACTTTTGTATTTAAAACACGACAAAATTGCAAAGCAATATGTAGTTCAAAACAATCAAGATGTAACTGTGTCGTTGCCCTTTTCACCTTATTAAATGTATAGTTACTTAAATCACTTTAATCCATTACTACTGAGATTGGCTGTCTGAAGAGGATACAGGGCTTTCATCTCTGCTCAGACAGTGCTGCCCCACATCTCTGCTCAGGGGAGAGCAAGTTGATGCCTGCACATCTGGGATGTTTTCTTTATATGTTGAACAGCCAGGAAATTTCAAGGAGCTGCATCTTCCCCATGTACACGTGTGCCTACCCAGCTGCTCTCCCTGCTCTGGCTATTTCCTGATGACAAGGTCTGGCTGTCCCTTGCCTGGAAGTGTTCAAGGCCAGGCTGGATGGGGGCTCTGAGCAACCTGGTCTAGTGGAAGGTGTCCCTGCCCATGGGAGAGGAGCTGGAACTAGGTGACCTTTTAAGGTCCCTTCCAACCCAATCCATTCTATTATGCTATTTCTGGTTTCCCAAGATTGTTTTGGGGCTCTTCATGCTCCTTCTAACAGTTCCCTCTCCATTTTCTCTGTTTTTCTTTTCCACATATGCTGGAGTTAAGTCAAGGTCCCTGTTGAGTTTGTACAAGCTTGTAAAATATTTTAGCTGTGATTAATTTAGTCTTGACTTTCTGAAGGGATAAGTGCTCATAATATATGATGAAATCAGGCTCCCGCCCTTTTTAATTATTTCTTGGCTTCACACCTTTGAATTCATTCTCCCAGATAACTTTCAAATTTTGCGAGGTGAGGCAATAAACTTATAAAGTGCACAAGTCAAAATTAGGCTTTGTAGTGAAATGCCCTGGCAGGGAGGAAGCTGGGACGCTGGCTGGGCTTTCCCTGGCAGCCTGGCAGGAGACACTGATCCCCACTGCTCTTCTGAGCTGCAAATACTCATGGCTGTGGAAGGAGAGGATGAAGTGGGAGCCAGTCTGGGAGCTGGCAATATTAATATCATGTCTAAAGTTACAAGTGCAAGTACAGTGCTCTTGGTGCAGAAAGGAGAGGTTGAGGGCGGGGCCCTAAATTTTAGGGTCCTAATGACTTTAATGACATCTTCAGTGGGAAAGTGGCTTAAGGAGGATCTAGTGTGAATTAGGAAACTGTGATGATTAAAAATTGGGATGAACAATACAAGAGAAGCATGGGGTAAATAAACAATATAGGAAAAATTAAGTTGCATAAAACATAAAGAGGTCAAGGGTGATGTTTTCAGATTTGCTGTAGTGTTGCTGATGGCCAGAGAGACTTTTGAGCTTGAGTGCTGCTGTTGTTTTACTCTGTTTACCTCCTTTTATAATTTCCTAAAGAGAGAGATTTCCTGAGCCCTGCCTGCGTAACTCTTCACTCTCCAGTCAGTGCTCCTGTTTCCTGCACAACATCATACCTACTTATGAAAATCACTCTAGTTAAAAAGGAAAGCATATTTATCAGATAATTTTCTATTTTAGCAAAGGCAGAATATCTGTTCCTTTCAAGTCTTTTGACTGAAAGCCATGTCGAGTTGATTTATGTAAGAAGTTGGATCTTCCACCATCTCTTTTTTTAATTCAGCTTTGAGCGCCAACTACAGAACACATGTGGTGGGAAGCAGGCAATACCATTACCCTGCTCCTCCTTCACTATATCTGTTGAAAATCTTTTTTTTAGGGTAGGTATTGTAAAAATCAATATTCAAGTTGCTGGGAAGGAAGGAGTGCTATGCAGGTGGATGCTGAGGGATCTGCAGACTGTTAGGTGTGAGATTGCTTTCCCCTTGCACTGTTTACAATCTTGGTCTTACTGCTTACACATTTTGGGTTTATATACATAAGACAGATACTTTTATGTTCTTATGGTAAGTTTCAAAGGAGCAGAATTGATCAAGGCTGCTATCATGAAGAGCAAATGTTCAGTCCCATAAAAATTGCTTGTATAAGTAAATAGTGTTCCAGAAAGTGACAGTCGAATACTTTACGTTGAATTTCATTCATTCTTTTACTCTTTAATTTCTTCAGTAGCTTTTGAGGCATGGAAACTGATAACCTTCAGGCTACTTTGTACCTTAGAAACCTCTCTACCTCAGAATAGCATAAGCAGTGACCGGTGAAGCTGAAAGAGAAGAAGATAGTGATTAAAAATATAATACAAATGAGTGGAAAATGGGAAGAATGTTGAGTTCAGAAGACACTGAGATTCAAGAATAAGAAATTCTAGCACTCATAGGGCTCTGAGTTCCAGTAGGGCAGCAATAATGATAGGCATAGCAATACTTTCCTGCAAAATCTCCTTTCTTACCAATCCCTCTCGTGGATGCCAGCTCAGGTGTTGGGCTGAAGAGCAGAGGTGGCTCTGGCTCTCAGCACTGTGGGTGGAAGGGTGAATCAATATGCAAAGCATGTGTTTAACTGTTTGAAACCCAGGGACGCGCTGTACCTGACCACAGCCTATTTCAAGGTCTGTCAGCTTTGAGGAGTCAGAAGGCTGGCGGTGTCTCTTTCTGAACATGCCCATGAAAATAATTGTGCGTGATTAATTTTAATTACTGCAGGCTGAGGGCAGATCCTTGGCTGTGTGGATGGGTTTTATTATGCTGTGTTGAAGAATTGTCTGAGCTAGAAAAGTCTCAAACTTCTTGCTGTATGAAAGGTGTGTTGGGGAAAGGGTATGTCTGCAGGAGTCTCTCTTCCTTCCCATCACTCAGAATTGCTTAGTGGTGGTGTAGCAGCTTCAGCAGCTGCCCATGGTGTGTGTGTTAGTGCAGAAAGCACTTGAAACTGGGAGTGGGCAATAGCTGGAGGTGAAGATGACTGATGGCTGCTCCTGTTGCCTTATGGTCTCTCTTCCACATGTTGTGTTTTTCTAACCTGAGACAAACAGACAGGTTGACTACATGAATCTGAAAGGACTATTTCTATTACAGCTTTAAAGTGCATTCCTTCTGCCTCATCGTGCAGTGGTGTTTTAGGCTCTGTCAGTGGTTGGAGTAGCTGTCCTCCAAAACAATCATGTTGGAGTTGCTCAGTGTACCTCCTGTAAAACCTAATCTGGGGGCAGTGGACTCTTTTCTCTGTTGCAGAGATGTACCTGAAACAAAGAGTGATCAGCTACTGCTTTATTGAGATCTCTTTGGCTGTCCCATCATTTGTGTGGTATCCCAAAGGCTGTTGGAGAAGGAATAGGTTTGAACCTCCTCTCACTATAGTAGCTAGTTTTCTCTCAGGCATTAAACCAAAGTGTCTTCATTCTGGTTTAGGAAGGTTTATTTATTTATAAGGTTGGAGTATGCATTTAGATACCCAAGAGCCAAGAGGAGGTCCATCAGCTAAGCTGCTGGCCTCAAACTCTGAAATCTACAGCTGAAATCATGTGCTCGACTTCACTCCCAGCTTTCCTACTAGCTTGCTTTTTGGCATTGATCAAATCATTTGACCTTTTTTTCTTACATTTTTGCTTTTCTATTAAAAAACATACATCTGCTTGGCAGAGGCTGAATTTGTTTGTTTATTCCTTTTCTTTTTATATTCTTGTACAACATTAACAGGAAAACTTTCAATTGGGAGTGTGTAGATGAGAATTGAAATTGCATGCAAAAATATCTTCCAGTCATTATAAAAAACCCAAAAGCATCCCTAATTTAGAAATGTCTGCTCATGGAAATAGTTATTCTCAGCCAGTGAAATTGGTACTACTAGACTTTGAACTATGAGAGTGTGCAGATCAGCAGCACTGATTTATGCCTCCATAGAGTTTTAAGAAATATTCCTAATCCAAGAATGGTTTTCAGAAAGGTTTCCATAGAAGGCTTTCTGCTTCTGATTTGAGTGGAGCTCTGTAGACAGCTGAACTTCAAGCCCTGAACTCTTTATATATTCCTTAAAATTTTATCATTTTATTATATTTAAATATTTATACAGACCTTATAAACTTGATATGACCTTGCTCTTGTAGATGGAGGCGAGCACTACATTTCCCTAGGAAATTGTACAATGGTGTCCGGAGTGGTGCCCAAACCACCTGAACCTCACACCAGGGTTTGCACCATAAATAATGCCACCTTCAGTGCCTGCGGTGGAGGGTGTGTGTGACTAAGCAGTCTTTGCAGCATTTTGTGTAGATTTTCCTGCTTAAACTGATCATGGTCATGTTCACAGCACCTAATAGGGTGCCAAAAATTAGCAGAGTGGGCAACAGCTGAGTTTCGTTCCAGCCTGTGGGAATGGCTGCAAGATGTCAGCTTTAAAGGTTAGCAAGGTGGGCTCCTCTTCCTTAAGTTCTGTTTTCTGTTCAGAGCTAAGATGCAGTGATCATGGCAGTCTGCCATTGTATTGTCTGTACAGTTTCCTTTTGCCAGGATAATCATCATCTGGACCCTCTTTTAATTAAATTAGCTCAAACAATGAACCGTATGAAAACTGCATTGGGACTTCAGTGCAACTGCAGCATTCTTTTGGGTAGACTCGCACGGTATTGTTTGGTTTGGAGACTGATGAGGAGGGGACTTGGCTGGGCTTGCAGAAGTGGGGAGGTATTTCTTCATACTTGAATTTTCTTGGGCTGAAGTCTTCATATTGGCAATTTGAACAGGAGTAGGCTTTTTAATAGGCTACCTCTGCTTTTATTGTTTCTCAGAGAAAAGAGATCTTGTAGAAAAGTGCTTCCATCTGACGATTTTTTCCTGTATTTCTAGTTGTTAAATGAATAAATGAAGAAGTGAAGTTGGTTGTTAGTACCATAATTGCACAGATCAGAACTGGTCAGTGGGAAATCTGCTGTTAATTACTGACTTCTTTTTGGTAATCTTTAATTTTTCTTAGCTCATGTATGTTTTTGTTGGGTTTTTTTTCATAGATCAGTATACAATTTTTTCCTTTTCCTTCTAATACTAACTACTAACCTCACACTTCTTATGGCATCCTTTACTTATTTTCTGCATTTTTGTCCTCCCTTTGTTTTTGTTTCCTATACAGTTGAAACAGAGATCAAAATACATGCTTACAGAATGTACAATAAAATACGGAACAAATGGAAGAAGAGGGAAAAGTCATGCACACTGTCTTTAAACCATGCAATTAGTTTTTGCCTTTCCTTAGGCATTCCTGGTGTAACATGACTTGTTGAATGACCTGTAATTTTGCAAACACCTTTACTTTTTCTAGTCTTCTGTACGGACTAAGAATTAAGTAAATGGTCTTTCCCATTCCAACGTACATGGAAAAGGTGTATTGTGATCTTGTACGCTTGTACAAGCAGAGTGTTTGTTCCTGCACAGCCTAAGCAGCATTGAAGGTACCAGGAACCCCTTCCAAATCATCAGGAAATTTTCAGACAAGATTTCTAGTTATCTGCCTGCCTGTTTGTCAGGAAATGATGGAGAAGATATGGAAGGATCTTTCTCTGTGAGTGCACTATGCTGGAGCCCCAGCTGCTGGTTTGTTTCTGTCTGTGTTCATTTTGATCTGTGAAACATAGAACACAGAGGCAATGTGATTTATCCTTACTGAAGGATTTTGCAAAAGGGTGGATTCCATTTTCTCTATAGCTCTGTTTTGATAACGACGTCAGTTACACTTCAGCCAGATATCGAAAACAGCAGTGTAATTTCAGCACAGAAAGCAGAAGTCAGAGGATGACTCTTAATCATCCTTACACGTCCAAAGCAAGGATAGAAGCATTTTAAAGAAAGCACGTCAGCAAAATACGGTGGTTTCCATCCAAAAATACTACTGTAAGTACCTCCCAGGTGACAGCTTGTTCTGTGTCATCATGACAGTGCCTCTTGCTGCTGCACAGTGGTCTCCAGGAGGTCATTCGTGGAATGGAGAATGTACAAGGAAGCAAAGGGACTCAGCTTAGCTGCAAACAGCACACCTTTATTTAGTGCCACATTCACGGCAGTACCAGGGGTGTGCACTGGAGATGGTGTTGCATGGATACGGAGAGGACAGCTTGAGTCTGAAACATTTGGGGGTGGCGGTCAAGACTTTTTGAGGCTCCAGTGTCACTGTTTTCCCCCAGACTGTGGGCTGTGTGTCACTCACACAGCAGGTGTCCAGTGCTATGGTGCCCCATGCCCAGGGAGAGCAGTGTCACTGTGCTGTCCTCACACTGGACCTCTACCACGTGAGTCAGCTGCTCTGTCCCTCCCAGACCTGCCAGTTGCCCTCCTGGTCTTCCTGAACTGTCTCCAAAGTGGCACTTGGATCAACAAATAGGCATGTGTGCCTTGCAGGAAACCGTGAGTGACCCTCAGGAGATGATTATGATTTACTCTTTTTTTTTTAAGGGCTGTTTTGATCAAGTGCCCTACCACACAGGGCAGCTACGTCATTGCTTTTGTTTGCTGAATAATGGCTGAGGATTTGTGTTTGCATGAACATGCATCAGTGTCTGCTGCTTCTTTCTGCAGTGCCAGCACTAGCTGTGGTGAGAAGAAGCTGGGAAAAAAATGAAACAACACCCTAAAAATCACAGAAGAAATAAAGAATCCATATTTCACTTTTAATAAGTCTCATGATTTTTTTTAACAGGCTGATTTCTGATTTTTTTTGTTGTCTTTCTCTACTTTGAACTACTCATCACTTGCCTCTTACTGAAGGATTTTGCAAACTGCTAGGTTCATATTAACACACTACCGTCATAGTAATGGGAAAATTATGCAGCTTTTTTACAGTTCCCTTCCATCTCTTTCTTCTGCTGTTTTCTTCTAATTAATGTGCAACGGAGTCCGGCTACATCAGGTAATTTGCCATTTGTCAGATCAGGTGAATGTAGTTTGGTGCAAAAGGCACTTTAACGACATCTGGGTGAGCTTCTTTGCTAATTGGGTTGCAACATATGCGTTATTGCCCACTTTAACTCAGCAGAATCATTTGAATCTGATTCCTGCGCTGTTATTTTACACTTAGAATTTGTGACATTCAACTTTTTTTTCCAAGGAATAAATATTATTTAATTACGAGAGATTGACAGAACCACCAATGTTGGCAGACCCCTCATATCCAGTCCAACCTAAGGCTGCCCTCAGTGTCTGCATGGCCTGATGCTTGGTTTGTGGAGTGGCTGAGAAAATCTGGAATTTGGTTCCAGAAAATCTTACTGGGAGAGTACTATTTAAGGTTAAAAAAACAACATACCTTGCTTACTTATTATGCTTAAATTCTGGTTTACACATGTATCCTTCTGCATCCTTAATGGAAATGGGCGTGTGCAACCCTGACCTAGGACATCGTTTAGTCACTGTCCTTTATGCCTGTAACGGTAGAGTATCTTGATTTTCATAGAACTATGTATTTCCTTTTTCATCTCAGATTCCCTTTTCTACCCAGAAGAGAATTACATTTTCTACCTGTGAGCTCTGCTGCTGTAGCAAGTTGGAAAACAGGATGCTAAAGGCATTTTGTGTGTACTTACTGAGTGTGTTGATGTTGCAGTCATAGAGGGAATTGCAATGTCATGCAAATACACCCAGGCTAGCTTGGTATCTTCAAATACACCAAACCAGGTTGTTCAGAAGCTTGTAATACTCTACCCACAATCTGATGAGGTTCATAATAAGCTGGTGTACCCTGCTGCTGCTTCAGCTGATTTATGGTGCTTGTATTTACCTTGCAACCATATGACCATATCATAAAATTCTTAGGGTTGGAAGAGACCTCTTGAGTTCAGCCATTAACATGACACTGCCAGGTTCACCACCAAACCATGTCCCTAAGTGCCACATCTAGATGTTTCTTGAATGCTTCCAGGGATGATGATTCTATCACTTCCCTGGACAGCCTGTTCCAATGCTTGACCACCCTTTCAGTGAAGAGTTTTCTCTTAATACCCAGTCTAAATCTCTCCTAGTGCAACTTGAGGCCTCTTGTCCTATCACTTTTCCTTTACTCCTGCATGAGATACTTGAAGGTGGGTTGTTTTATTTATTCCTTTGCCTAGGAAAAAGCCCTTCTTTCTTAAAATTTTGCACTTCAAAAGCCCTTCTTTCTGAGAACTTATTTTTTGGTTAGACAGAAGTAAGGTTAATCACTGACCTGGTTCACTTGGGGGCACAGCTGTTTCTGGCATGGATCTTATCACCTCCCTGCTGCAAGGGTCCTTGTAAAGAGATCTTTCAGGAGAGCACTGTCCTGTATTTTAATTTATCTCACTTACGTCAAAAGCACTTATGCCTGTGGGGCACATTGGGGAATGCAAAACCCCATTTTTGAATCGTAACCACAGTAATGCAGTATTGTCATGCAAAAGAAATGAGAAAAACAGATAATCAGGCTGGAGTTATTCAGGAATTTAACTTCAGGGGGATCCTGACTTGCATCGGTGGTATTTGGTTTTCTCCTTCCAGTGCAAGAAGAATACTTCTAGCAGCCCAATAGCCCTGTGCCTGGGGAATGGTTTGGGTGTGTCTTTTTAAGGGAGCAGCAATGCAAAATGCCATGAGAACCAGCTTTTGTCATTGATAAGCAGTTAATGTTTCTTAAAAACTGCAGAGTGTGCAGGATTTGGCAACTTCACAGAATGTGGCAGCGCTGGAGCAAGCTGGGCTCCCTTAATGTGGTGGATACAGTCCTGACGTGCCAGCCTGCGAGGGCTCGGAGCCCTTGTTCTGATTAACGTTGCTGTTGTACACAAATGCACAGAACCACTTCTTTTTGTCTTCTGCAAAAATCCCAGCTCCTGTGCTGTGAATTGTTTTGACAGTTGGCTTTCCATTAGCAGTGGGGAGAAGAGCGAAGAGCTCCTGTCTAGACCTACTTGCAGAACTATTACGGTGAGAAGAATAATCTTACAGAAGTTCCTATTTCCAGGACCTATTTGTACATTCTGACTCCTCTCTGTATAATAGGATTACACATTTCTTATCACAACCACAAACTGGATGTGAGCCAGCCATAGACTGTGCACAGTGTAACAATATGATTGCAGGCAATCTTTTTTTTTTTTTCCTTCTCTTCTTTTTCTCTCCATTCCTTCTTATTCTGGGTTAACAGGAAAAAAAAATCATATTAGACAGTGTAGGATGAATCATAAAGCATCACTTAAAACATTCCTATAGCCTGATACATAGAAGCAAACCCACTTGACCAATGGAAACTAATTACAGACAAGAAGTGTGCCTTAGGAGAAAAAGATATTGATGTTTGAAGTGTTCCTGAATGCATACATTTGAATCTGGGGAGAGAATTAAGATTCTGTTGCTTTGAGGGAATCTTCATCTATTCATATGGTAAACATGGGAGTGACACTTAAAGCTGAATGACTGTGGACTGGCACTCATTGCATTTCCTTACTGTTTTCCTTAGCATGTGGGTTTGATTTACATAGTACTGTGGCAGTATTCTGTCTGCTCTGAAGTGTACCGGACTCTAATATATTGAACAGATTAAATTTGTTTGGCCTAAGGTGTCTTAAAGCTAAATAAATTCCAAAAGGGGAAATCTAAGCATGTGGTGACTACTGTTAAATAGGATTGAAAAAAAAAAAAAAAAAAGGTGGGGGGAAGAAGCCCACCCTTTTAAAAAAAATCGTAATACACATAATTAGAAGTGGAAGTCTTTTACGGTTCCTACTGTTAAATGTGGCTGTAGCCATCTGCAGGGAAATGTGCATTCCTGGAGTCTGGCCAGACTTCAGCATCGTTCTGTAAGGAGAAGACGACCCAGATTGCCCTTCCCCATGTCTGTACCAAGCACATTTGCTATAGCTATTTTGGGATTTTTAAACCTTGGTCTGGGAAAGTAGGATGAGCCATAGCAGTCATTTCAAAGGTAGAGCCTCTGTTGAAGCTGGGCTGAACTATGAACGGATGTGGCAATGTTAAATGGTGTTTGGGATCTGCTCTGCATCTCGAGGCTGCAAAATAGAAATGTCTGTCACTTGCTAACCTCCATTTCTGAAATATGTTCTTGCGAGAGGTGAGAGGGTCATTGTTCTCTTGCTGTTTGGACTAGCTTGAAAATTTGGGCAGAAGAAGAATAGCTTTTAAATAGTTTTGTTCCTTAGTCCTAGTTTTGGAAGGACAAAGCTTTGAAGATATTTGCTGGGTTATGTCAGCTATGAGGTCTTGTGTTTGTCCTGGATCCCTCTTTTAATACATCTTTTCCTTCCTGAAACAAATGTGAACTTAAGAGCAGAGTGTGTAGGAGTGAGGATTCTGTACTGGCAGGGATGCTGACCCAAAGGCAGGTGTGGATGGGAGGGGGAACCATAGGGCTTTCTCTCCCTTTAGCCATATGAGTTAGGGTAGAAATGATTTGTGCTAGATATTTGCATTTGATGTCTTACTGAAGAAAGCCTGCTCACTGAGTTGTTAGAAAAAGAGCATTTTTAACTGAATTTTGCTGGCCATTTGCAGGAGGTTCAAGAAGTTTTAATCAGGGTAGAAATTCCTTACTAAGTGCATTATGCAAAAAGGGTCCTGCTCAAGTTGGGTGGGAAAACCTCAAGTCAAAGCTGTGGTCACTAAAGGCAACAAGTGCTTCTCAAGCAAGCGTAGGTGGCATCTTGGCTGGGGCGGCTGCTGCTGTGTTCTTGGCCCACAGACTTTATTAACTCAGTTACAGAAAAAACTTGTCAAATGAAACTGTATTAGTCATGATTCTGAGGAGGGGTTCTGGGAAGGGTGGGGAAGAAGGCTAACATAACATGAACCAGTTCTCTCTGGGTGGAGATTTCAGGATTTCCAAGTCCCCTTCTCTCACCCTGAACCTTAACTGTGTTGTGTCCTTTTGAGCTGTCTGAAGTAATTCTGGAAGTTGTTGAGGTTCTAGTCACACATCCATAAGGTTTCTCTGAATGTAAATATGCAAGGCTCCAATTACATGTGCTGTTGGATTCTGCATGCTAACTATGGTTATTTCAGTAAATGATTTGAAAGGTCTGGATGTGAGGTGGATTGATACATTTAGTCTGTAAATTGTATGTAAAAATTGGCAAAAGTTATCTGTGTTTATTTCAGTATTCAAACACTGTTTCATTAATTTATTTTAAAAGCATGAGGAATAACAGTTTAAAAAAAAACCCACCACCACCAAAAGACAGTTAGCATGAAGCTTTATTGGGAATTTAATGTACAAGTTAGGAAATTAAAAGTTCCTGCAATAAATGCGACTCTCCTATTACAGGTATACTGCAACATAAATTTCCCAGCCTCTACAACAACACTAATTTCTGAATATGTGCAAGATGGTTGACGTAGAGTGGTTAGGAGAATTACAGCCTTGTTTTTCCTAACTACTTCATTTAAATTCTCGACCTTAATGTTCTGTTAGCCTTCCATTTTCTTGCTAATCTGCTTTAGGAAAATAAACAAAGTACAAACCTTAAGTATCTTGCAACTCAAAGTGATATATACCTACCTGGAGGGAGAGAGATAACTTTAGAATGCAGTAATTTTTTGTGGCTTCATCAGTTTTGAATCTTTCACCACTGACGTTGATGCTAACATCCCTTGTCTTCCTGGAAGATGTCAATGGACCTATTGGATCTGCTCCTCCTGAGACTAAGAAAATGGGACAGAAAGCAGTTTTTCACTTGGAGAGTGTGTACAGCATTTTTGTGTCCCATGTGGGACACCTTTGGGGCTGCTGGGAGTGAGCAGATGGGTAGGAGATCATATCTGTGGGGAGCAAGGTGGAACAACTGCATCTCTGAAGGGGTAGGATCCATGGAGGGGACTACCCTGTCCCACCCAGCCTTTAAGGTTCTTTTTAAGCCTGTGTCTTCTTTGGAGATACATCCCTGTATCTGACTGATCTCCTGCTGGGATCACTGTTGTGATATTTTACACACACAGTCATGATGTGTAGCATTTTCATGGTGCAATATTTGCTTAGAGCAGGACATGTAGACTTCTGAGCTTCTGAGGGCTCTTCTCCAGCTTTCCAGAGCTACAATAAATCACACTTCTGTGAATTGCAGGAAATTTGATCCATCTTTGCTGAGCTCCTGTCAGCAGTTAACATTTATTTCGAGGCATTGTACAATTTCCCACTTGCATAAGAAACTGGCAGAGCTGATGTGAGGAGTCACTTCTGAATGTGGGTCACCCTTTGTGTGGCATCAGGCTGTATGTGGTGCTGGCAGAGCTGAGAGCCAAGAAGAACAAAGTTTCAGAAGTAGCCGCTACAAACTAGTTAGAGGCCCCTGGGAGATGGAAAACTGATTTTATAAAATAAATCTCTGTCATATTTCATATGCAGTGCAATACTAGTCCCTTTTCAAAATCTCTTGTGGCTAAACACTTCTATCATGTCCTTACCACCTGCTGCAAATCCAGCAAGAAAACAAAAATAACCAAATCTTAAGTTGTAGCAGCTGAACCCATTTCAAATAGATCGTAAAAGCTATTGTTTACGATAAGTGTTATCTGATTGCTGGCAGAACCTGTGTTTATTGCTTTTTCCATTGTATAGAGAGATTTTTAAGTAGACAGAAGTCTATAATTATACTTAGTGGCACTGGAGAGCATATAAAACATAAAATGAAATTGCTTGGTTTTAATCTGAAGTAGCATCACATCAAATTTTCCCCTTTTTTTACATATCTCGGAACAAATATTTTGCTTTGAATGGCATTGGAGGACATTTAGGGACTATCAGGAACATACTCTGTGCAGACTGTTTCCATGTACTTGATGTTTCAAAATGTTTGCACTGAAAGTCAAACACTGAGTGCTTATTGTGCTGGTGGTCATGAAGAAAAGCTATAAAGTGCAGTCTGACAAGTGTCAATGACTATCCAGAGCGAATCTTTCATTTCAGAACAGTAATTGGATCTTTTTCCCTCTCTGATTAAAAAAACAACAATCAACAAGCCAAGTGCAAATGGATCGTACAGTTCATTTTTTTTCCATGTTCTAGCAGTCCACTTTAGAGCTCATTCCTTTTTTTTTTTATTTTCCACATGAGGAATGAAGAACAGAAAAGCCCAAATTATGTGTAAAATCCCAAGTTGCGGCTGTAAAGTCTCAGCTCAGATATATTCAGCTGTATATTTTTGGGCGTGCTTGGCTTCGTGTCTTTATTATTTATTTACTGTTTATAATATATTAACTTCTTTTGTGGGGATAGAAAAATATGGATATAATATTTACATATTTTGATTTTCTCCAGTAGTGTCACACTTCATGCTTTCAGAGCAGCCAACAACCCAATCCTCCTGGCAGTCGCAACAGTCAAGAACAGAAGAGTGTGATCCACCACGAGCAGGGTTTAATTTGATACTAGGTGAGCCTTACTGCTGCCCCGTTCTCATTTTTGTAGTGGTGGTGCTGGCCAAGGCTGGTGGCTGTGACACTTCTGCCAGCTGACTCAGTCGTAAAATCATGGAGTGGATTGAAAGGAGCCTTAAAGATCCTCTAGTTCCAACCCCCCTGCCATGCCAGGGACATGTTCCACTAGAAGTCATCCATGTTCATACCGGCTAGACACAGTGAAGTGAATCCTTAAGAATTTGAGATGTTGACTCAGTGAGAGCTGCTCACTGTTGTCCAGGAGAGATGGTTTCAGTTATGGATAAAACCTGCATGTTACAAGATGAGGAACGAGGTTACTCACCAAAAGAGGGGGTTGATGTGTGTTTTTTGTCTCTTAAGGCTGTATCTGTACTGGGAAGGTCAGGATACAGGTGTTTGACTAGGTAGGAGCTAACCTTGGTGGTGGTGTGGGTTGGACAGCCACGGGGGCAGCACCTTTACCCTCTGCAGAAGCAGGGGAGGGAAGGGGAGGATCACTTCTGAAAAGACCATTTTGGGAACTGAAGGCACTTCTCTGCTTTTAAATCAAAAGCAATGAAGGGTAGGCCCTGTGAAAGGGAATTTTGGTCCTCAGAGTTTCATGACCCAAATTCCTTTGAACTCAAAATGCTTCCTGTATTACAAGTTTGGACCGTTGTGATAGCTTGTCTTAAAATGAGAATTTTTTTGTGGATCTTAATCTAAATGTCCGCTGTCTTATAGGAGCATACTTGGCACAATCTGAATGTCAGACCTTTGAAATCCATTCTTCCAATATTTGCCCCTTAGATTCACACCTGCCTGGTAGTAACACAAATTATATTGAATCATTTGATCATGATGCTGGGTCAAGAAAAATGTACCAGCATGTCCAAGAGCAAGAGGAGCAGGTTGGTTTGGACTCTTACCAAGCTCGACTGGCCTACTTATGTCTTTTGAAATTGCAGCTAAAGCTAATGGTCTAGGTTGGAGGCATGGCACAATGATGTTATCTGCTCAGCTGGGTGGAATTCATTTCACAGATGCTTGTGCATCTTCTTGTCCCATGAAAATGAAATGGTACTTGGTGGAGAGGATTTTAAAAATGTCAGACTCTTCAGGTACACGACAGGTATGCCAAGAAATGTAAGGTCACAAGCTACCACATAGACTGAGTCCTGTGCAAGGTCAGGCAGCAGCTGTCTTACATATGCAGTCCAGAGGTGCCTGCAGATGTCCACTCTCTGTCCCTTCCTCCATGCCACTAGCTGCTAAATTTATCCTAATAATTTGGAACATAAAGACTTAAAACCAAAGTACACCACACCCTCTGCAAAGAGGAGGAGCCCTCATGGGCATGCCAGGTGTTGAGGCTCCTGGAGCAGCCAGGAGATCCCATGGGAGACCTTGGGCTGGACCTGCTGTACACTGTTATTTGTCCTCTAGAGAGCTAAAGAACATGGTGCTGCCTCAGCTCTTCTCCTTTATTTTCAGTATTAAGGACAGATTTTTCCTTCACTTTCCAGTTTAAATTAGAATTCTTTCATTATTTCATTCTTCTTTCTGCTTTGAAAGGCTAGATTAGAAAAGTAATTTTAAAATGTCTTTGTTGTATTGGCCAAAAAAAATCTCTCCCAGTGTTTGTTTCCTTCTGGTCTTTTAGATCTGTGTTCCTGCCTCTGATCTGTGTACCAGATCTGCCAGGGTGAAATTCAGATGTGGTTTAGAGTGTCTCACTCTGGTGGCATGGTCACCACTGACAGGTTTCTTTGTCAACCTGTAGCAGTAGTTTCACATGCTGAAGATGGGGAAAAGATGTCTGAAAAGCAAATACAGTTGTAAAGCCCGGTGACAGAGACATTAATTTCCTCTCTCTGAAAATGCAGCATCATTCCCATTTCAAAGATAAGGGAATGCATCCGTTGAAAACAAAACCATCTCCTTCACTGTTTCTGTTGGGAGCATTCCTTGGAAACATCGGCATTTGTGGTATATTTTGGAAACCAGAAGACTTTTTATGGAAACTGTTGTCAGTAACTGCAGGAAGCTTTTCTGTGTTGCACAGTCCAGTTTGCTCAGACTGGGTGGTGCCTCTCCACTGAGACTGTCAAACCAGTGGGTGACATGGGGACAGCACTTGGGAGCTGGTCAGCAGTCACTGGAGGCCACTAGTTTAATATCTAGAAATCAGTAAAATTGTACAACTTCAGGGTCCTTAGGTGGTCTGTTTGACTAAACCTTGAATAGGACTGTTCTTTCAAAGTACTTCTGTTATATCTATATCCTACAGCCACAACGACTGTCTTGAGGATAACAACAAGAAAGGTTCACCAGATGTGTGCTATATATGTAAAAGATACATGTTTACTATTCTAAAAGAAAGAAATCTGTTATTCTTTTCTCCTGGGACAGCTGAAGTTTAGAAAAGATGGACATGTAGAAGTTGCTGCTAAATTGGCCTCTGGTTTATGTGTCATGCCTGGGCTCTCCTTGCCCAACACATTGGAGAGATTTAGGCTTCTTGCATTGAGTATATATGGCTGCCTTCTGCTAGTTGCTAGAAAACTATAGAATTAAATATAGTATTAAATCGATTTTCCCCAACATGTCAAAGCTTCAGGAATTCACATCCATCTACTCCTAGCCTTTTTTTTTGGACCTTTCCCAAAGGGAGGTTCTCTACTCCTCTGACCAAAAATCCAAACTGGTATGTGATGTTCTTTTCTCTTATTGTTACAAAACCAATGCCAGTGGTTGAGGTTCAGAAGCTGACAGATGTTTTGGTGAGTAAGAGCAGCCAGTTCACTGGTAGAGATGCTCAGAAATAAAACTCAGATGCAGCTGTGCAGTTTGGGAGTTCAGAAAACTTTAGTTAAGTGGCTCCTGTCTGGGTTGTAATAGTATTGCAGCTGTGGGCTTGAGATGCTCTGTTCTTATTCTTTGGGACACTAAAGAAAACTGACAGGTCAAGGAGAACTCATGGAAAATGTAGGATGACTTAGGTGCCTGTGCTGATGTACCAGAGCACATGGAGAGAAGCTCTGCATGTGGCAGAGCTCCACAGGGCTCAGGCAAGGCAAAGGTCCCCTGAGCTCCAGCAGCACTCCTGGCTACACCCTGCACCACACTCCCAGGGCACTCCAGCAGCCCTTTGGATGTTTTTCATGATTTGCAGTAATGTTTTCCCTAGGCCCATATGTTTTCCCTTTTGTGTAGGGCTCTGCTTCCTTGCCTGAGGAACTGTTGCAGACATCTATTTCCCTCATCCTTTCTGAGCCTTTTCTAAGCTTCCTTCCCTTCGCAAGTCTTTGATATATTCCCTTCCCTTCCTGATCTGAAGACTGGTAAGCACAGCAGGTGAGGAGTGTTAGTGCTGCATCTGCTGCTAATTGGGCTCACAGGCTCATTCAGAGAGCGCTGGCAAGTGATGTACTGAGTTAATCAGGAGCTGGGTTTGTAGGAGAATGTTCATATTATGTAGGGTAAGTCGAGATTTGCATGTCAGCTTTTAAAATAGGAGCTTACCAAAATGAGCCTGGCTGCTGCTTTCCGTTGTTGGTCTCCCCATGGCCCCCATTTACCTGGGGTGTCTCAGCACCCTGACTCTATTTATCCCCTCCAACAGCCTGGGAATGTGAGGGGTGTTGCTATCCCCAGCTAAGTGATGCCTGGGAATCCAGGGTTTAGGGAGGAGGTTAAACAGTGCATTGCACCAGTGGTAGTGCTGGTTTCAGCAAATTCCTGGCTATTTCTTCCTCCAGACAGCAGCAGGTGAAGTGCTGACATATCTTTTCCTTTTGCTGTCCTTGCTAGGAGGGCAGCCATCCCTGCTAAGGGGCTGGAGACAGCTGGGGAGAGGGAGCCACATTCGTCACAAACACCAGTGGCTGACACTGTCCAAGTGCATCTGGCATTGCTGAGGAGGTTCTTTCACCAGTCTTGAACAGCACCTTGTCTTTGCAGCCTTCCTCCTGCTTATTCCAGCCCCTCTGCCATCAAGGATGGCCTTTCCCAGCTTCACCTCTTCTGCTGCTGTAGCTGATTGATTGTGGATCCTTTAATGAGTCCAATGCAAAATTGCCCTTCTGCCTGTAAAATACAACCTAAGCTTGCTTTTAACATCATCCTGTTCAGTAATTTGGTTTACAGGGTAGTGCCTGTGGGCTCTTGGGACAGTGCAAGTGTGGAGGCAGCAAATGGCAGGCGGGGGAAGGCAAGAACTTCTTAGGCTGACTCTGCCTTTGAAGCCAAGGTATCCACTAACTACAGCTTCAATGTTTTTGCCTAAGGTCATGCAAGAACGCTTGGCAGAGAAAAGAACTGAAGTGGATCTCCCCAGATCCAGGTTACCACTCTAACCCCAGGACTGTTTTTCTTCCAGCCCTTGAAAATAGTCTAAAACTCCCATGAGGTGCTTTGTGAGGGCTTTTTAGGCAAAGATTTTGCTCTAAAAAGCAAGACTGTTGCACTTTGTAAGGGGAAGTTCTTGTTCCTGTTTCTTTTTTGATGTAGTCCTTCTGTTCTTGGCTTGCTAACTTGATGATATCACTCCCCATGCATTGGGCAAAAGCTGTTTTCCCTGTATTCAAAGAGCCAGGAGGAGCAGCTGCTATCCTGCCTCTCATCTCTAGTTCTTCCCCCAGTCCTGTGCCATGCCAGCAGGAGCTAGGACCAAGGAGCCGTGTGGAGGACGCAGATGCAGAAGTGAATCTGCTATGTCATCCTTGAGTCTCACAGGCCAAGAAATGGTTCACTGATGTTTGTTCATGAAGGATCCAAAGTTAGTGCAGTGTGTCCAGGAATTACTGATAGCTGGCTGTGTAGCACACCCAGGCTCTTTGTCAGAGCCACCTTCGGCAGAGGAGGTGGAAGCCCTCACCACCTGGGGACTTCCCTGAGATACAGTATGGGAAATGAGATCTTAGTGCTTTCCACCTGTTGCCACAGGATGCCCATATTGGAGCTGTGGGTACAACATTGTTTGGCTTGCCTGCATGCCTTGGAAAAACTGTATGAGCAGTTAATTTCACTTCCTTACAGGCAGCTTCTTTCAGTCAGGTATTCAACCTCCCCTTCTTCCAGAGGACCATCGTCCACTTGGGTCTTTGGTGCTTAACTGCACTGACGCTGATTTTATGACACTGATTTTATGTGTTTTGAAAAAATTAAACTTACTCCTTTTCCTTTATGTCCTTTCCTGATGATGATATCTCATTCTTTTAAAAAATAGAGTAATTGCTCCAGCACTATCCCCAGCTCAGTTGTGCAGGTGCCTGGGTAAATTATCCCGTGCATGCATCTAGTGTTCACTCCAGTAGTCTTCCGTAATTGACAATTAATTTGTGAATCTTTTTCAATGCCGTTCTTTCACCTTGAGTGCTGGGTGTACTGGATCTCTGCCACCTCATATTTCTTGGATAAAGTCATTGTGGCTTTTTGTCTTACAATGTCTGAGTCTGAGCCAGTGCAACTTGTTGAAAAAAAAACCCTGCAAAAAACAGTGCGTTGGAAGATGCATTTCAAAGGTGGAGTAGTTGCTGAAGACCAGTCTCTGTAAAACAAAGAGAAAGTAAAAATCCTTATCTATCCAGAGAAATTTCAAGAAAAGGTATTTACAGAGTAACATAATTAGGCAATGCCTTTGTCACCATTGCATACTTCATTGTTTAGTTGTGTGAAGAGGGCATGATATAAATCATTTTCTGGCATGCCTTATGTCCATCCCATTCAGATGTATAAAATTCCACTGTGTGGTGCTTTGATTTCTAACCTTTAAAAGTTATGAGCTATGACAGAGAAAATTATAAACTCCCATTTGTTTTGTGTGCTTGTGTGGGGAAATTCTGTCCCAGTCCAAGCACCATGAAGTCTACAGTGCCTTAAACTGATTTATGAAGCCTGTTCCTTGATTTGCTTGCAGCTGGTATGTGTAAAGCCAAATTCAGTTACCACACCTGCAGTAAATCAGCAATATATGAATGTTTTCTAACTTGGGAAAAAATCCATTAGTGGTTGAATTAAACCTTTAAAGGACTCTTATTTCCTGCGTGTTAGGCTACTATAACTTTTAGGTGTGACTTTAACACATTCTGAAGTGTTAGGCAAACTACAAGGAGCCAGTGAGTATGTAGGTTGTTAATGTATTTTAAGAATGGTTTGCTTCTAATAAAAAGGGTTCTGTCCTGTAAATGTTGGTGTATCAGCTCTAATGAGGGGCTTATAAAGCAATCAGAAGTTGGTGATTTTGTAGGTTTTATTGTTTTCTTCACCTAGGAGACCATCTCTGCCTTTGTAATAACATTTAGTTTTTATTAGGGACAAGGTAAAAGCTTTAGAGAATGACAGGCGAAATGACAGGGCATTTGCTTATAAACTTCCCCCTTTTCTGTTTTCTGCATATCCATCTTCCCTCTGCAGTCACTGGGACCTGAGCAGGGAGCAGAGGGTGACCCATAACCTCCCTCTGTGTTCCCTGCAGCCAAGGCTGAGGATGCCCCTGTGTACAGCCGTGCCCTGAGCTGAATTCCCAACAGCCTGAGCATGTCCTGCCTCAGCAGGAGGAGCCCCCATGGTGGAGGGGATGGTAGATCAGGCCAGGCACACGGTGCCCCATTGGATCTTCCATCTAAGCTGCTCGCTTGGGCATTTCCATCGTGTTCAAATGAGCCAGAGCTTAAACGGTTCAAGCACAGCAAGGCTTGGATAACTAACCCGTGTAATTCTGCTGGCATGCTGGTGGCCATATGGACGCTGCTTGCATGGACCACTGGGCAGTGGCAAAATTGGAGGCCTGTCCTACAATTTTCTCTTCTTTCTACTCCTGTAATTCCCTCTCTCCTTCCTTTCCTTTCTCTTTCCTTCCCTTTGCACCTCCCAGAGTATACTTCAGCCAACATAGCTGAGCAGGTACAGAGAAGTAAACAAGTTGCATCACTACACTAAATTGCTTTCTCTCCCCTTTCCTTCTCAAAAGCACAGAAGGGAATAGAAAAGGAAGATTAGTTGTGTCGGAGTTCCATCCTGGAGCTGTTCCTGTGCCATGGATTGCTCAGAGCTGAGCATGTATGCTTTGTCTGGGATAAATAACACTGAAACTCTGTCTCAGTTTTCTCTGCAGTTTCTCCCTCTTGCATTCATTTTAAAATTTCATTCCTCACTCTCATTATTGCCAGGCCTGCTGTTGCCTGCCCAGGGGAGCCAGGTAAAACATTTTTATTTACTTTTGGTTTGGTTTGGTTCCACTTTTAGTTTCCTTTCTCCAAATTTTTTTGTGGGTTTTTTGTTTTCCAGTGACTTTGGGAGGAATGGGGGCAGCAAGGAAGGAGTGACATTTATACCACGTGTGAGACGCCTTTAGATGTAAATCCATCTCCGGCAGTTTTAGACTGTTGGCTAATTCTTTCCCTATAAAGTCATCCCAGTCTGGGCTTACTGTCTCCACCACTGGTTGTAGCCTTGATCTCAAAAACATTTACATGGAATGAAATGAAGAGCACCAGGAGCTGAGGAAATCTGGGAGTTCTGGATTGGATGGATTGCTTAATTATTGGATAGTGGATTATTTGGCAGTTTAAAGGTACCAGTCAAGTACCCTGATTTTGCAGTCTAAAAGCCTCAGTAGCAGCAGTGGTTTAAAGACTTCACCCTTTTTCTGTGTATTTATCCTCCCCGCAGCCTTTTCAAGCTGCCTGTTCAGTTGTGCTGATGCTGTAGTTTGAGACATGCCGTGAGCCAGATTATCAACTGGTCTGGGCTAAAAATAATCCTTCAGTGTAGGGAGGAGGGGAGGGCTGGTGGGGTTTTTTTCTACTTGCATCAGTTCACCACTTTGCAGGATGACCCACAGGTCGTTGCAACAGCTCAAATCGAGGGACGACACAGTGATGTGCAAAGATAGGAACAAGACACTAGAGAGTTGGGGGAGATGTAGGAACTCCATAAAACAACTTCCCCCCAGGAATGTTGGCTTCCCACTTGACAGCTGGGTTTTGATGCACCTCGCTATAAAAGTTTTCAGATGTTCTTACCCTGCCTCTCTATAACAATTCCTGCACTTGCAGCAGCTGCTGTTTTGGTATCTCAGTGCTGTTGCTCTGCAGTTGATAGGTTATTTCAACTCCACCTTTACCAGCAGTTGCTGTGGTTGCTGGGGCAGAGACACGCATCCCATTTGGCTACTCTTGATCTGAGAAAGTAACCTTTGCAGAAGGCCAGAGCAATAATGTTTTAAACCACAGACACTAAATCTGCAAGAGCATATCTGTCAGAACACCCTGATATAAAAGGTAACATCCTTCTGCAGGATTACAAAAGGGACATCAACTGATACAGCATTTACACAGTGACTTCCAAATCAGTGACTAAACGGCTTCTGGGGTGAGGATGATGAGCATTTACTTACCTGCGTGACAGATAAGTGAGGATGAGGAGGAGTTTGCAGAAGAGGCTCAGAGATGCTCTCTGCCTGTTTGTAGTGGAGGAGCCATGGACAAGCCCATGTGGGTTAGCAGACCACTAGACTGTCTAAACACTCTTAAGGGACAAAGTTCAATCAGCTTTTACTCCAAAGAGCATTATCAGTGTGTTGCACTAATCCCATGTAACAGTACTCTAGCCTGACATAGGTACCGTGAAGTAGATTTTGGTGGCATGGATTGGCCATGCTGGTGTAGCACAGACATTAAGATGCTGTCAAAGTTGATAGCCTGAAAAACTTCCTCAAATTACTCTGCTTTTCTGATTGATGGCAACGAGACTTTGTCCCAAGCGGGTTTCAGTCGTTAATATGCTGTGAACTCTGTGATGCTAAAATTATTACCCCGTTACTTTTGATCCTCCTGACTGTTTTAGTGTTTGGTTATAGAATTTGTTTTATTACTTAGAGGTGTTGCTTTTTTCCTTTAGCTGTGACCATTGTGCCTTCAAGTTGGAAGTGTTCTGCTCGGTCAGTCAAGTATTTGTGTCCCTGTGTGCACTGTGCCAGACTGGGTCCAGCTGACAGAATAGCCTGCACTCAGATTGTATCTGGGTCAGATTTCAGCTCTTCCAGCTTCTGTAGCATCATTTTGTTTTTAATTTTAAAGCACATGGTAGAGGCAGGAGGGAGTAATCTTAAAATATTCACAGATACTCACATGCACAGACGGGTTGTAGCAAAGATTTCCTAATCTTTCCATTTTCAAGGAAAGAGATAGAAAAAACCCTGCAGGTCATTCAGGGCTTTGCTCAGAAAACGCCGGGTTTATTGAGGGTGGAGACATCCTGCTGTTAGGGCTGCTGGGAAGGAGAGGGTCCAAGGTTCCTATTCATGCACAATAGTCCTGTTTTCCCCCATTTCTTTCTTTTATTTTCCCTATGCCTTTTTATTGCATTACCATGCTCTTGCCCCCCACCCCTCTGGGCCGAGCGTGCCTCTCCATTGCTGCGCATTGTGTTGCTTTTCCCCCGCTGTGCCACTCTGGTGTGCGTGGCAGCAGCAAAGTAAAACTGACTGAAATGCTGATCTCTGAAGCCCTGGCACACAGTGCTTTAGAGATTAGGATTTTAGTGCATTATACTCAGCTGCTAGCAGAGCGGAGCACTGTGACAGGGAAACACAACACCAGAGCCAGGGGATCTGGCTTGGAGCTGAAGACCTGGTCCCTCCAGGCAAAGCTCTTCACACCTCTCCTCCTACAAAACATCTTGGTGAGCATATGCATGGATGGGCTAGATTTTACTGAGTAGACGAAGAGCGATATCCAAAGGCAAGTTGAGAGCCTTTTCATCTAAATCATATCTATTATTAAGAAACAAAAAAATTTCACTAGCAAAACAAAAAAGTTTTTATGGCAAGATTTTTCTCATTGTTCTATCTACATCCTCATTCTTCCTTTTCCTTTGCTGGGTTTAGCTTTTTTGTTTTCCTAGAAGCTAAGGAAGGTGGATATTTTTCCTCTTCTTCCCACAGACTTGCAAGCTCATATTGCGGTGGTAGAAATTTGCTCTAGATCCAGATCCCCAAGGTTCTTGGACAGGACAGGCATTTGGGGCAATGTAGTGTTGTAGGAGGACTAACAGCAGGCTTGCTGCTTGTCCAGCTTCCAAGGAGCCTGCCTGGGTTTTGCTGGGCACTTGCCAATTGCCCCGGAGCTGGTTGGTCTGTGAGTAGCCACAGCCAGTTTTGCAAGGTGGACCATGGGATTTTTTTACACTTAAAGAAGGCCATGCTAATTACTGCCCTCAGCTAGTGCCTGCTCTTCATTGCTTTTGAAAGAATCATTACTTAATGACATAAAGTCATTTTAAAAACTTGGTAACCTCTAATACCTTTATCAAATATCAGATAATCACACATTTTTTGGTGCATAGTTTTTCCATTGGCTTAAGGCCACTTAGTTATATAAATATTAACACTTGCTGCTGCTAGGTTTAAATCCTATTTAAAAGTGCATCTATTCTGTATTCAGAAAGGGAAGAAATGGTATCAGGTACCAGAAGAAATTCTCTGTTCTGGAACAGTGAAATGTTTCTCCGGCATAAGCTGAGGTTTGTGCTGCCTGCAGATGCTGGTGAGCATCTGTCTCTATGTAGCTCTTGCTCTGTTCAGCAGCTCTTACTGCTGATTGCTTCAGCATCACATTTCTCCTCCTCCTCAGCACCATGCTTGGTTCCTCTTCCTTCTCATTTTTTTTGTCCATTGGCACCACTTTCCCTCATGGCTTCTGCTGATTTTTGTATGCCATTTCTTTCCTGTTTTCTTCTGATTTTATTCTTTGACCTTGGCCTGACCTTCAAACTGTAATGAATTTTCTCTTCTTTGAAACTGGCATCTTCTTGCACCTTGGTGTTTTAGCACACTTTCTTTTCTGATCTCCTTCTCTGATCCATGCTGTAGGCTTCTTTCCTGCATATTCTGTGACCTGAAACATCCCAGTCTTTTTCTCCTTTTAACTTGTTATAGTTTCCCTTCACAGCCATTCTTAAGTGGGATTTTCCTGTTTTTCCTCCCCTACAACCCTATTGCTGTGAAGCCATGAGGCACAAACTGCAGATCCCCCACTGGTTTCCTGCTTTTCACGTTCTTGGTGCCACTTTTAACAACAAATTTACTTTCTCATTACATGCAGTCCTGCAGTTTCAGCGATTTCCAGTAACTTCTCAAATTCACAGTCTGACAGATTCAGAGGGTATTCCACTCTGACAGATTCAGAGGGTATTCCACCTAGCTGTAGTTCAAGTTTTGCTCTCTACCACATTTTCCCAACTTTGTTTTTTTTACCTTTTCTTTCCGTTTTCCTGATTTTGCTACTTACCACTTACTGTCCTCTTACAACCTGTCTTCCTATTTTTATTATCCATATAAAAGCAGAGTCTGGTAGCTTTGAAGCATCCCACAAGTGGCCATTTGTATTTCTGTTGTCTCTTTTTCCTTGTAAACATGAGAAGTCAGCACTTGCCCTGCTGGGGTTAGGCACAGTGGGAAATAAAAAATGAGAGACCTTGAGCTGAAGTCCTTCTTAGTGTGATTTGAAGCACACACCTGGCTCCTGTGCACGTGGACTGGGAGCTGCATATGCATGAGCCATCCCATACCCCACTGCTGTGGCTACAGACATCCCCTCTCTAATCATTTGGAAACACTGAGCCCACGAGCCCAAGCGGGAGCAGTAGTGCCTGCCTGTGATCTGCTCTTGGTCCCCTCTGGTCCCCCTGGATTCTGGCTCTGAAGAGCCTCCCCTGTTTATCTTCTCTCTTTGAGAAGATGCTGAACAAGCAACCCTGGAAAGGGAAGCGAGACAAGAGAGAGGAAAATATCAGAGGCAGTAAAGTGGCAAAAAGGTCAACAAAAGCAGGGATGAATTACAGCCTTTCAGCTTAGCCAGGAACAGCACAAGGGAGACTGTGATTGGTGTTCCTCCAGGGGGAGAACACAGGTTAGAGTTTCCAGCTACATACTATACCTTCTAAATAAACAAACCAATAAATAAGTAATGTGCATATGGCAGAATTTTGAATAAAATAGAAAATGCCTGAATTTTTCCCCAAATGGAAGTGTTGTACGAGTTACAGGACATTGCTTTTCACCAGAAGCTGTGGATTCTAGGTGAACAGTTCCACTGTCAGGGTTGGTCTGACTGACAGTCCCCAGTCTGCTGCCAACAGACACATGACTTAAAGGGACACTGAGCTGTCCTGGGCACTATTTTGTTGGATTTGGTAGCGTTTCCTGGGTCTTGCATACAGTGCCTGTCCTGAAGTGGCTTGACACTGTGTTCACCATCCCTCATGTGCAATGTTTTCCATGCAAAAGAGCAAGGACCCTGATGGTGGGTGCCCACTGGCAACCCGTGGTGATACCAGGTATTTTCCCACAGTCTAGAGGCCGCTGTAGCTCATGGGTGCAACAATGATGTGTCTGAAAAGCACAAAAATGGGAATTTTGCTTCTTTGAGTAAAAAACAGGGTAAGTCTTGTAATTCAGGTTTTTTTACATTTGATTAACCCTCATTGGAGATTGTGTTGTTCATATTTACTGTGCCACCTATTCTGTGTGTCTGACCCATAAGGCTGTGGCAGATCCAGGGCAGTACCACTGCTATGAGAAAGGTGTTCATGGACAGGCTGGATGGGGCTTTGAGCATCCTGACCTAGTGGACAGTGTGCAGCAAATCTGTGTCATCAGCAGGTCTGTTTGAAGAAAAAATGGAATTGTTCTCTTAAAAATGTCTTTATGTTTTCTGTGAGCAGCCTAATGCCCTGCATTTAGAGTTGCTGTGTGGCCAGTGCTGGTCACTGACGCGGGGCTTCTTTTTGAGCAGGGAAAAGGGAGAAAGGAAGGACTGAGAATCCTATTCATTTATTTAATTTATGCTTTCAAAAAGTAGTTGGTGCAATATTTGGGCCAGGTAATGATTTCTCAGCACTGGCTCTGTTTCAGTATTCATGCCTGGCTACCCAAGAGTGGATTTTTTCTTTTTTTTTTTTCCTCTTGGTCTCTTAATTTAAATGATGCTTTGGGAAGTCACTGCTCTGGGTATGGTGCAGAGCTGATGCTTGCTCTGTGCTGGTTGCTGCAAGCCAAGAAGCTGGTATGCTCTCTGACTTTGGGCCAGCTCAGGAGCAGCTTAGTGATACCAGACACACCGTGGTCCAGTGGCCTGAAATCCTGGGAGCCGGGGAATAACCTGCAGTGAGACGCTGGTTCTCCCTGTGCCACCAGGTCCTGCTGCCTGCTCTGCGCTGGGGACCCGTGGCCATATGGCTGCAGCACAGCTGTGCAGCCCTGAAGCTCACTGCTGCTTGCCTGGGCCCAGGGCCTGCTTTGACCAGGCTCTTGCTGCATGGGAATGACGGGAAGGCCCTGGGTTTGCTTGGTGCAAGCCAGACTGGTTCCCGTTTTTGGCAGAGAGGAGGCTGTCAGCACAGAGGCTTTGTGCTGCACAGGAGGGTGGGTGCTGTGGGGCAGACTGTGCCTCTGTGGGATGGAACAGCCCATTGCTGTTCCCACTGTCACTTCATCTTGTGGTGCAGGTGGGATTGCTGTGCCACAGCCACAGGGAGCCCAGCAGAGGTGCTGTTTATCCCTGCCTGCTCTCACTGCCAGATTTACACAAGAGACACGTTAAAGGCATGGCCTGAACTGTGCAGAGGTGTAGCCCCTGCACTGCCCCATCTGTTTAAAGCCAGTATATCAGTGCCCACTTCCTTGGGCAGAGCAGTGTCAAGTTTGTGGGCAGGCAAACCTTGCTTTGCTTTCTCTAGGTATTAGCTCTGGGAAGGGCAGGATAAAAACATGAAAAAAAAATCCACATTCAGAAAGTGACTTGCATGAGAGGATGATGCCAGAGTCTTCCAGAATGCTGGTGTGTATAGAAGCAGGTTAGGGCATCAGTGCTCCTCTCACCACTGGGCAGCAATGCAGAGAGGTCGGAGCTGCTGGGGATATGCAGCACTGTGCTGTTGTGCCACTTCCTTCTGAGGTTTTCCTGGTGCCAGGCTTTCTGTTTGTGCTCTGCCTCCTGCCAAACCACACATGGTTAACCCCAGCTGGCAGCCACTGGGATGGGATGGGCATGAGATGGTTTTTTCTGGGTGTCCCAGGAAATCTTTTCAGTGCTCTGTAAGACTTCACAGCTTAAAACTCCAATCCTGACCTTTACCTTCATACCGTTTATTCACGTACACTGGAGCGCCTTTTCCTTTCGCGTGGAAGAGTAGTATCCATTTGCTCAGCATCTTACAGATAGGTGGTGTCCTGCCATGAAGTTCTGCTTCCAGAGCAAAATCTTCTGTGGTGGACAGGCAAGATCCATAATCTTGCCTGAGTTTCTAGATCAGATTTCCCTGAGCTGAGGAAGGATCTGAGTGGTGCTCAGACCCACTCCAGAGTCTGCTTCTCACGGATGTGGTGACACAGCCGCACACAGGAGCCTTGCTTTTTAATAGCCAATTCAGGCTCTGTAAATAGCTACTTCTCTATTTATTTTTAGTTTTACTTGTGTCATACACACAGACACACGTATTAAAAAACCCCAACTCTACCAAGAAAATTACACTGGAGTGGGGCTCTTCAGTGGTTATTTTTCTCCTGCATCTCAAAACAAGTGCTTTAAGCTTCAGGTCATTTTTAGAAACTTCCAGAGCATCATCTTCCTGTATTTGCAGAGTAAGGCATCCTATATTTGTTAAATCACTATCTTCACGTGCTTTAGCTATGTGCATGGCCATGATGGCAGCCATCAGTTGCACTACTTGCTTACTCACATATTTGTGCTTGAGATGTGCAAGGTTTTTATTCACTGTTGAGAGGCTGAGCGCTTCCAGAAGGGACTGTCACTGTGCCTGGGGCTTTACTGCAAGTGGCTGTAGTGGATAACGAGCACAAACCTATTAAACAGTGAAACATGAGATTCCCTATCAGATAACGTGGTGCTGCTAATTTGGGTGTGAGGGAGACAGTGAGGTCATGAGGGTTATTAGAAGAGTAAGTAAGAGTGAGTAAGCAGGGAGGGAATGGTCAGCAATGCTGGGGGTTAATTCTTGTACAAAAAAAATACAGACAGAAATACATACATTTTGGTGATTGCTTTTAAAAACAAGAAACAAAACCCAAAAATCCAAACCAGCTGCAAGGCAGAAAACTTCACAAGAAAGGCTTTAAATATATAGGGAGTTAAATCCAGGTGAAATAGATGGACTCAGGTATGGTCATAATGGCATTTTCCCTTTGCAATTCCTTAAAGTTGTTTTTTGTGAATTTTTTTTTTTTTGTTTTTCTGTGTAGCCACTATATTACATTGGCATTGATTCACTGAATTTATTCATCAGCAGTAAAAATGAATGAAATCCTAGATGTACAGTTTCAACCACCTGCTGTTGTTTACTAGTGAGACTACCAGTGACCCTTGCCATCTATAAATACTTAACTGTGAATTAAAAGCAGGGAACTATCCACTAGTTTTTCTCTTCCTCATCTTTCCCAGATACTATCTTGCTTTGCCTTTTTTTCCCCCCATTGTTATTTTCAGATCTGATTTCTAGTGAACAGTAGACTTGGTCATTTGTTAAAAGGCTCATTAAGTTCTTAGACTGTGTGAGGACTTTTCTCTGGTCTGTATGGTGCTGATTTTCAGTAATGGCATTCTGAAGTGAAAACTCAGATTTAAAATATCTGAACGCTATTTTTAGGTCTCCTGAGCTTATAATTCTTATTAAGGAGAAGGTTGTTTGCTTTCATTGATTAGTTACAATTGTAACTTCCAAATAGCTTTAGGCAATATTACAGCCGGACTGCAGTTTCTAATCTCCTTTTTCAGCGTGGTTTTTTTTTTTTTCTTTTCACTACTTTTGCAAGTTTGACATGGACCAGCAGTTTTTTTATTTTATCACAAGACATTAAAAAACCCAGTGTTTTTGCTCAAGCCTAGCTCAGCCTTATGAGCCCCTAGGAAAGATTTTGCTACTCTGTAGTCTCACCAGGTAAAATTCACCTTCTCCTTCTGTGTCATGAGCATCTCAATCTACAAGACTATTACTTACCCTTTGATAAAAGCTTGGACAACATCGCCATCCCCACATCAGAGTTTCTCCAGGCCTTATTAGCTGTTGTTAGAGATTTTGGGCTGGTTGGATGTTCAGCTTTCCCACCTGCTGTGAGGGTATGCTGAGCTCACAGCTCTGTGCTCTCGTTGAGAGGAGGGAGGCTATAAATTTGACTTTCATGCTGCAGAGCAGGGCAATGCTCCTTAGCTGGTTGTGCTGGTTTGGGCTGGGATAGAGTTAATATTCTTCAGAATATCTGGTATGGAGCTGTGTTATATTTGTGCAGAAAACAGTGCCGATAACACAAAGATGTTTTCATTATTGCTGGGCAGGGCTTCCACAGAGTCAGAGCTGTTTCTGTGCCGCAGCCCACCAGTGAGGAGGCTGGGGGTGGATGGACAAGGAGCTGGGGCAGGACACAGCTGGGACAGCTGACCCCAACTGACCCCAGGGATATCCCAGACCATGTGGTGTCATGCTCAGCATATAAAGCTGAGGGGAAGAAGAGGAAGTGGGAGATGTTCAGAGTGATGATGTTTGTCTTGCCAAGTCACTGTTACACATGAAGAGGCCCTGCTCTCCTGGGGATGGCCGAACACCTGCCTGCCCTTGGGAAGGGGTGAATTAATTCCTTGTTCTGCTTTGCTTGTGTGCGTGGCTTTTGCTTTCTCTATTAAACTGTCTTTATCTCAACCCCTGAGTTTTCTCACTTTTACCTTTCTGATCTGTCCTCCACCCCACCGGGGGGAGTGGTGGAGTGGCTGTGTGGGGCTGAGTTGCCATGTGGGGTTAACCAGGCTGCTGCCCTCACACCTCTAGAAGTCGGTGTTGATACTGTTGACAGCACTGGGCTGACTAAAATCTCTGAGAAAAGGACAGTTTAGTGCCATTCACAAAAAACTCCCAACAGCCAGACAGAGATGGTTGCTCTGTGTGGGTCCGTGACGGGATGTGAAGGGAGATCTCACACCTCTTGCAGAGCACTGTGAGCACCAGACAGCCTCTGTCAATCTCTGCCAGTGAAGCTGTTCTAGTTCCCATACGGTGTTTCTGCATTTATAGACTTGGAGCAAATGAGAGACTTCTCAGCCTCAGGGTTGGGGCAATTGATTTTGCTGCTGGCTGTTCCCCCACCTTTACACAGAGCAGAGATGCTTCCAAAGCAGAAGTCTGGGAAGGACGTGCCCAAGAAAGGGGGGAGTTTTCCAGGAGTGTCTCTATTTTTACTAAAACTGAGCCAAACCAAGCATTTTCTTATAAAAAAAGAAAGCATTCTTTTGCTTTATGCTTTCTATTTTGTTTTGGTTAGCCACCAATTTTGTCTCTAAACCCTGTTATTCACACAGTCCCAACTGCTACAGGATTTGAAGTTAATAAACTCCTAAGGAGAGGCAGTGCAAAAATTGTACCGGATCAGAATGACATGCAACAGCGCACTGGGAATATGTAAACCAAAGAAGCCATCAGGTTTGGGGTTCAGTAGCTTTTTGATCCCAGGAAATGGGGATTTTTCTTCATCAAAATACACTTCTTGTTTTCTGGTCAACTGTTGTTAGTGTCTTTTCTTCAAATCTTCCTACGGGGAAATTTTTCCAGCTACAGCTTTTCTCTTTCACTGATGAGAGCATCTTTTGTTATCTAGAAATAGTGATTTTTATGGCAGGGTAGCTGAAGTCATTCGAGGACTAAGCCTTGCAGTCTGCTCTCATTGAGCAGCCACGCAACTTGATGAAATGTTTGAATTTGGAGATATGATTTCCAACTCTCTTCATTAATTTCCTGCATTGAAAAGTTAAAAAAACCTGCTTCCAAACTTTTCCTGATGAGAAATTCTCCCAAATTCTACCACTTGTGTCCTGAGTACAATGACAAGCATTTTCTTTCCCTGATGATCTCTGTGGTATCGCCAACAAGGACAAAGAGATGTTGATGTTCAGAAAGTTTTGTAGAGAAGTTTATTACTGTTTGCCAGTGTTTTAAACCAGGAAATTAATTCTAAGGTGTTTTGCCTAAATGGCTGAGCTTTGTCATTTTACCTGCAATTAAAAAAAATCAAATCAACGTTTATTGAAGGGAAAGAAGATAATTATATAGTAAAATTTTTGCTATTCTCTTTAAGGACAAAGAAACACCTATCAGAACAGATGTGAATATGCAGACCTGTAGTAGTTAAGAATAACTGCTGTGCCCATATTTATAAGCCAGTATTTTTTCCTCTGTAATTTCAGTGTAGTTTTTCTTGTGCATTACCAGGTTGGCCATGCTTTTTCATTAGCTCTTTCACAGGCTAGTCCGTGTTTCCTGAGCTCGATTAATCCTTTTTTTGGAAGTGGCTTGCTTTTATTCCCTGTGTTGTTATCACAGCAGGAGGACTGGGAAATGTGTGATGATGGAAGAATTTTAATGTTTATGTATGCCACACATGAAGTTAGGGATCCCATGAGATTTGTTTGTGTTCTTGTATATGTGTGGATGAACATCTGTGGAATGACAGCTTAACAACTTCCTTCTGACATTATAAAGGGGCTATAATGGTACTTTTTTTTTTTTTTTTTAAGTTGGCTTTTGTTTGTGTTAACAGTTCTAGTTCTGTTCTGATTTCAGGCTGTGTTCACTCTATAATCAATTAGAAAGTTGCATTGTTTTGGAGTAAATCAGACCTCAAATTTGGAATTAATGTCAAAATAGTAAGCCTTGCATTGCATGTTCAGGTAACAAGGGTCTAAATCTGGGCTCCTTCCCTGTCATTTCCTATACTAACTTGCTCTGATGAGACATGATCTTTTTCCTTCCCCTTCTAATCTCCCTCTCCATGGCCTGAAAACCATTCTGCAGGAAGTCAAATTGTCAGTTACACCTCAACAGCCTGAAGGTGCAGAGGTGCAGATGCCTCACTGCTTTGTGTCTCACAGAGTAGACATAATTTTAAGAGAGCAGAGAGATGTTGAAGTTCTCCATGAAGTTTTCAGGCTGTAAGGCTTGGGAATGCCAGGCATGGAAGGGCTCTCAGGTCGCTATGTCCAGTCACTCCTGGTGGATCTCCATCCTGTAATAAATCATTGACATTTCAGCTTACACCCTGGCATGTTTTATGTCTTTATCTCAGCTACTTTTGCACTGTGTGAATGTTATCAGTGCACAAATGTATCCTGAATAAAGTTCAGACTGGAAATGGGAAATCAGATTTGAAAGCCGCATTTTACCAAGTTTCTGCATTAACTTCCCAATAGGAATAATAAAGACTAAAGGGAAAAAAACAACCCCAAAACCCCAATAACAACAAAATGCCTCTCAATCTATTTTTGAGGGCCTCATTCAAATCCCAAAGCACAAACCTAATCAACATCCTAATGATTAGAAAGTCTAATGTACTTTCCTGGTAATCTCTGCCTCAAACCCTTAATTTCTGTCTGAGCTATAGCAGATCTTTTAGGACATTAACTTGTCTGGTTTACAAATTCTGAGCGATTAAAAGTCCACACCATCCTTATGGTTTTTTTCCCAGTGATTAATTACTGCATGAAACCAACTGGTATTTAATAAGTATTAACTATTTCTGTCTTGGTATTAATTTTGGTTTTGTCTTCCCATTGAATCTTGCAGTGGGTTAAAGACCTGTCTTTAGAGGTGCTGATCAACAGCCTTGTTAACCTCCTTCTCAATAACATTGTGTTTCTTGAGCCTGTCCTTTATAAGCCAAGTTTTCTGTGCATTTTCAGATTTTATTTAGTGAATACTTTTTGATTTAATGTCTTTGTTTTGTAATAGAGACAGCAGTACTGGCTTTACTAATTCTATATGTTTTTCCTACATACTGAAGGCTTTATTCAACTGCATAACTGCAACATTGCGTAGAAATCTAATGCTCAGTTGGTAATTTATGATAACCCCTTCTTAGCAATGGAGTATTGATTTCCTCAGCCTCTTCTAAGAGAAGAAGGGGTGGCTTGAATATTAGAATTCTCCTACCATGATAGCTCTGTTTAATATTGATTATCATAGCCATATAAACTCCTGAGATCTAGTTGATAGAAAGTTGCTAGAAACTTTGAAAAACACATAATAGCTTCCAAGTAAATAGTAGAATACGCAGAACTGATATTTCTTACATCAGTCAGTTCAATTCCTGCATGCAAGAAATACGTGTTTATGCTAAAAATCCTGCCATAATTTTTTGCTTGGGGAATTGAGACTTGCTAAAAAAGTTTAATATGCAAAGCTGAAAATCTACATTTTAAAGTCCTTTTTATGCAAAGACACAAAAAAATTAGCAATTTTTAATAAGCAAATGTATAACTAAGAAAAATGTGCACCAGCGGTGTGAATTATATAGGTGGCAGTCATTTGGCTCAGGAGTGTGGCATGGTAGACATGGAGCTCCCACAGAGGAGCAGCATGGCATTCCCTGAAGCAGCACCCAGCTACCCTGCGGGACTGTGCAGGGTGGACAATGCAGGAGCCCTACCTTTAGCTGAACCACTGTGAGGAATTCAGGTGAACAGAAGGTTATCATCAGAAGACAAATTTGGCCAGGATGGCTGGGGTGAGTGCTGCTGCTCCCAGGATAATTACCATTGTCCTCCCTGTGGGGTTCACAATCTCTGCTTGACAGCTCATCTGAAGAAGAGTCACAAAACCCAATCCAGTAGCAAGCACTCAACAGAAGCCACCTGAGATAAATAACATCACTTCAACAGCATTTCTTTTCCCTTAGCAAATGGCTTTACTGTCTACTGTGCTATATAAAGGCTTTCTGATACTCATTATGAAAGTTGTATGTAATGTAGTTCAACGCAATCTGATTTGAGAAGTAGAATACATGGAAACAGGCAGCCCGAGGAGAGCTCCTGAACCTCCAGGTCCTGGCTAAGAGAGAGCCATGTCATGAACTTACTGTGCTCCCTTGTGAAACTCTTCAGCTTAAAACTGATTTTGGAAAGCTATTCCACTCTTCTCCTGTCTTGTGGTTAGAAGTTTTCTGGTTTCTAACCTAATTCTATTTAGAGGAGGTTTATAACATGATCTCTCAGTGTTATTTTTTCAGTATCTTTTGTAGAGTACAGTGAGGGCCTGCAATTCTAGATTATTTTCATCAGCCATGAAAGAAAATCCTGGGTTATGTCTGAGAGTCCTTAGCAGATTTATGCCTGCAATGAATGTTTAAAATAGTCTGAAATACCCAGTACTCGGTTTGTAACGAAAAACTTGAGTTTTTGTTGGAGTAGAAGCTACTGCAATTACCAGTAACCGTTTTGCTATCCTAGCCTGCTTGGTCTGACTCCTTTCATCTCTGAAGACCAGCAGCACTCAGAAGCCATGTATAATTCTGCTCTTTAAGGCTGCCCGTTTCTTTGCTGAAGTTTTGAGTTTTGAGATGTGACTTTGTGATTCTGATGATAGCATTTCCCACTGAGATTTATTGTGAGGCTTTACCGAAACATCTTACTCAAAAACAAACCCAGATTTCTATTACAAGGAATTTTATTTGCTGGTCTGTGAGTGAAAGGTGCTTTAGCCAATCTTGTCTTGCTACACTGCAGACCTATTATATATAATAATATGTATTCATTTGACCCTACAACTCCATTAAAAAAACCCATGTGTTTGGATTTTAATCCTGAAAATATGTGCATCAGACTATCAAGAATATGGAATCAATAGTCATCTTTTCTGTACTTAACATCCCGCATTTAAGGTTGGGTTCAGTGGTGAAATTTGGTGATAGGCGACGTTTCACTTTACTCCCCTGGAATTTTGGGGTTGTTTTCTGCAGAAGTTTAGTATGCAGTGGTGCTAGGAGGTTTTTTAAGAATACTCCTGGTTTCAGCTGATTTCCTTAGCAAATAATCTTGTGTGCTTCACTTTGCTCTAGCAATTTCTATAGCTTCTCGGATAAAATACTAAAAAGGATCACATAAGCTTTACCCCTCCCTGTAACATTTAGCCTGTCTCTTTCATTATAACAAAATATTGCATTTTACATGCCAAGTCTTAAAACCTTCCTTCTAAAAATGGTAACTGTATTTAATAACTAATTACTCTAATGATCCTACAGAAGTGCTCGAGACCTGTTTTAGTAGTGGTGTCAATTACAACCATCTGCACGATGAATAAAGGAACCGTGGCCCAGCTGTAGAGTTGAAACATGTTGGCATTTTCCTACGGGCAGCCATATGGTACTTAACGAAAGCGAATTGTTCACACTGCAAACAGCTCTGCTCCTGATGAATGATAACGTTTTGTTCTGGAAAATGGTTCCACAAACACCAGGAGTATTTTTAAATGCTGGAAGTGTGTCTGTAAGTGACAGGCTATAAATGGGAAGGTCTTTGGAAGGAGGAGAGAGGGTTGAGAAAGGAATTGTTTTGATTGCCTAGGGGTGTTCTAGCACAGCCTTCCTGTCTCTAATAGCAGTATCTTTTTTGTGCATACATAGCCCTGAATCTGTAAATTTTATTTATTTTGGTAAGGAAGAAGATAATTAGAAATGTAACTCTCATTTGCCATCAGCATGCCCAAGCTTGAAGCTGGTGTGAGCTTTAAAATAGCGAAGCTGAAGCTGTGAAGAATTAATAACTCTTTGCCTCGCATATGTGCAGACATTTTCTTACACTCAGAAGAGGAGGCTCGGAGTTGTCACCGCAGTAAGTATGTGAGCACACAAGTTGGAAACAGGTCTTGGCTTCTCGGCACATGGTGTTAGTCAGGGAAAAAAGGGCAGATAACAAATTAGCTGTAGAAAATGTCTTCCATTGCTTTTTGTTAGGAACAGAAGTAGTGTTTTTTTTCCCACACACACAACTGTCAGAGAATGGCTCAATGAACTCATCGTGAGATTGATGGCTCTTTAACCCCCAAATCATTAGCCCCAGATCTGAGCTGAATCAACAACAGGTTGTTCCCATTTTGTGGTTGATAGGTAACCATTTGGGTAATGTGTTTGGTCTCAGTTCAGTATCTGTCTTAGAGACCTAACAGCTGTTAATGACCAGGATTGATCATTTTATTAATCTCCGAAATTGATTTTTTCCATGTGGCTTACTGCTTCTGTACATGATATCTAATCAGGAATCTTGCATCATCCGAATTCCTATTTGATTAATAAATGCTTAATCTGGGGATTTTTGTTTTGTCCTCTGTGTTGTAGCTGTAGGTGGAGGTTGATGATTGTTCCTGAGGTTTCATGCCCAGATCTCACCGAGGTGATACAGCACTGCTCACAGTGAGGTACCCTCTGCATTTTGCCAAGAGATGACTGGTCTTAAGTGCCAGCACTCTGTATGTTTGCAGGCATCAGAGCTGCTTAAAACCTCTTGATAGATCTTGCAGCAGTTTTGCAGGAACAACATAGTAAAAAGCCTCACCAACTAGTGCCAGCCAGGTTCTCATTATGTTCGCCCAGAGCTATTTGCAAATGCACAGCAGCAGCACGGGGGCTACAGCTCTGAAGCCCCGTGCTTTTGGTCTAGGAGCATCTGTCACTTGAGCTCAAAGCAAATCTTCCTTAGCTCTCCACAGCACAGGGTGGATCACACTGCCGAAAAACCCCCAGTAATGAAACCGTCGGCTGCTAAAGCCTCCTAACGCCAAGTGTAAGAGTGAACACAAGGACGGGAAATTGCTCCAGAATCAGCTGGGATTTTTTTTTCTTGCAGCCTTCTTGTAAGAGTGTGTTTCTGTCTGACCCTTCTTCATAAGCCATGGTTTTATGTTATAGGTTTATCTGCAAGCAGGCAAGGAACCCAGTCATGGCGGGGTGCAAGCGCACCCTGACACCCATGAAACACACAGGGCTGTGATCTAAAAGACATTAAGCCTCTAATTGCAGCACACTGTGCTCCATATCCTTCTGCTGTTTGATCTGTTACAGCAGCGCTGTCTAATGCAGTAAATCTTCCTCACGTTTAACTAATAGTTATTCATCTGTACTGCAATAATTTCAAGTAATGTTTACATTAAAAAGAAAGGGGGGGGGGGGGGGGCGTGGAAAGGAGCAGGGGTAGGGAAAAATATCTCCAGGCAGGAGCATAGTAAAAAAAGCCTCTTCATCCAACTGAGAAGCAAATATTATAATTTGGGAGCAATACATTGAGTGTGTGTTTACAGAGGAAGGCATAGCCCTTCTGTAAGAAGCCAGCATTGTGAATCAAACTCAGATGTCTCAAAGCTCTGCAGTGTTCTTTAATGTGTAGTTCTGCATTGCATTTCCTCAAGGGCAGGTTCAGAGGTTCTTCCAGCTCCTGTGTTGCAGTTTGCAGCCTGTCCATCTTCCCCTTCTACCCTCTCACCCCTCTTGTGCAACCTCTCCTTTTTTACACAGCCATATTATCTATTCCATCAGAGAGATTAATTTCACTTAAAAAGACAAAACAAAAAGAAATGTGGACTCGTGGTATCTAAATGCAGAGATGTGTCCAAACTTGGAGGTGAGGTCATGAAGCTTATAACTAATACTTACTCACCATGTAGCTCTCTAATCCTGTTCCATGATGTTTGCTCCTGAAGGGAATGAGTGAAAAAGTCGCAAGGCGCAGATACTGGCAGGGTGGACTGCAGGGCCTGCTGGTAGCCCACGGTGCTTGCTCAAATGGCAGTCTGCAGAAAGCTGATTAAAAGGGATATACAGTGGTGATAACCATGTTCAGGCAGAATGTGTTGGAGGACCCAGCTCAGGATGCTTAAACTGAGTCTCAATATTTTGTTGCTGTTGTTCACTCTTCTGGATTTCTGTGTCTTGGTGCTAAAAATGCATTGGTGAAAGCTGGGAATTTTGGTTTGTAGCCATGTGGTCATGGAGTGGAACTTGAAAATGTCACCCTGTAAATAGTATAAGCGTAAGAGTATTTGAAATAAATAAATGAGTAGTTTCTGAACCTGAATGCTTGGGTCCCAATTCAGTTGGCTCAACATAGGCATCCAGTGCCATTTAAGATGCCTCAGGGTCTCCTGTGGTGCCTCCAGCTTGCCATGCCATATGGGTATGGGTTTCCTGTGGGTGTGTTGTCATATTTGCCTTGCTGGCTCTGTGAAGATGTCTCATATACCCTAGAGGGTCACAAATGGTGCTAAATGCCTGTGTTAAGGCAATGGAATCAGCCCTTCCTGTTGGAGAGCTGTGCAGCCTATCTGAGCTGTTCTTATATTCTCAACATAAAGGATACCTTTGAATTTCAGGTCAAAATTGCCGGCAAATTCAAGAAATTCCATTTAAACCTTGAGGAAACATTTTACTATGAGGAGGGTCAAATGCTGGAACAGGTTACTCAGAGTGATTCTCAAGTCTCTGTCCTTGGATATGGTCAGAGCCTGACTGGACATGGCCCTGGGAGACCTGCTGTATCTGACCTAGCTCTGTGTGGTGCAGGAGGGCTAAACTATCTCCAGAGGTGCCTCCCAGCCTCTGCAGTTCTGTGTTGTATGCAACTCTGTGACTCTTAAGGCTTAGTCAAATAAAGGATTTGGAATTTAACAGCTACTGCCATGTGTCAAAGGTCATTTCAGTGATGTGGCAGCATTTCAAGCTTTTCTGTGTCCAGACTTACGGAGTTCAGTTCCTGCAAAAGATGCTGTGATCTTTGGTATAATTCCCTCACAGCATCTGCTGAATGCATCAGGAATTGCAGTGATCCACCTCTTCTTCACAAATAGTGTTAAGCTGTGGATGGAGAAACTCCACCTTTCTCACTCCGTGGCAATGCCTTTGTGGTGATCCAATAGAGCCTTCCTTCCTTTAGCAGGGGCAGCAGATGTCTATGCTGGAGTATTGAAACAGCCATGGTCGGTATTTTGGCCTGCAAGTTTGGTTTTAATCATTGAAAGTCCCTCTTCCCACTCACAGTTTAAAAACAAATTTTTAGCAAAATGGAAAAATTGAACTAATGGAAGATATTTTGTTTGGACTTCAGCAGTTTTTCCACACACTAAAGAAATGCCTTCTCCGAGCGAGAGCTCTCCTCCAGTTTCCTTTAGGAAAATATTTACAATTGTTGTTTCAGTTTGGAAACCTCTTCCATATTATAGCACTTCAGCTACATTAAATATTTAAAAAAATTAATGACTGTAGAGCTGTGCCATTGGATAAAAGACAGAAACTGAAACCACTTATGAATAGAATTGGAGCAGAGCAGTGTACTTTCCAAGCAGAGTGAAATGCAAAAATGAAACATTTAATCAGTACTTACCCTAGAATCATACTTACTTTTAATATGTGTGTACACACTACAGAGTATTTTAAAGATAAGAACTCAATATTATATTTATTTAGTAAATCTGAGTTTGTTTTGAATGTCACAGTGTAGTACTGAGACAGACAAGCTTCCATTCACTCATGTGGATTTCTGCTCTACTTTTTTTTTTTTTAATATCTGACTTTATTTGGAAGACAGCAGCAATACCAAGTCTACTTAAATGAGAGGCGTACCACAGTTAGATACTTGGGACCCACTGTGGTCTCCAAGCCCCTAAGCTCTCCAGCTCCTCTTGGTTTCCTTTTTTTTTCAGGAGATCCCAGCATGTTTTGGAAACTCTGTAGTGAGTCTCACAACAGGCACACCATGACTCCTGAGGCAGGGTAAGACAGAACTCAAGGGAATGGCATGACATTGAGTCAGGAGAGGTTTAGGTTGGATATCAGGAAAAACCTTTTCACCCAGAGGGTGGTTGGGCACTGGAACAGGCTCCCCAGGGCAGTGGTCACTGCACCAAGTTTGACAGAGTTCAAGAAGCATTTGAACAATACTCTCAGGCACATGGTGTGACTCTTGGGGTGTCCTGTGCAGGGCCAGGAGTTGAACTCTGTGGTCCTTGTGGGTCCCTTCCAACTCAGCATATTCTATCAATCTGTGATAAAAGGTGTTTAATACTGGGGAGCAGCACAAAGTCACATTTAGCTGAGCAGCAGAGATCACTGTAGTCAGTCAGCTGCTGATGGAATTGGAGTAGCTGAAACTCCCTACTGCCAGATTGGATGCTGTGTCCAGAGAAAAAGGTTACAACGGTGTGCAAAAGGCTCAGAGGAAGGTGTCACCTGCTCTTGTTTAACATTTTTTTATTAATAGTAAATACAGTTGATTATATATTTTCTTTACTTAATCCCACGGAAAATCCCCCAAGCCAGGGTCATGGGTTCCTTATGTTAGATGGAGTGTGCACATGGAGTAAAACCAGCATTCAAGCTCCCTCCAAGTATCCTGTGTGCAAAGTGTAATGCAGGAAAGATGGGCGGGGCATGGCCAAGGGTGGCATGTGAGCTGAAGCACAGCAAAGCAATTACACCAAGGATAAGCAGGAGCCAGAGCACACCCTGTGTCAAATGGTCACATCTTCTGCGCGTGGCACAAAATGTTTTGAAGAGAGAGATTTTGCTTTGTTGTGCCCTGGAACAAGCTGTTCTGTGAACGTGGCAGGAGTGTGGGCTGCAGATGAGTGCTACTGGAGCACTGTGGTGAGGTGGTGAGGACTGACATGGCTGATCAAAGGTGGGAGTCAGCATGCCAGGGGCACAGAGGGGATAACAGTCCACAAGGGCATGGAGAGCCAAGATACACACCGTGATACAGTGGAGAACGGGGAGGGCAAGCAGTCTGGGAAAATAATCCCTGTAGCAGCCGTTTGAAGAGATCACCAGGCTACTGCCTTGCTGCTCTTGACCTTGGTAAGGCTTGAGATTTCCAGTGAGACAGCCCCAGTGGCACAGCTGTAGCTGGGGGAAGGAGACTTTGGGGGATGTTGTAACTTTCGTAAATGAGCCAAGCCGCATGCGCTTTCATCCCGGGAAACATAAAAAAACTATTTAAAAATTGATGTGCATACATTAGACCTGTTCCCCAGCCTTTCTCCCCTACCTTGGGTTTCACAAGTACTAACTGCGAAATCAGTATAGGATTACTTTAAAGAGAAGGAACTAAAAACCAGCTGATCAGAAATAGCAGTATCACTTTTACAGCATTCGGACAAAATACGCGTAATAGACCCAGCGCAGTGGTAGCATGAGTCTCATTTTTAATGCACTTAGGGAAGGAACCTTGAGATACACTGGTGTGATACAGAGAGAGTAGACTTGTTAAAGCCAAAGCTTTAGGTTTCACAAACCAAATCTGACCCTGTTCTTCCACAACCTCACACAGCTTTTACTAGAGAAAAAAATATTACTGTGAACACTGCCAAAAATTACTAGAATTTGTCTTCATATTTCAAAGAAAATTAAACATATTGGGTTTTATAGTCCAGTTGTCTGGTAAAACCTGCAAGAAGGATAAAGTAGGATATACATTGTATTTTACTTCTTCATTTGCTTTATTGTTTAGCTTTCAGTCTCATATAAATGTCAACTACAGTGGCCATCCAAACCTCTGGGTGCCCCGATGTATGTTGTAATATATGAGAATGTTCCAGATACAAAGTAAAATGCCTATGAAAAGGCATGTAAGAATAGTTTGAGGGATGGCTTAATTTTCATTTAAAGCAGATATTTTTCGTGTCTCTCCATGGTTGAAGCAGATAGCTAACCCATACTAGAAACTCAAACTGGATGCCTGTTGTAAATGCAAATTACTTCAAGGAAAGAGCTTTTTAAAAGGTAAATTTTTCATTTTTAATTAGTTATAAAACTAAAAGCTGATATGCAAGTTTTGTCACCGAAGCAATTAAACTGGACTTCAAAAAATTAGTTTCATTATAGTTGTGCAACTTTGTGTACAGATGGCCTTAATTTCAGAATAAATACAGCCTGTATTGTGGTGGTAAAAATCCACTTTCCGAACAAAAAAATTGTGGCCAGTTTGGTTTTGAAGTCTGAATGTCCTCATATGTTCCTATGGCAGTAATAAGGGTGGGAGGTTGTTTATTTAATTTTTTTTTTTTTTAATAATGGTTCTACTGTATTAATTGAAAAACCCGTTTCAAGCATTTGCAGTCTTACTCCCTTAGGTAAAATGTTAGAAGCACAGAGAGAAGCTCTCAGACCTCCTTGTCATTTTTTTCTCAGATTGTCACAAGTAAAAAGGGAAAAGCAAAGGCTAGACTTTATTAAAAATTAACAAAAAAAAAACAAAAAAAAAAAACAAAAAACCAAGAACAAAAAATACTTGAATGTATTGCATATCTTGCTTTGATGAAGTCCCAGCCTCTTTCCTGGTGAAATTAAAGCGGATGGTATAAAATGCCTGCTAACTCAGCACTTTCCCTGGTCTCTGTTTTCCAGACCCCATGGGCACTTTCCTCACAGCTTCTGCTTTTGGAAGGTTTCTGCCTGTTGGTGATAATATCAAGGAGAACTTCATAACACCTGAACACAGTTGTTTTGATTTTTTAAATTTTTTTTTCCTCCCTGAGGGTCTTGAGTAAGCCTTTGCTTACCACAAGTCTCCGGAAATCTCTGAAAATGAAGTTTTGTCCTTCTGTATCCTAGTTTCTGGCTGTACTTGCCCATAGCCATCCCAGCATGCCAGTGACAAAAGTGATCAGGCAACTCAAGTTGAAACTCTGGTTTAAAACACATCATTTGCTTTAGCTGCCTCTGCTTTGGGTTTGGTGGTTTTATTTGGGTTTTATATTCTTAAAAGGATCTTAAAAACCCATTAGTTGGACTGACAGTTGCAGACAACCAAGGTGGGAGGTTGGTTTTTCTCCAGCTCCTCCTGGGCTGAGCTGCTAGGAAAGTATTCAACAAATGTTTTCAAAAGTTCCCCTTTTTTGGCACCTCAGAAATCTCTGAATGGATCCATAATTCTCCTGCACAGCAGGAATTAAAGCAAGAGCCTTTCTTGTCTCTTAAGTCTCCTTTGGGTTGTGAGATATTTAACACATAAGTATTGGCCATGTCAGATGGTAGATAAGATGGTGTGAAAGTAAAACTAATTCCTCAGACAGTGACATGACACAGGGTGATGTCCAATGAATACAGAAAACAACTGAATTATTAGTGTCAAAGGGAAGTTTCTATTTAACCTGCAGGGAGCTGCCAGTGCCACCCTTGCTACTGCCAGGACATAGAGGGAGAAATGGTTCTAGTTAAGGTTGGTCCTTTATGCTTGTCCCCTCCCAGCCATTCACTAACTCAACCTCCAGTCATGGGTGGACAGCAAAGAGAAGTATTAACTCTACAGTATGGGGAAAGAAGCTGAGAAAGAATACTGGCTTTTCATGTGTCTTTCTAATTATTGTTGTCCAGCTAGAGGTTTCAAAAGGGGGACTTATGCAGAAGTCCAGGGTCGCTGAAGCCCTCGTTGGAACAACAAGGAGCTGCAAGTTTTAAATACCTCTTCAAGCCTGGCCCAGCAAAGCAGCCCCTGCCTTCAGTCTTTCTCCTGGAGAAAAAAAAAATCCAGATATATTTATAAATCTTTCAGTGGTATTTTAACACTTTTATTCTCAGTGCTTTTAGTATATGCTGCTTAAAATGGGCATGTGTGCAGCCGCATTATCCGCCACCTGAATGACAAATGTTTTATCAAGCCCTGACAGAGCACCCGCTTCATGCTGAAACGGAGCAAGGCAGCGGCAAGGACTCTGGCTTCAGAGAGATTAACTTCCAGATAGGAAAATAACAATAAACAACAGCCATAAGCAAAGGACTAGAAAAGAGGAATCGAGACCATAAAGCGGAATCACAACAATCCGAATGGACAAAGGAAAGCGGATTTGTATATCTGAGCTTGAAATATGATAAATGAGTGGCAGATTAACGTTGCTAGGCTCCATGATCGCAGCGAGATCTGAGAGGGAAACGTGGGAAGGGCGCTGCAGGAGAGCAGCAAATCTGACAGCAGCCAGCAAGCAGGGAAGGAGGGGGAGACTTGGGTGTGGGTGAGGAGAGTGGGTCCCCGAAGGTGAGACTGGGGAGCTGCAGCCTCCTGCAGGGTTTTTGCAGGAGAGGGTGGCATGGTCTGAGCTCTGAGATGCCTGGCATGTATGTCAGGGGGGTTTAAGGCTGGAGGAAAGGTGGTAAGAAGATCCAGTTTAATAATTTCAGCACTATAGTTCATAGCACCTAAACTGTGAAAACCCCCAGGATTTTAAAAAAGGGGCATTTAGAGGATATCTGAGAGTTAATACTTCCACACTCAGATATTGGCATTCACATTTCTACTGATATGTCTTGATCCAATTTTTCTCCCTCATGGTGGAAATTTCTTTTGAATGATTTGAGATAAGTCTTGTGACATAAGATCCTGTTTCGACCTGGACTTCTGTGTTACCTTCGGCAATTACATAAGTGATAGAAAGATATGGCCCACTTGATTACTCTGAAGAATGGGTCCCAGACTGCTCCCTTGTTTTTAGGGTCCTTTTTTGGTTGAGGGGAATTGTAGTTTGGGTGTAGCAGGCACTGAGCATCAGTGGTAATTCCCAAGGTTTTACATGGCTGTGAATGCAATCCCTACCCTGTGCTCCTCATAGGGATACTGAGTATCTCGTGCTTGGCATGGGAGAAAGTCAGTTCACAGAGAACCAGTGAAATGACAGAAGTTTCAATAGTAGTGGCACATATCACCTGTTAACCTGCATAAATCACCCAATTACATGCTATTATGACCTAACAAATCGCCCTGTTACAGCAAAGATTTTGATGTTAGTCCATTGTGCCGATGCATTAATTAGAAATAGTTAATGGAAATACAGCTGGTAACATCTGAGAGCTGAAGAAGTAGTGTGGCCCAGTGGCTGGACTTGAATCTCAAACTTCTTGTGTCACTCTGTTCATGACGTAGTTTGGGACTTGAGCAGGTCACTCACTCCCTGCCTCAGTTTCTCCATCTTGCCAATATCATAATCTGCCCTGCTTTTATTATATATTCCATGCTCTAGAGCTGAAGACTTTGCATCCTTACTATATTTAGAAGAAGAATGAAATGCTAGTGGAGTGACTATTTATTTTCAAAGAATTTGATAAAGAACTACAATTCAGATACTTTGGAGTGAATGTGCCCTGGTTTTTGCACCTCTGCTCTGAGATGGCATCACTCTTGAAGAAATGTTTGGGTAATAAAATACTGTAAAATGACACTATTGCCAAATGAGATTGTGATGAATAGAGCGTTGTAGTATTAAATCCATGGGTACTTTACATTGTTATGACAATAATAGTTTGCACTGTTGTAATAAGTTGCACTTCTTCCTTTACAAAATAGATTTAGTTAGACCTTAATGCATCGTGGAAAACATACCCTCCACCAAAATCAGATATACATCTCTTGGAATAAAATTGCTTTAAACATATATAAATGTACGTTGTATGGCATATCATAGGCAATTGTGAAAGAAATGATGTTTATCAGTGTGCCTTATGTAAAAAGACTGCAAGTACATGTTCCTTTTTGTAGTTCAGGTTTGACACAGTCATTGCCATAAGTCTTTTGCTTTTAATAAACAAGACTACATTGCAGCTAAAACTTAAAACTCTTTTATTAGAAAAACCCAGGTGCAAGGCCCTGCCGTGAGGGGCTGGGGGGTTATACAGAGCATTCTAGAGATTTTATTCTCCGTTCCCTAATTACAGATAAGGGGTGCCATGCTTACAGCTCAGCTTCACAGGCCCTTGAAGGATTTTATGATTCTGCAGCTGCCAGTGCACGTTTGAAAATCTTTCATTTTCATAACAGGAGCTGGGATGAGACTGTATTCCTAAACCGGCAGGATAAAAGTGCTTTGACTTAATAGGTGCCATCCATGTTAAAAGGATGATTTTGAAGATTATTAGCTGGCATGACTAAGATTTATGATGCAATCTGCTTTTTTCTCTTCCTTAGTACAGATAAGGGGGGTTATTATTGTTAGTAGAAATACCTATTAAAATAAACCGCATGAAGCAGTTTCAAGGATTTGATAAAAATGAATATAAAGTTGAAGCTCCCAGCTTATCTTTAACTCAAGTGATTTTCATGGGGTTATAACTCTTCTGGCACGGGATGAGGGAGCAGGAGTGTGATTTTTATCCTCACTCTACAATAGAAGGGAAAACCAGATTTTGTGTTCCATTCATTAGCACATTACTGCTCATTACTGCTCAGGTTTGCTTCTGCAAGGGAGAGTTAACAGAGATTGCAGGTAGGTGGGAGTGAGTTGGGAATTTGCATGAATTTTCAGGTTGCAGTCAGCAGTGTCTAAATACCCGGTTCTACAAGTAGTTTTAGGGAGAATCTTTCCTGCCAAAGTCGTGCTCAGAAGAGCTGGAGAAGCTTTAAAGTTCTCCCCACATGATGCTTTTTGCTGTCAAACATCTGGGTTTCAGGCTTCCAGTCCTGCCTGCTGAGTCACCTCATCCCTCTCCCCTACTTGTTGCTTTCCTCTTACATCTTAACACTGCCAGGGCTTGATCTGTCAGTCCTAAGGAGTCATCAGCAGCATCAGCTGGGAACTTTGGCAACACAGTGTGTTTTAATGTCTGTATATGTGTCCCTCCCAGGTAGAATGGGAGGGAATGGTACTGAATTTGCATAAGAGCAATAAGACATGGTATTGATTCTTCCCTTGATTTCCCAGCTTTTATATATTTTTTTCCATGCTTCTTATTCTAGGTTTCAAAGGCAAATAAGCCACTTCTCATTCTTTTGCACTTGTTTTTGGGGCATGTGCATTTTGCTGTTGCTGCATTATTCGCTCACAGCCTTCTATTCTGAAGTGATCTTCTATACAGCACCTAGTGAAACCAAATTACTTTAACTAAAAGCTAAAAATTTTAGGTTTCCTTTTTTTGATTAAGGAAAAAATATGGTTACTCAGAAAACATTTTTTAAAATGTCGTTGCTGAATATTAATGGAATAATACATAATGTGCAATTTTAAGAAATTTTTTCTTCAATTAATACCTTATTTTATTTTTTAAATTAAACTTCTTACATTTATGAGCCTTTCTGAGGATTTGGGAGAATAGTTGTGGAGTGATGGTGTTTTTTATAAATATAGATACCATTTGTGCTATCCAGACTTTTAATGCTGTTGACTTAGACAACTAAATTAGTTTGGTAGCTTCCCTTCTGTGCTGAGTAAGATATGTTTGCAGGTTGTACAGCTGAGCATGATCTTGTGTTCCCAGCAATGCTGGGAAATGCTGCATGTGCAGAAATATTATTTTGGATTTTGGTTTCTTGTAGCCTGAAAGCTTAACCTGGAGTCTAGTGACATTGGTTTGAGCAATACTGGTTTTGCTTGGCAGTGCATTTTTTCTTTATCAGGGATTTTGTTTCTGTTTCTGGGTGTTCTGCCTACTGCTGTTCAGGATTTGCAAAAGCAAAGGAGTTGTGTTCCCAAGGAACAAAAGATTTTGCATTGGTAGAAGAGCATGGGGATCATTCCTCAGCATTCAGATGCTGACTGAGAAAGGAGAGATTGTTACTAAAATCGAGGGGTTTTTTCCATCAGTCCCATGGCAGAGCACACTGGGCCCTCCACAAGCAGGTTCTCCAATGCAGGGATTCCTGTCTTGGCAGAGCTCTGGGATCTTGTTAAAAGTGTCAAGACCTGGCTCTGTCTGCTTTCTCAAAAGCCTTTTTGTGTCTTAGCCAGGTGGTGAGATGTTTTGGATTAAACTTCCAGCTGTTTGGTTGAAAGTTTCAGTGCCAGGTATGATCCAGGGATTTCTTGGAAGCTGGTGCAGTTTCCTCTCTGTAGTTTGGGCAGGGAGGTGTCTGTGGCATCCCTCAAACAGGTCACTTCAAGCAGCCCAGTGCCGAGACTTTCATTTTCACTTCCTTCATGTTTATTAAAAATGACTAGGAAGAAGTTCAGAACTTTTGTATCTGAGATGTGTTACATCTATTATAGTGTCAGACAACTAAGAAAAAAGTCACTGGCTAATGAGTCTTAATTGTAACAAAACATCAAATCATTGTCACTTCTGCTGCAGTAAATGGCATTCATTAAATTAATCCACTCCATTACAGAAGTATTTTGCAGAGAATACCATGACCCAACTGCTTCTGTTACAGTAATAAGCTGAACATATCACTGTGGCACTATTAGGTATATTAGAAAGCAGTTTGAAGCATGGCTGCATGACCTGAAGCAACATCAGCAGGTCTCAGGTAGCATGTTTGAAAAAATAAGCTGCCTTAATTAGAGACAGGGCCAAAGCAGAGCCTAGATGTGAACATTCCTGTAGCTTAGCACGGCAGGAAATCAAAAGCTGGATCAAGAACCCCTTTGGCTCCATTTGTAGAGCAGCACAAGCCAAAACAAAACTTAGACCTTGAACTGGGAACAGGGAATTTAGAAATCGGAATATTGCTTCTTTTTCTTCGCTCTTATGATCCCCTTTTAACTTCAGAGCTAAATCCACTGTGCTGTCTCTCCCCTTTTCACCCATTATCATAAAACAGAGAACTGCATCATGCCCCAACGTTGCTTTTGCAATGCTGCCATCAAAAATTTCTGGCAGGAGTTGCTTTGACTTTTAGCTGCATTCAATTTCATACCATATGTGTACATACACCCAAGGATGATATAACGCCTTTGTAGCTGGGGAATGGCCTGCTTTATTAAGCATCCCCCTTGCCAATGGGGAAAATGAACAGCCACAGTAAACACAGATGCAGGGAGGGAGGAACAGTCTGAGCCGTGTTGCAGCGCATTGTACCTGAGGAAAAGCGTCAGCCCCTAATTGGCGCTGAGCGCAGCCCACCTACTTAGCGAGAGAGGCTGCCAAGAGCAAATTGCCCCGGTGCTCCGTGCACCGTGCTGCCTTCCCATTGAATTCACTCCAATGGCAGGCTTTTGCCTTCTTTTTCAAAACTCTCCATGTGTTGGCAAAACGCTGTCTTGGGGAGAGGCTCTCTGTCTAGAATAAAAACCTCCTGAGGATGTGTTCCCTACTTTGCCTTCTCCAAGGGTGGTGCCACTCCAATTCTTCTCAAAATTTGAAGATGACTGCGGGGGAGGAAGGGAGGTGTATTTGTTTTGGGAAGAGGGAATTTATTTATTTTTTTTCTGGGAAAACACATTTTGGCCCAGGAAGAATGAGCGAAATGACAATCTGTCTTGGAGCTCTTAAGCTACTAAGCACAACATTCAGTGCTTTTATGTTGTCACATTGCCAGCAGCGGGTATGCAGAGGCAGTGCAGAAGAGAATAAATTAATGTATGCCATCCTTAAAACAATTCTATTGAGACCCAGTGCTTTGTTTTTGCTTACAAAATCATAATCTCCTGTTTTGGCCCTTCTTTTGCACCCAAGCACTGAGATGTGGCAGGGATGCTCCCGGAACAAACTGCACTGTGGGATTAACTCCATGAATTCCATCACAAATAGAAATGGTTGGTCGATTGGCAGGTTTTCCTGCTGGTTGCTTACATTTTCCCTCCTAAGCTAATAAAATTAATTGTCCAAAACTAAAGTCCCCTGTGAGGGGTTAGCTGTAGACAGCTGAATTGGAACAGAATGGGGTTGCTGGTTCTCTTAAAGGTTTCTGCTCAATACCTTGTTTAGGAGAGAACTTTTTTTGCCCCTAGTTTTTGGATGAAACTAGACTCAGGAACTTAATAAATTATAAGCTTGTCACTTCCATTTTATCACCACTTCATTTCCACCTGCTTCTTCACCTCCATTTCCTCCACTCTACATCTGCGAATAGGATACGAGTCCTTTGTTTCTTTTTAATGGTGTTGGCTTGCCAAACTCTTGGTGCATCAGGTCACTCTTGCTCACCTAATGATTTCACTTAGGGATTTTAAGCTGCAAAAAACAAGGTCAAAAAGGTATGAGTACACAAGTAAAGAAAGTTTTGCAAACCACCTATTTGAGTCAATCTTGTTTGAGGACCAGGGAAGATCTTGGAGGAACTCTTCCTTGGACATGAAGCAAGGAGGGAAGGGGACCTGGATGTGGTGGAAGGGAAGGTGGTGAGTAGAAATGGGAGATGTGATGAGAATGCAGGGGAAAAGCTGATTGAAAGATTAATTAACACTGGGGGAGAAAACTGGGAAAGGCAGCAGGGGGCTGCAGAGTCCTGGTTTTAAGCTGCATCCAAAGGTGGGGTGCTGTTGCCCCTTCACCCTCCCACCCTCCTCCAGTCTATCTTGGGATCTCCTTCACTGAGCTTTCCTCAAGCCTTTCCTGTCATGCTGGGAACCCACTGCTGCCAGGGTAGAGAGCCCTGAGCTAGCCCCAGATCGTGGCATTGGAGGGCTGCAGGGATGGGCACAGTACCTTTTAAAGGGCTTGTAGGGCCAGCAAATAGGATAGTCAAGTTTTCTTGGCTGCTTCAGAGAGACAGTGGTTAAAGATTAAAAAAACGCAGTAACGGCAAACTGTGTTTTGTACATTCCTGAAAAGGACTTTAATCCAGTGGTATGTGGTATTTCCCCAGTTGTGACAACTGCATAGTTGTTTTTCTCATCTGAAAAAAAACCAAAACACGGTGACTTCATGAATAAGGTTTGGCTTTACCTTCACAAGGAATTCAATCTTGGCCATTTTGCTAAGTGTATTAAAATGCACAAGAAAATTATTGTTTCTTTTCCCTTCCATATGTGCTTTACTGACACAATATGGATTTGTGCAGACTTTACTGTAACCTGTACTTTAGCTGGTCAATGTAATTTATAACAGAAAACGTACATATTATAATGCCAGAGCTTTCATCATATGTGTGTGTTGCCTCTACTCTGCTCTTTCATGGCAGGGCTACAAAATATTTTACCAGAATAAGTGTAAATCCTATAATCTTCAAAATTAAATGGGGAAAAGAAAAAAAACAAACCAGCCTCTATCATAGCAGGAAGGCAGCTGTGCCCTGTGCAGAAGCTGAGCGTGGGGTTGCCTGAGGAAGGTAATGGCACACTTGCTGAATTGCAGAAACGCCAGTGCCCTCTCTCAGGAGCTTTGGCTGAGATGTGGGGGTTGGCTAAGCCTGCCCAAAATCTCTGTTAGAACAGTGGTGGGGACATGGTGTTCATTTGGCACATCCTAGGTTGTTTTTCTTATCTCTCTCCAGCGAACTCCAGTGCTCTGTTGAGCTGAGCCTGGAGTCACACAGGACATCTCAAAGAGCAGAGGATTATACCCACTCCTTGTCTTGGGTCTAAAGCTGGAGTTAAAAACCAGCAGCACCACCTGAAAGAGAGCTTTAGCCCCAGTGCTGAGCATAGCCATGCTGGGCTCATCGGCATCCAGTTCCTGGCATGGAAACTGAGCCAAGCAGATTTCTGTAATGCCTTGTGCTTGAGTTATATAGGGAGCCAAAGCTGGAAACCAGATCCCTCAGCAGGATCACACTGTATTGCTTCCCCTTGGTGCTCAGCTCGAAGCATCCCTTTGTTTTGGAGGAGCTCATGACATGACACCACAGTATTTGGGCAGTGGTACCACATTTGGGAATTTCCAGCATTCCTGCAGTGATAAATGGCCACATGATTTTCCCTTTGGTTTATACAACAGCGGGACATTGGGCACCTAAATAGCTTTATTAGCAATAATGTGGCTTCCTGCAGACTCTGAGGTACATAAGCCTTAGAGGGGTTTTGCACATGTTTAAATTCGATATAATGTCTGAGGTCTGCTCTCCCTACCTGAGGGCATCTTCTAGTTTTGGCCCATATTCTTTCCATCCTCAGCTCGCCAGCTGAAGAGGAGGGATAATAACATTCTTGACCTCAGAAGAATCTGTTGTGGTTAAAAAGGTATTAAGGATGTTTGGATCTGGTGGCACTGGAGCAATGCAAGCAGTAAGACAGAACCCAGTGGCATGAAGGAGTCAATTGTGCAATATGCAGATTTATTTTTCGTTTATGTTTGGCTCCTACCACTACCATGTTTCTCTAGAATTCAAAGTGTGTTTTGTGTACTGTTGATCTTGCACACATGCCTGTGTTTTGCAAGAGAAATTTTAAACAGATCCAGTGTAATGCCAGAAGCACGTCCCCCATGTGAGTGGCACTGCAGACTCCCATGCTGTTTCCCACGTGTGGTAGCAAAGGATGCTCACTGTCACAGTATCTGAGGCTGGATTTGGCTTTCCATTCAGCCAACAGATGATGTTTCCAAAGAAGAAACTTCTACAAAATGGGGAGTCTCTGGGAGATAATTACGTGGTTGTATAAATAATGAGTGAGATATTATCTGCTAGCTCTATAGTCACATCCACGGAGAGAAGAGATGAGCTTTCTTCGAGGGCAGTAGAGTTCTCTCAGCTCAATTAAATGGACGTATAGTACCAGCCTGACACTGAACATTTGTTCCCATAGGAGCCTGTTAAAGGGAAATACAGTTAGTGTTGCATACAGCCTGTGTTTAGACCTCCTGCTTGGATTATGAAAAATGTTAAAGCTAAAAAAGATACCCCTCATTATTTGAGTTCCAAAAGCTGCCTGGCTCCTGCATGCTCCCTGCAGCAGGGCACACCTTTCGCACTGCCCGATTAGCTCCGTGTTATCTAGTTGCAAATGCCTGGCTTCACTGTTCCTGTACTTTATTTTAAAAGGCTTTTGCTGTGTGCAATTGAATGTATTGTAATCTTCTTATCAAATACCGAAGCTCTTTAGTGATGCCATTTTGAAACGTACTTCAGTTTTTAAATTGCAAATTCTTCTCTGGCTGGAAGGTCTCTGTTCTTGGTTTAGGCAGTGGTTGAGAATATATGTGTGTGTTTGTGTGTATGGCTATATGTAAGTGTCTGAAAACACCCTGGCCCCTTTCCTGATAATGTCCAATTGTGGATTTCTCTCTAGAACAGTGGCAAGGGAAGATACAGATTGCAAAGCTGGTAGCTGCTCTCCTGGCTCATTTTGGGATGCTTTTCCTGGGTTTTTTTGTGTTGTATTTAGAACCTCCAAAGAGAGAAATTCTCTCTGAACAAGAGCAAGGTTTTTTCCATTATTATTTATGTTATTTTAAGTGAAAGAACAAGGCTGGTCTAGTTTTGAGTACAGAACTGAAAATCAGAGCTCATATATTCTGGTCTCACATCTGTCAGTAACTTGTGATGTGACTTGAAACAAAATCACTTAACCTGTGAGTTTCTTTCCCTACCTGTAAAATGGGGTTGAGAGTAAGAGGCATGCCATGAGCATTAAATATTTAATGTTTGTAAAGTGTTTTGAAGACAAAGAGTGCCACATAAATGCTTATCATTATCTTAAAATACAAGGAAGTGGGTAACCTTGTGTGGGAAAATTTTGCTAGAAATGGTAACTTTAGGAATGAAGACCAAAGCAGGAGAAGAAAGGACATCTTGCAAAATTGAGTATTAAGAATTTTGAACAAAATGCACTGGTGAGTCTGTCTCTAGAGAATTAGCAGAGGCAGTCTTCAGGAACACTGAAAATACCTTCAAAACATCATAGATTCAGTAAACAAAGTTGGACTTTTCTGCTAATAAAGAAGAAAAGAAAGGAAAGTTCTAAACAAATGGCTCTATTTAGCCTGGCCACAGTAATCAAGCATGTAATGGGGCCATTATGTGAATGTTGGGAAATAAGACATCTACATTACATTGTAGACAGGCGTTATTCTGAAGTGTGTGTCTAATCCATCCTTAGTGGATGTGATTACTTACCTAGAAGATCAAGGAAATGGTATGGATATGTACTTTATTCAGGAAAGCAATTGGTAGAGCACTCCATCTGTGAAGATCATTCCCAGCAGCTCGTTCACTTAGGTCAGCTTAGAAATTGTTTACAGGTGGATGGGCAAAAAGATAATAATAGAATGCATGGAAAAAAATTTTGAAGGAAACTGGGAATGCACGTATCTTCAAAGCATGAAATTAAGCAAACCCAGCCTTTGAAATGATGTAGGAGGTCTTCTCCGTGGTGCCTTTCATAAATACACTAATATATTGCAGATACAGAGATACTCAGTCCTTTCTGTCCCTCCTGCCTGGTACTACATAGGATGAATGCATGAACTGCCTTGGAAGATTCTGGAAAAAGCTTAAAATTCTGCAGGGCTGCAGTTCCTCCATATAAACCTGTTCCAGGATGGATCCTCCTCCACAGGCTGCAGCTCCTGCCTGAATCCTGCTTCAAAATGGGTTCCTCTCCATGAGGAGAGGTCTTGCATAGGCTGCACTGTGGATATCTGGGGGAAAAAAAACAGTGCTGGGGATGGACGTCTTGCAAGGGCATGTAGTGATAGGACAAGGTGCAATGACTTTAAACTAAAAGAGGGCAGGTTTAGATTGGATATTAGGAAGTTCTTTACTGTGAAGGTGGTGCGACACTGGCACAGGTTGCCCAGAGAAGTTGTGGATGCTCCGTCCCTGGAAGCGTTCAAGGCCAGGTTGGATGGGGCTTGGAGCAGCCTGGTCTAGTGGAAGGTGTCCCTGCCCATGGCAAGAGGCGTTGGAAATAGAGGATCTCTCAGGTCACTTCCAACCCAAACCATTTTATGATGATTCCATGATCAGCTTCCATGCATGGGCAGCAGGGTCACCCCTGCTCCAGTACTGGGAGCACCTTTTCCCCCTCCTCTCTCTTTGACGTTGGTCTCAACAGGGCTGTTTCTTACACTTTTTTTCCTTATTCCTCATTGCCTGTGAAGCGTTCCTGCCCTTTCTTAGGAATGTTTCACAGAGGCCCCACCAGTTTGGCTGCGGGGCTCTGTGGCTCCCTGCAGTGGGGACATGGAACTGGCTGTGAGATGCACAGGGCCACCCCTGCCTCCCCCTTTGGCACCATCCCTTCAGCCTCCCCAGGTCAGAGAAACTGCTAGAAAGAAAGGTTTTGACAGGTACATGAGTTCAGTGATCAATGATTTTACATTTTTTCGGGGTTTTCTGAGAGGGAACTGTTGTGGTGCTTACGGGCAAGCTTAGGCATGTATTACAATTTTATGTGTTTGTGCCTGGCAGGCAGGCTGCTGGATGAGACAGGAGAGCTGTGCTGTTCAGAGTCAGAGCAGAGCGATTGTAACAGCCTCCTGCGCTTTTTGGCCTAAAAATCTATAAATTCGTAAGACTAACAGGAGTGGTGTGGTGACTCATCTGTGCGGCAATCAAGGTGTCACAGCAAATCAAAAGTTTCCATCGCTTCTTTGAGACGGGGATTCGCAAAAAATGCTGACAGTAATTAAAAGAATTGCTCATCCCTGGCTGTGAAACTGCGGTGTGCCTCATAAGAGATGCGTCTTATCTCCAAACTGTTTATGGCTCTGTGTTGAGTAGTACATGCCGGCACCCAGAGCTGTGGAGCAGGACGTGGCTTCCCAAAAGGGGGTGTGCTGCTGGCGCCTCATGCCTCATGGGGCTGGATTTGGCATTTGATGCTTTTCCCTGGTGATCAGAGCTCTGACTTCGTTCTCTCAAGTGCCATCATCTGTTCGGATTATTGACTGGGAGCGCAGTACCTGTGCCTGATCTTCCCGTGCCTGCTTCTATTGAAGAAGAATTGCTTAGATGACGGTAATTCGCAGTCTCAGCCTTTGACCAGTGCTTGTGCTCTCACAGAGAGCCTGAATTTTAAGCCAGACTGATTAGTTAAGCTGCAGCTGCATCACTGGATGGATGCTTCTCATAAAAGCTGTAAGGTTTGCACATGAGGAATAACTGCTCATGGTGATGTCTCCATAATATATTCATTTATATCTCCTTGTTATGTTTTAGATCTCTGAAAACAAACTCCGTAGTAAGTTTTGTAGCAGTACTAAAATAATTTGCTTCAACGTCTCGCTATTAGATGTCACAACATACTTTTGGTTATCCTTCTCATTTTTATGGGGAAATGGCAATGTGAAGAAGGATTAATCAATCAGGAAAATGATCTGTTATTTCCCTTCTCTTTTCATCTATTCCAAAAAGCTGATGGGCTGCGAGGCAAAGTGTCTCTAAGCAATGCATATAATGTTTGCAGTTACTGCATGCTCAGCAGCCAAATGCAAACACTGCAGAGTAGAAACACAAGGTTTATCTAAAAATAAACAAAAAGGAAACAGAAATCTGTACTTCAGATTCTACACACAAGGTGTTCAAACAGTCAGATCTTAATAGTAGATTTAAAAGTGTCAACAGCAATGGCCTTGTGTTTTTGCATGGTTAAAACTTGTCAGCAAATGCAGTCTTTTGAATTACAATAACACAAAAAGGCTTACTACAGACTGTCCTTGGTGTACTGCGAAACAAGGAAAACACCTCACAGGAACAAGTATCTGTTGACGTGGGGTCAGCATGGGAATTGCAGGTCACTCTTGTAGGCTGAGAACTTCTTGAGGAAGGAGCAAAATCCATGAAATCATTGCATTGCTTAACCACGCAAGTGGAAGGTCAGAAGGGAACAGACCTCTTCAGATTATATTTAGTAACTATGAAGATTTTGCTTCTAGTAGTCGCTTTGCATCACATAGTATTTTTCCCACCCTCCTCTCTGCTCCTCCTCAGAAAAATTTCATCTGATCCAATCCGAAAGTAATCACATACTCATCAGCAATTTTTCAGCAGACCAGACAAAATTATTCTAAAAGTGAAAAACAAATTATTTTGCTCTACATATGTTTATGGACAGATGAGCCAGGTCGGATCTGTTCAGGAAGATGCAGGGATGGGACGGTAGCAAATAAATATGTGATGCTACCAAATATTAAACTGTCCCCTGACGCGCCACTGTAAATTGAAGTGACTACTGTTGCTGCTAAGGTTGGCTTTACACATATTTTTTGCTGGTGTTGACATCTACTGGATAAATTTGCTACTGGCAGGAGGAATACGCTCTGTTTCAGAGAACAGCAGAGTGCTGTCCCCTCCTCTAAGGAAGCTTGCACTGCATATCTCTGTCTTGAAGAGTCATATACTCTCACCACTGCCTTTTTTTGTTGTTTTCTTTTTGTTGTCTTCTGTTCCCAAAATTGTCCTGTGAGCAAAAATTCAATTTAAAGATAGTAAATGGCAAACACATTTGGGCAACAGACTGATGAAACAGCTGCTGTCTTTCTCCCATAGACCTGGTTTTTTCTGTTTTGCCCAAGGCAGTGAAGGGAAATTAGTTTATTAGTTTCACGTTGGTCACTGGTGAATATCATCCTCCCTCACAAAAATAACACTTTAATTCTGCTTGATTTGAAATAATTGACCGATCAGGAATGAGGCATGTGAAGGGAGCTACCAAGATGGAATTACACCATTGGGCTGGAAGATCAATTGTTGGGGAGGAGAGCTGAGACACTGCAGCCTTATATTACACCTGCCTGTTTATTACACTTGGCCTGAGGGGAAGGCAATGCACCATTCTGATCTGTTGCCTCGGAGAGGTATGGATGTAAAATGAATGCAAAATAAGGGAACAGCAAGTTGGGTTTTTAGGTTAATACATTTTATATTGATATTGAGGACATTTCAGTAAATGGAGCTTCTAGTTTATAGAACAGCATACGTGTTTTTCCTTTTTTCTATGCCAATATTCTTTCCTAGATATGGTTTAATTTTTATTTTTTTTGCTTCTCAATAATACTTGCAGTGATTGACTGGTAACACTAGCACAAATACTTAGTAAAATTAGTCCCACTGGAAGATTACTCAGATGCTACAGCTCTTCTTACTCCTCCTTCCTCCACTCTTTCTGCCTGTTTTAATGATTTCATTTTAAGAGAAACGACCTGAGGCAAAGCAGAGAGAGAAAAAAAATAAAAGTCACAAGAAAAAACAATAGATAGACTTATGCTTTGGCAAATACTGGAACAGAAGCAAGTCCAGATGTTTGCTATACAGGCATTTGGCATGTATATAACAGCCTCTCTACAAGACTGCATATAGAGTTTTTGACAGCTTTGGTGGAATGAAAATGAATTATTGCTATTCAGAATAAAATGCAAACATTTTGGCCAGTGCTTTCAAATCTAGTAGTTTTCAAGTTATTTCTTAATAGATTCTTGGTATTCTTAAATGCATATTTTTAAAAGTGCTTGCCAAACATGATTTGATTTCTCTGTAGTATTTAAAGGTTCTACATCACCTAACATATCTTGAGAGGGATATGGTGAGTGGTTCATTATCTGTTTCTTATCTGATCCTGTTATTTCTAAAACAGCTAATTAAAAGCTGCAGACCTCTGGCCTAGAAGAGGTGGGCCACTGATTTCCTGCATTCAGCACACAGCCTTCATCCAACAGCTGAAAAGATAAAACATGAGTCACTTGGGGCAGTTTTAAGTGAGAAGCAAGAAAGGGTGGTGGAAGAAGTGGTGACAGGAATAGCTTTAAGAGGCAGAGGAGCAAGCAGAGATGCAGTTAACTGTGGTATTAATTCATTAGGATGGTGGCACTGTCCGTCTGGTTCTTGACGCATCGCCTTTCAAAACAAAACAAAAATAGCAAGTGGATGTAAGTGATACTCTATTGAACCAGCTGAAAATAAAGTCAATCCATTTTATGAAACATGGTTAGGCCACGAGAGGTGATGAGCTGTGACTCCAGATGGACAGATAACGTGGGCTCTGGCCAACTCCAGTGACATGCACTGAGAAGGGAACGTTTCGATCCGAAAGCCCCAGGTTTCTGTGAGTGAGCAGCCCAGTATTTCCAGCCAGAAAAAGGACTGCCTGGTACTGATGGACTGGTACTAATGGTACCAGTGCCACGAAGCAAAAAGATGGAAATATGCAGAGAAACTCCTCTCCAGATTCTCCATGACCTCTAAAAGTACGGCAAGAATACAGGTGTCTCCTTAAGTGAAGAGTGAGCTTGTGAGGCTTTGTGAGTGGAGGCTAGTGACAGTCACACATTTAGGGCACTGGAAACTGGAAAAACTGTAGTTACTTCCCCTGGGTCAGGGATCTTGTGTAGTCTCTGGGAATTCACTTTGTTACTGGAGGATTGGGATAACTGCACCTTCATACGTCAGTGTGCCTTGAATCGTGTTAAAGCCTTGAAGGTCTTTGGATGCCTGTTGCTATGTGCTGTGCTGGTCTCATGTTCAGTAAGTTTAAAAGACATGTAGATGTGGCACTTAGGGTTTAGTGGTGGACTTGGCAATGGTTAATGGTTGGACTCAGTGATATTAAAGGTCTTTTGCAACCTAAATGACTCTGATTCTTTGATTTAATGTTTCTTTCTTTATTTTTTTTTCCTTTTCCTGAAGCATTTTGCATGGAATAAGCTCTTTTTATATACCAGATGGTTAGGGACTGTTTCGTGCTGCAAGTGTACGTGTGCTCTCGATTTGGGGGAGTGATACAGGTCTCCTTTTAACAAAATGTGTGTCAGAAGATTCTGTGTGGTCAGAGGACATCAGTCGTGGAAGAGAAAATTTATTACTTCACCTGGTGCTGGCTGAAGCTTTTTAAATATGAACAATGACAGGGAGGGATGATCCAAAAATATTCTCTAAGAGGGAAATTTGAAGTATGTTTTCTCTATTACAGCATTTTGCAGCACTGCAGGTGATCCAGAGATCTTATGTCGTAAAATATGCTGCATTTAACCCTTACCTTGGCAGGGAGCTTTCTCCTGTAATAGTTTTGACTGATTGATCAGTCTTTCTCGGGGCCTGGAAAATTGAGAATAGCAGTAAATAAAAGGAAATTTCTCCTGCCTTGTCCAAAATGTAATTTGAAGACCTAGTCACCTTCTCCTACCACCTCCCCACCCACCTAAGAAACCATCCCCAAAAGAACCAAAATCCTGCTAATTAAATTTTGAGTGATTTATTTTGTGACATTTGGCAACACTGACAGTAGCTTATTCTACATTTCTGCTTTATTAACTATGAAGTCTTAGGCAAGATTAGGTATGTCAGGTCCTGGCAGCCACTTAATGCATTTTGAGAAGATGGCCCATTTCCCCAGAAGAAATCCAGTCGTGCCCCTGTCTCCCATCCCCACCTGTCCCCGGCAGGCACCCCTGGACTGTGGCCACCAGCTGTCATCCTGCCAGCCCCTGTGCTGAGGTGTTGGCCACCGGCTCTGCCATGCAAGGCCTCCTGCACAAACCCTCCATGAACTGGCCTTTAACACGGCAGCTCTTGGCATTTGGTTTTCTTTCATTTGCTTTTCATGCTAATGAGATCATTTAATTAGGGAAGTCAATGTTTTGGGCAGTGTTTTGCAAGCAGGAGTGTTACAGAGGGATGTTATGGTTTTTTCTCTCTCCGTTTTTAACAAGGCTGGGTTCCAGACACTGCCAGCTACCCTGGACCCTGCGGAGACATCTGAGAAAGTTATTATGCCTTTGTGTAAAGTTCTGGTGGAATTTCATTTACAAAACTGCTGCATAAAATTCCAGTCTTGTTCCTGTAGAAGCACCTTGGAAAAACCAAGAATCTGTAGCAAGTGGCATCTAGAATTGATTTTGGGGTCTGGAGGGTGGTGAGGGTTGAATTTTGTGCTGAGTTGTTTTTTGTAAGGTTGTAGGGATGGTTTGCAACAGAGCCGTGGGGGAGAACCAGATCAGCTGGAAGATCTTTCCAATAAAAGCCTGGAGAGAAATAGATTTAGTAGTTTTCCCCTGGAGTTAGGAATTTTATCTGAAGACATATCCCAAACCAGTATATTTTGACATATTTTCTATCAATTTATAATTGACAATAAGTACGAGGATGTGGATAGTGGCCTTTTAGAATAGTTCAAGAAACTTGTATGGTCAGGAGCATCCCCAGAAGGAAACCCCTGCACCTGTTGTAAACTTCATGAATTTGTGTGTGTACAGGTTTGGCAAGGAACAGGATTCAAGACAGGACTCATCTTCATCTTTTGTTCCAGCAGTGTGAGCATTGGGACCACTCTGAATCTTTGTGAACTTTTCTCACCCTGCCAGTGCTCATGTTTCATGAATTGAAGGATGTGTTACCCACTCTGCTCAGATTGTAAAAAAAATTAGTATCTAAAAAGCAAATTACTATATATAGGAAATTATCATATTGAAGATAAATTTCCTAGAAGCTTAGTAATAAAACATACACATAGAGATTTAGATATTTTTTAGGAACCCCTTATTTAGGAAGGTCATATTCTGTCAACTGTGAAGGAAAGAAACTGTAAGGTATGGTTTCACTTGCATCATGGCTGGGTTTTTCTTTTTTATTTGGATAGTCTAGTTTATCTTTTTACTTACCTAAAGGGAAGATTTCCATATCCATCTGAAGTACTCAGAAATAAAAAAGTGCCCAAACTTTTCTACAGTATTTTGAGATAGCAAAGCAAGTCTCATTTTTGCTTCTTGCATAGTGAACTTTCTGCTGAGAAGACACCATTTGGTTGATGCTCAGATTTTTTTTTTTAATATGTCCCAAAGCATCACCTCCTCCAGCATATATTTGGAAAATTAAATCCTATATAATCTTTTAAATCTACTGCTCCTTTATCACTTACAGGGTTAGGATTTGGGTGCTTTTTTTCTTCCTTTTTTTTCTTCTCTCTAAGATCTGATTGTAGCAAAGCAGCTCAAGTCTCTCTGCCTTGTCTTGGATTTTACAAGAGCTTTACAACTGTTTACAAGACTAAATCAGGGGTTTACAAAAGTAGACCTTGCTTGATAATAAAGTTGTTTCCTTGCCTCAAATATTTTTGGATTGTATCTTTCTACACAGCTGCTTGTAGTTCAGCTTTACAGAATTTCTTGATTGCATTCTTTCTGCCTTTGTCTAACACAGCGTTCTTTCATTGAAGACACCCAAACAGGGAAAAAAAGAGGTAAAAATTGTGATAATGGATTAGTCACATCCATGTAGGCTTATAACAGTGATTCCATATGTGTCTGAGAAAGTCTTTGTGGGTTATAAAAAATGTTGAGCTCGAATAAAACATTTTGCTTGGCACATTGCTGAAGAGGTGCCCCTGAAGCTGCCAGGACTGCTAGTACCTTGTTTTATTTTGATTTTCTTAAAGATCTGTACATGTATGACCTGATGGTTGAGTTACATCCAGAATTTATGGTAATACTGATATATTTCAACGTGATTTTGGTGCCATATGCATAAATTACGTCTTCAGACCTGTGCCTGGGGAGAGGTTGTTGTGTCAGTAGGCTCTGATAAAACTGCATGCCATAACATTTCCCCTGCAGCGTATATGTGAAATCATTCAAGCTTAGGTACTTACACATCTTCCTTTTTATCAGTTACAGTTCTTCATGCTAGATCTGATTCCAGCAAATCTCTCTTCTTCCTCTTCTTTTTTTTCTTTTATGTGTGGATCTCATAAAATACTTAGGCATTACATGCACTTAACTGCTTTTGAAGCTCTCTAATGGGCTATTTTACCTGTACTTCCATTTATCCTGTCTGAAAACATGTAAGTTTATTTAGCTGCTTATTTTAAAGTTTCAGGCTCTTTCTTTTTCCTTTTCTGCCATTTCCCTAATGACCATGTATCTACTTCCTTTGCTGTCTCCCAACCTCTCTTGCCTATCGTGTTTCTGTAATGTTATTATTTAAAAGGTAAATTTAGAAACAAATGCTTACCCAGGAAAAATTTAAATTAAAAGCTTGACCTTTATTTTTGAAGTCACTTAATGAAGTTGACTAATAGTCTAAGAAATCTGATTCTCTAGCTTCAGACTGGCGGAAAGCCTGTTTTTCCTTATATTTATATCTGTGGGGACAGGCGCTTTAAGGAGACCTTGACTAGATAAGCGTGGAAAGCAGGGAAAAAGCTGCTCCAAGGCTCGAGCCGGACTGTCATTTAGAGGAACACGAATAGGAAATATTTTTTCTGCAGAACAGTGAGTGTTTTGGGCTTGGGGGAGGACGGGCTGTGCTTAAATGTATCGAGCATAAAATGAAATGTTAACCACTTGAGTTTAATAAATCTGCAGCAATGATCTGTTTGAACCTGGTAAGAAGCCTGAGGACAGCACGCTGCTATCTCACACGCCGCTGGCCTTTTCCTTTCCTCTCTGTGTGTGTGTGTAAGCCGTGGAAACAAGGAACAAATGAGCTTGCATAAGAGATGTGCTAAAAAATTAGTACCAGGAGGAAGGTGTTTTTGTGCTAAGAAGGTAGGAGGATTTCCAAATGGACAAAGTGTTCAGGGTAAATTTGGAGGCTGGATGTTTTCATCTGTGTAAGTGCCCTACATTTGAGTCCCAAATACACTCACATTTTGCAGAAAAACTTTTTCAAATATTATTGTTGAGCAAACTGTTGGTATGAGATACTTCCAAAATTCCTGGTTGCAGAAAAAGTCATGTTCTCCAGCAGGGGTACACTCACATTTTATTTTCCCTTGAGAGGAATTGATTTAAAGTAACTTTTTATGGTCTCTCTCACCTGCTAGATTGCATGTTTTGGCTTTGTAGAGTTGGGACAGATCCTGTCCCACTCCTGAGAAGGTTTTTGGTATTGTTTGATCAGTCTGTTACCCTCCCCTGATCTACCCTCCCAAGCCCATCTTTCTCTGAAAGTTAATGATGGGGGAATGGGTCAGGTGCAGGTATAATCCCCATGCCTGGCTCCTGCATAACCCTTGTCTGAAGCAAAGTGGGCTGTGTTCTGGCATTCTTTTTGCAGCACATGCACGGTGATGCAGTCTTGGGGACTTTTTGCCTTGCCATATCACTGAATCTCATTTCAGATTTGTCACGGGATTTGTGTTTACCTCTGGTTGCTCGATCTCTCTCCTTTAGCTTATAGTCCTTTCTGCAGCCCTCCCTTAATACCAATTTGATCTCCTTTTTCTCTTTGAATTTATCAGTTCATCCAGTAACTTCTATGGGCTTCTCTCTCTTCTTTTCTCTCTCTTTAGTACGGTGGGGGATTTTTTCCTCTTTAAGAGAGTTTTTGTTCCTTTTGGCTGCACAATAAAATCCTTTGATTCTTTGTGACAAACGGGAACACGTTCCTTTTCTAGTCGAGATTAAAGACACCCGGCTACTCCAGTGATTACATCTTGAGTAGAGGGTGAGGGAAGGCCTGTCTCACTGACTTTACAACCTCCACAAGATAGTATGTCAGCTGAATTGTGTGTACAGAGGGATTTTCATCAGTAACAGTGTGCAGTATGCCTCCTCATGGACTACGAGTCTGAGATGCACAAATCATACATTCTTTCTCTCGCTGGCTGTGTCTGCATCGTGCTTTTATGGCTCTGATGTAGGGTAGACATATCTCAGATAGCTCGAAGCTTATCTGCTCTAGTACTGGCTCCTACATGTGGCAGCATGGAGCATCACGCTAGCTAAAAAATCAACCCCACAACTGAGGTTGGTAGATCTGTAATTAGCTAAGACTTAGCTGGGGCAGTGTCTAAAAACCAGGGAAAAAATCTTCTTTCTCTTCCCCGGTGCTGTTTATAGGGATCTAAAGCTAGGTAAGGGAAAATGCCTGCACATCAATGTAGAGGAAAACTTCCCTTAAAAAGGTAAAAGCACATGAATTAATTGTAGCTATTGATGTTGCTGTTTGTAAGTATTAGGTACTCACGTTTCTCCTTCTCTCTGTCTCCCCAACAGAAAGGGTTTTTTTGTTTTATTTTATTTTGTTTATTCTTAGGAAAAAAAAATATCAAAAGAACACGTCTGGAAAATTGCAGCCTAAAATCAGCTATTGTGGAACTGGTAGTGACAGCGTTAGGGGGATGGCTGGACTCGATCATCTTAGAGATCTTTTTCAACTGTAGGGATTCTGTGATCTCTGACTGAAGTAACTACTGCCGTCCCTGCTGCTCGTGTGAGGTTTCCACTGGCCTCCGTCTCTGCTGTTTCTCAAGATGGTTTATGCTGCCCTGTGTCAAGTTCTGTGCAGAGGAATGTGATGATTACACTTGACTCAGGACACACTGCTGGAGAAGTTTTTCTTCTGAGTACAGAATATGTTGAAAGCATTATTATTTTGATTATGATCCTCAACAACAATAGTCTAGACAAAGCATAAACTCTGGATCTAAAAATATATTTAAAAATTAGCTAGTCTGTTCCCAACTCATTTCTTACTTCACCCAGCAGCTATTTATGAAAACATCTTCTATTCTTTCTGATTTTAAATAGCAAGCACTAGCAGTTGAATACTCATTTATTAGATAGTTATCCCCTCCGGTTTTTCTGCACATCTTGTTGCTGTCAAGTATCTTTGTACCCAGCCAAAAATGACATGTTGAAACAAGTAGTGTATATTTAATGCAGTGTATTGGAAAAAAAAAAAAAGACTGATGTTCAGCCCCAGCTTTCTTTTTTTCATTGGAAATACCATGAAATACAGTAGCTGGACTGAGAAGTGGATGTGCTCATGAGGAGGGCATTGGGTTTTAAGTAAACTTCTTAATGCGTGGCTTAGTCACAGGCTTTTTTCCTGCTTGTTATTGACGTAATTGCCTGTCAGTCTCATCTGATAGTAGAATTGCTGGGGGCAGGGTGCCTTGGATCGTGTGGCAAAAACTGCTCTCTATTGACTTGTGTGCCTGTGTGCCGCTGCTCTCCGCTGAATTAAATGTCAGATGTGCTCAGGAGTGTGGGTGGGTGGGGGAGATGTGATTTGGTTCTCCCTGGTTGCCTTGTCAGGGAGTACACTAATACAGCTAACGGAGATCCTCGAGCTCGGAAGGAGAAGGGCATTCATTTGACAGCCACCATCCAAGCAGTCACAAAAGATAGCTTCATACGGCAGTGGAGGCTGTTGGGATTAAAAAGAAACTCTTTCAAAGGCAGGGAATAATAAAGGATATTTTAAAATTGCAGCTTGCAGTTTGCAGGCTCCATTTGTGCCTGACTTAGCAAAATGGTTATAAAACAAATGAAAGTGGGGTTACACCTGTGGAATTTCTAACCTTTAAAGACACACTGTTGAGGTACTGAATTTATTCTGAGATACTTTTCACTAGAGAAAAAGTTTGCTTTCTTCACCTCTACTGAAAGAAAAATTTCTGTTTTCACTACAGCACCTTTCACAGCACTGGTGTCTCTGGGTTTTGCTGTGGTCACTGTACACCTGAGCTCGCATGGTCCTCTGGGAAATACAGAATTAGCTTTCTGAATGAAAGTATCAGATGGCCGCAAAAATACAAGACAGAGAAATCTAATACCAGAACCATCAGCCCTCAAATAATCAAGTCAAATGTTGCATCACATTCTACTAGAGAAAAAAGTAGTTGGGTTAAGAGGTATGTTAATTTTGTGGTCAATACCAGCAACAGTATGGTGTGGCCCCCAGTATAGGCTCTTGCTAGAGGTGCTTGTTCCTGCAGAGGGACAATGTAACCATCAAAAATGCAGCTTCTTGGGAGACTTGGTTTGGTCTTTTGTTGAACATAATGATGGTGGGAGGGAATTCAGTGGGGTTTTGTAATACACATTTATATTATTGAATTTTTAACTGAGGAAGTGATTGGTTTTGTTTGCCTTTTGATTTCTACCAGGGCAATAACTAACATTGTTGATAGGCACACTGTTTTATAACGCTTCTAAGTTTTATCTCTCTTAAGAAGTTTCTTATCTTTAGGTTTCTGGGTGAGTTTAGATCTGGCTTCCTCCACAATCCTTATAAACTGATATTCTTACCATCCATTTTTGTACCTAAGAATTTGTGAAACAACATTGCTTCTACTGACCTGATGTCATTATTACAAAGAACTTAGTGGATCATGTAATGCAAATAAAATAAATCAGGTGCTGCAGTGACCTAGATACTCATTATTTATTTATGGAAATAAATACATTTAGCATTTATTCCTACTGTTTCTTCTATTGCAAATGCTGTAAACTTTCACTTACTCAGAACTCTGCTGGGAAAATAGCACTATTGCCACCATTCTGCACATTAGGAGACCTTGCCAGGAAGACTTCAGTAACTGCTCTGGGCTATGTAACTTACAATTATCAGAACTAAGATTAGATGTTGGGAGTCTTGACTCCCAACATTGTGTTAAGACATCCCTCACCTGGCAGATACAATCTGTAGATAACAAAGACTGAGGGATGATAAGGACAGGGTGATCACACAGAACAACTTGGTCATTTGATCACCTATGTGTATTAAGTGTTTTAAGTCTAGCTAGAAGCATGGGAGGAGACAGAACATGTTGGCCTGCCCTGGAGAGCATCCTCATTGTGGCGAGGTGTCACAGAGAGAAATACTCCTGTAGGAGCTTCTAGTGAGGAGGTCCAGCAAAAAGGAGAAAAGGGGACTGTGTGAAGCAGTATTTGGCTCTGAAAATAGAGAAGAAATGGATAGATTTAGCAGGTAGATTTTTTTTATCTTTGATCTTTAGGATGAATATTTGGTCATGTGTTATGTGCAGGAAAGAGGCTACAGAAAGGATATGAAGGCTACTGAGGAAACTGCAAAATGGAGCTGTTGGGAATGTTTCCTGTTGTCAGAACATTGAATTATGATTTTCTTCTAACTTGGCTTTTCACAGTTTGTGTGCTTTTGCTTGTTACTTTGCTGAAGAGTTTGGGCAGATGGTGTTTCTTCAGGTCTGTGGGACTGGGCTCTCCACTGTGTCCTTATACTTGTCTAAACTCTCTCATTTGTGTTCTAGATCAATATTCACTATGACACTGCTCTCTTCCTCTTGATGTTTAGCTGGGAAAAGGGGAGAAACAGTGCTCTCCTAAGGCAGAGGAGGCATGACAGGGTCTTGCCCTGGTGGTTACAGAGTACGGTCACTGTGCTGGGACCTCATCCCTGACTCCTCTTTGTCTTTGATCTTCCAGGCAGGCTCTCGAGTTCCCTCTGAGACGCAGCTGCCCTCCACCGAGATGTCACGGCACCACAGCCGGTTTGAAAGAGATTACCGTGCCGGGTGGGATCGCCGGGACTGGAGCTCCAACGGGAACCACGTCGGCAGCACCAGCTGCAGCAGCGCCGCCAGCACCAACAGCAGCTCCCGCCCCGGGCTGCTGCCCCTGCCCATCGTCCCCTCGCGCCTCCCCACCCCGGCCACCGCCGCCTGCACCACCGGCAACAGCGATGTCATCACCAGCCTGGTGGCCAACTCCTCCCCAGCGTCCAGTACCAAAGTAAGAATTCCGTTTGTTTTGGTATTGTTTTGTTTTTTGTTTTGCTTTGTTTTGTTTTGTTTTGTTTTGTTTTAATGGGGTTGACATGTTGAAGGGATGTTAGAGATGGAGCATCATCTGTTCCTTTGTAAAGCTTGTGTTGGTGGGATAGCCAGGAGTAGGAAAATTAATTTCTATGGGCAGGCTGTGTCTTTTTAATTCTCTTCTGTGTTATGCCTATCCCAGAGTAGGTCTTTCTTGCTCCGAGCCTGAGTGTCCCCGTGCTTCTGAGATGCCCAGGCAGAGCAAATATTGCCTTCCTTTCAGCACTGCCTCCGTTTGGGCTTTAGAATGTTTTCTTTTGGGAATTCTCTTCTTGTCTGTTGACCAAGGCAGAGCTGTGGTTGACAGCAAGTGGATATGGTTCTCATCCAGAGGGAGTGGAAAGTGACTAAAGGTCATAATTTTGGCTGAATAGTGTTTTTTCTTCTCTTTAGTTGATAGTTTCCTATAAGGTTCTCAAAGGATCATTCTTAGTGCAGGTTGGAGTGAAACTGTGGAACTGCTATAACCAGGCTTGCTCATTTGTGCAAAAATGCACTCTAAGGAGTGAGAAAATGTTAAACACCAAAGAAAGGAAGTCACTAGTAAATCATTGGGCTCTTTTGTTCCAATATATTATTGAGGGAAGAGGGTGAGTTTTCCTTTAAAAAAAAAAGTAGTTCTTTTAGATCTGCAAAGTACAGGTTGATATTCTCAGAGAAAATTGGAGTTTCTTTTTGCATGCAGATTCAGGTAGGACAGCTGGGAACAGGAAAACCTGGCAAATGGTAAAGGTGACCACAGCACTGGCAAAGTGAGACAGAAGCGCTGCTGGGTTTCTTTTCATGATATTTAACATTTTCTTTCAACTTGGTTTCATTTTAATAACTGGAAGTGCCAAATACAACAGATGTAGACAGAGGGAAAGGAGACAATGAAGTTATTTAAAGTAAGCCAAGAGCAAGCTTAAATTTTGCTGCAGTACCATTATTATATTGATTTTTCTCACACTGTAGAAAAACAAGGTCAATGCTGCAGAAGGAAACATTAGCCCAAAGTGTGATTGGTTGTAAAAATTTGCCATGGCATCTTAAAATTATTTTCATTTGAAAGAAGCCACTCAGATTCTGATCAAAACATTTTTAGAGTTCTCCAGATGCTATCCACTGATAGATGCATTTCAATCATGCTTTGTCTGGAGATGATTGAGGCAATTTTGGAGCCAAAGCAGTGGTTTCATTTATCATGACCTTTGTTCCTGGGTCTGCTTAGAGTCCAACAATTGTCAGGAGCTGATCAGCCCTTTTCCCAGATGTTCAAAACCATTTTGCAGCTTATCAGTGCTAGTATACCATGTGTTTATTGGGAGAGAGGAGGCAGGAACAGCAAGTTAAGTGCCTTTTGATGATATGTTAGATGTGAACTGTCTTCTAAATTACCTTATTAGACAATTTTCTGATGATTTTCATTAGTAAGAATGTTTTGGCATGAATAGATCAAAAGCAATAAATAGACAAGAATGGAGGTAACAGGAGACACTTTTTATTCTGAGAATTGTTAATCAGCTGTGTAATCTCCCATAAAATAAATGTGTAAAAATGCATAGAGTTTTTGCCCTGGCTTCTTCTGCTGTGAATCAACTAAGCAGGTCTAACTAAAAATTCAAACTTCCATGTATTAAAGAGGAAAAAACTGTGAAGAAGTGAGGTTGGTAGGTAGGTAGGTAGGTAGGTAGGTAGGTGGGATGAACAGAGATGTAAGGGTATGGTGCCTAGCAAGCTTCCAACTAACAATGTGAAATAGTGTCACAAAAAACATCAGGTGCTCATAAACGCTCCTGTTCACCCTGCCTGACTGTGTCTCTCTCCTTCACACACAACAGATGACTTGTGGTCAGCAGTGTAACCAGCCAAGGCTTTTCCCTGGTAGAATCCAGCTAATGGCTAGGCATAAAAAATTACGTCCATATCACGAAGAGATCACAAGTTAGAAAAACAACATGTTCACTTGGTTTCTTTTAAAAATGAAAACCTAAAAATTAAAAACAAAAATATAACAGTACTTTAAAAACAAACCAAGCATGTGCTAAGTTGCCTTGAGCTGTGGAGAGATCACAGCCTACCTACCCTTGGCAATCATTTTCGTCAGCATGTTTATGGGGAACAGCTCATGGGGGACAGGTGACATCTAACACCTGGATTTATTAGTTGTGTTTTGGGAGTGGGATATTTGATTGCTTAGCTGCCCTTCTGCAGGCTGAGCCTTCCCCACCATGATGGGGGTGTCATTAAACTCAGTGCCAAGGGTGTGCCCCACACAAGAGGCAGCACAGTAGATAAGGTGTCATGAAGCAAGAATATTGATGACCTGGTTGTCCTTGTCTCATTGTCAAAGGAGATGGGTACAGCCAGCAGTGTTGCCCCGGGCTGAGGACAGAAGGGACTCTTTCTTCTGGCCAGTTACCAGTTTTGACTTTAGCATATCTTCCAGAGCTGGTTTGGAGATCTCAAACCACAGATGGCTACCATCTCTAGCCCTTCGGTTTGGGTTCCTACTTATTAGTTATCCTCCCAGTTAAAAGTTTGCTTTGGTTTTTTTTGTAAATCATCTAGTCTGTCTTCAGTCCTTTGGTCCTTGGTTCCTGTAGTTTCCTGCTGCTGACCAGTTTCAGTAGCCTCCAAATAACTGTATCCCTTGCATCCCCTCCATTCTTCATTTGCCTTTGAAAATATGAGCGCTGAAACTTAGATACCCAAACCATATGCATCCTTTCAGCATCAGACTCATCATTCCCTTGCATGGGGATAAAACTGTTCCCTCCCTCCGTTTCCATGTCTGTACAGCTCCACACTTTTTTTGCCAGAGTGATAAGTCAGTAGTTATTAAAAATACATATACATGGCATCATCCTGAATTACAAGCTATCAAACAGTCATACTCTTGTCAAAGACTGAAGTGAAGTCTGTTTGACAAGATCTGTCTTCTGGGTACCTGTATTGGCAGATATTGGTCATACTTCCCTCCTTCAGCTCAAGGTTAACTGAATCCCAAAGTGACAAATTCAAAATGGAGGAAAAAACTTCTTTTCTCTCTGACATGTAACTGGACTGTAAGACTTGCTGCATGATGGGATTGTTCAGGGAATTCATAGATAAATTGTTTTAAGGACCACTAGTCTACCTAATCTGGCTGAACCACAGTCTTTAAAATTATGTAAATGTATGTAAGATTAAAGACTTTGCCATGACTTACGTGATATGGATAGAAAAAGTGTTGGAAAGGAGAGAAAAAAATAAAACCATCTTCAGGGGGAAGCTTAGGATATATAAGACTAGCTGTGAGCGGGTTGGGTAAGGTCTATGTTTTCATGCTTCTGGAAGAGCTTTTTACTACTTTCTGTGGAGGACTTTAGAAGGTTTTTATTACTAATTATTAATGTGTAGGAGAACTTCAGAACTAATTATACTTTGCAGACCTTTGAAATTTATTCTCAAAGCGTACCTGTAACCTTCTTACCACAGATGCTTTGGTACAAATCACACTTAGTGGATCTGCCCCCTTTGAGTGGTTAAGGATGTTTGGTCTGAGTTATTTAAACAGAAAAACTGTCTTTTCCTGAGCTTTATTTTTTTGCTGAACAAAATGACAATGAGACTTTGCACTGCTATAGCCCATTTCATTGGAGGCTGCCAGAAAATACCAGAAAAACTATTTAAACTTCATCAACCTCTGAAAAATGGTTTGATGCTGCACACCCAGTATATTGACAGGGAAAGTGAGGCACTCAGAGGTAGTGATTTTTGGGTTTTCTGCTCATTCTGTGCCACTATGAGCAAAGTTTCAGCTCTTTTACTCAATTTGGTTTTTCTACCCTGATTCTGTACCCAAAGAGCTGGGCCACAGACCAGCACCCAGAGGCAGCACCGTTTGGAGGGATGAGTCATTCACTGGAGATACTTCCTCAACCCCTCTACCAGTAGTCGATAGGAAAGGGTAAATTTTACCAGTAAACTCTATGTTTGGATCAATTGTCAGAGTCTGAGCTCAGCCATGTATGATGATTGAGCTCAGGGTTGGTTCTGTACGTTGGTGGGGTTTTGGGTTTTTTCCTGCAGTGAGGTTATTTATTGGTCAAAGGAAGCTATCAAAGAAGTCCCTGTAAGACTACAGTACTGCTTAAGATATTGGCAACAACACAGTCTGAAATTCATTTAAGGATGCTGCACACCATTCAAGCTATGTTTTCTGTTCATCTCAGCAGCACCTTCATTCTTTGTTGCTTTTCCGAATTACTTTGCGAGTTACTTGTACAATTTTCTCCATCAAAGCTCCTGTATCACAGCTTCAATTTAGAAGTGTTGTCATGGGCTGTAATTTGAAATTTTATTACCAAGAGATTTTTTGGTTATAGAACATTTACTTTTATCATCTCTATATTATTTTTAAATGCCTGAAAAGATTGATACATCAACAGAATCTGTGCACCACCAGATGAGATCTAATTTTTTTTTCAACCTTAATTTTAAAAACCCTTTGCTTGGAACATAAATTGATTCTTCAGCCCCCCAACACTTAATGATTTGTTATTCTCAAGGTTAAACCTATGACAAATTTTACAAAAACACCAGTCTTCAGTTTTGATAAGATTTTTTCTAGTTGAGCTCAGGGATAGCTGTGCAGTTTTAAGTCTTTAAATAGTGTAACTGAGGCGTGATCGTGGCCTCCTGTTCTCACAGTACTCCTGTAGCATTTAAGACTTGTGTGTTTTTGCTACCAGAGTTTATCCCACTGTGGTTAGCCACAGTTATGATGTGGGAGGGAAGATAGTGATGATAAAATATTTGTTAACCTCTCTGGAAAGTCAGGCAAGAATTGCAGGTGAAGAAGTAGCCACCACTGTCTTTGTGCATCAGTGCAACTAAATAGCATTAAAAAGCAAGTGGGGGGGGAAGAAAATTCTTACGGTAAAGGAAAAATAAGTCAGTGTGGCTGAGGAATGCACTGTAAAAAGAAATAAAGGGAAACAGCACAGAAGTAAAATGTTGTATTCTTCTTTCCTTCACAGGCCAAAAAAATGTAGCTCCCTTAACAGCAGCCTGTCAAATGCAGATGATTCGCTGTAGGTTGCAGGATTTGTGTTGTCTGTTCTTTTTCTCTCGCTTAGGAGGTGGTGATTTGCTAAGTTGGTGTACGGCTTCCACAAATATTTAAAATATTGATTAAGCAGAGGAAGAATAAACACGAATTGTTTTTCAAGTTACGCCTTATGTTGTACATGACTAATTACATACAACAATTTGCTCTGCTGCGGTAACTGAAATTTATGTACTCTTTTTATTATAAAACATAAGATGCTTGCGTAAAGAGATTATAAATATTGGAATACAGCAGTTGCTAGAAAACAGTCAAAACATGTGGTGATGAAATAGATGGGATTTGCTCTTCTAGCTTCCCTGTGAAAGCTGTTCTTCCACTCCCCTAGGGTTTGTACTGAGAGTTGGCATGCTTTTGTCACCGTTTCAGATAGTAGCCTGGTGATTCTTCGATCTGGACATGATACAGCATTCGGGCCCAAGTGCAATTGTTGCAAAAGCTGTTAAAGATCCTCAGATTCTTTTGGCAAATAACTGTGATGGTACACAAGGCTTCAGTCGCTGGATGTTAAATTGTAACAGTGATTTCTTTCCAGCAGCACATTTTTACCTATGGATACATTTTTAAATTGAGTAATGTCTGGTTTCATTGGTAAATTAGATGCAAGCCTGTTCCCACCTAAGCAGAGACATCTGATGCACATGAAGCTGTGATTATGGCAGACTATGACATGAGTGTTTAGGAAATCAGAGCAACGCGCGGAGTATGTAACATCGATGGTTAGTAGCAGAACAAAAGGACAGGTTTTCCCTGGCACCCAAATCATATTTTCCTTGTTCTGTAGGCTTGAAAATTCAGTAAGCTTTGCACAATTTACCTTTTGGGCTGACACACCACTTGACTGGATTGCAGCTTCCAGACTGAGCCTTTTGTGAGTAGTCTGCAAGCAAGGAGAGACAGACAGAGTTGGCCATGACGTGTCATTACACCAGCCCAGCTAGGCTGAAACCAGCAGGGTGCCCCACAAAAAAGTACCATTATAGTATTATATCCTCAAATCAGAGAGTTCCTTTAAGAGTTGCATTAGAGGAACCAACAGCTTGTACCAGGAATGAGAGGAGGAAACAGATGGATTTGGTTATTGACTCTCAGGACGTATTTTTATTTCTTCTAAATATAAATTGACAAAAAATGTCTGTGAATTGAACTCAGCAATGATTTCTGCTGAAGTAATCGCATTACGCTGCTACAAAAAAGTTACAACTCCTGGGAAGTATTTGTACCACCAGGGAAGAAGAGAGCAAAGGGAGATCAGTGGTGGGTTCCAAAACTGGCGTGATGAAGGCATTGAAGTAGAGGAACCAGTTCTTTCCTTTGAAGGAAGTGGAGATGTCTCAGGTGTTTTTCAGACTCCTCTCTAAAAGGCTATTCCTAATGATCTGCAGCCCTAGGGAGGGCTTAAACTGTGCTGATGATCTGCCACTTCCTCTTACCATCTCATTTCAGTACTTTTTCTCAGATGTATCTGTACATATTTTTAATAGTGTAGAAATTGGAACATACAAAATGTGGGTTTAATTTGTTAACTTTTGCAGATACTTTATTGGACCAAAATTGGTTGGAAAGCCCTGGCATGCTCATTAATCTGTAAAGTCATAAAAAGCTGCTTGGATTTTTTCACTTGCAGTGTGTTTATCATCTGTTGAAAGAGCTAAGAGGTCTGGCCAGTTTCTAGGCCCAGTTCCATTTGAAGATGAAAGGCAGCATTTTTGAAGCACTAATTGACATCGCCAAATACTTACAAGGTCACAAACATGACAGCTTTGGATAAAGAAAAAGGAGTATTTCTGGGCTTTGGCACTTTGATGAAAAAGTCTCTTGACTTCCAAAAGGGATAAATATCAGTCACAGAACCTAAATAAAGTTTGTGTTGGCCAGGATTTAAGTGCTTGATTCTTTGAAATTATTTGCAGTTCTTTTTATTTTCTTATTTCTTTCTCAGCATTACTTCATTTTCATATGTATTCATTGCAGATTATCCATTCAAAATAAAGCAAAATATATACTTCTGTCATTCAGGGGTCACGGGTGTTTCATTATAAAATTCGTCCCAGCCTCCTGTCAGGCTAAAAAAGCCTGGGAGCTGCCTTTCTTGTGATTTGATGTGGGTTACTAGAGGGTTTATTTCCACGGAGCAGCACTACTAAAAGGAGGGCAGGTTCCCTGAGTCATAGGTGCATATAATCCTGAGGTTGGTTGCTGTCGTTTAGGAATGTAATGCTATTGTCACCATCAAACACAGCCACAAAGAATTTTACAAGGAATCACTTGGCAGTTTCCTATTATTTTTGCTGTCAATGCTTAATAGGTAGGGTCTGGAAATTATTTTCAAGAAAGCTGATCCTTTCTCGGCAAGTTAATTTCTGATTTTGGTGTTGCATGAAGAGGGTAATGTCAGAGAAATCACTGAGGGAAGAGATGGCTGGATTGAGGTAAAAAGGAGCCTGATGCAAACAGGTTGTTAGGGGACTGCTCTACTGCTCGGGTGGGATGACTGCATACAATAATTTTTCTTATAACAGAAAAACAATGGTAATTTTTAAAAAACACAGTTTTAATGCATAGCAGAAGGAAAATGCATTATGTGACAAATGGAATATTTTCTTGATGGCATTGGTTTCCTCAGCTTGCAAGACAAATGAACCAAATGAATAAAAAGAAAGAAAGAAAGAAATAGAAGGGAGAAAAGCTTCACCTCTCCCTATGATTTCCATGGGCCTTGAGTTCCTGCTTGATACAACACTTGTCGGTGAAGGTGATAGACACAAAAATGAATTTGTCCCTGGGAGTGATAAACAGACATTAAACTCCTCTCTGGCTCTTTGAACTGGGAATGCTGCATCTTCAAACACTGGACACAGGCTGATGTGCTGTGGGCTTACTGGAAAGCTCTGATCCGCCAGGGCTGACACTCCAGACTGACGTTAAAGCATCACCCCTGCCCTGTCTACAATCCTGAAAATCCTCTTGAAAAAATGCCCAGACCTTGAAGAGGAGCATGAGGATCTTGTGACTCTGTGGCATGAAGCGTGGGCAGCCCTGGCTGCTGAGCGGGAGGGCGGCAGTGCCAGGAGTCGCGTTACAGCAGCAATGCTCCGTCCATCCCCACAGTGCACACAAGGTGCAGACACCTCCTGCAGAAATGGAAATGCACCGACTCAGTTCCTTGGGAGTGGGCAGAACAGAGGCTGATTGTTGCTGCCTCTGAGGGCCCTGTAGGGAAAACCATGGAAGGAACTCCTCACACTTTTCCCTGACTCTAGTTTCACTCTGTAAAAGCAGCTCTGATGAAGATTTATAATCTAACATTGCTTTTAAGAGAAGCATGTGAAAAAGGATAAATTTAGGGGCATCCAAGTTATTTTGTTGGGCTTTCACTTGGAATTTGAGGCATTACTAAATGTTCAAGTGATGGTTAGCTGCTGTAACCCTCTGTTCTTGGATGAAGCAGGCACCTTTCAGGAAACAAAATGCACGTTTACTTTGGTTTGGAGGAACCAACTATTCCAAATTCTCCCTAAAGTTGGTCTGCCTCTGCTGGTTTTGGTTTTTCTCTGCTCCTGTCAAGTTGAAACATATGTGGTTTGGTTTTTCTCTGCTCCTGTCAAGTTGAAACATATTACCCACTACAATTTAGCATGACCAAACTGGTTCACTTTGGAAAACAAAGCTTGTAGAAGTTCTGCAAAGAAATATATGCTGTCTGTGAACTGGTGTTTGTGTGTAAAACGATATGTACCCAATGTATAAATAATGAATAATAACTAGTAATAAATTCTTCATATCATCGCATTATTTCTTACTGTTTATGATCCCAGGTCTTTTATGGTAATCCTGAAACAAAGCACTGAGAAGTATGTGAATAATACTTACTGCTACTAAGATGTTGCACAAACACGTCCAGAAAAAGAAGCTTTCTTGGCTGTGTAATTTGAATGTTTAAGATTTTATACTGTTTATATTATAATACTTTATATAATTAAAGTTATCCTTTAATTCCAAAGGAACATAAAGTGTTATGCAAAGCCCATGCTTTCAAAACCACTGAAGTAATGCATCAAGGAATGTTTGTCAGCTGGCAAGTGAAACACCCCCAAAGAGTGATGCTGGGCAGAATTTGACCACTGGAAATCCATGTTCTTTTTCAGAAGTGCCAGTCTTTGCAAAGCTGTTGTATAAGACCCTGCAGAAGGATCTTGTTGTTCACCAGCAACAGCATCCTGGTGGCACAGGAATTTCTCAGTCACTCTGCAAAAGCCAAGCAGGGATGGCTGAGGGCCATCCTGCCAGAACATGGAAATCCTGAGCAAGCTCAAATGAGCAAAGGAAGTGTGTGGGAACAGGGAGAATCACAGAATCATTGAGGGTGGAAGGGACCTCTGCAGATTGTCTGGTCCAGTCCCCTTGCTCAAGCAGGGGTTCACCTTAACCCAGCTGCTCAGGACTGTGTTCAGAGGACCTTGAGTATCTCCAAGGAAGGAGACTCCAGTCCTCTGTGAGCCACCTGTGCCAGTGCTCTGTCGCCCTCTCAGTAAAGCAGTGCTTCTTGCTGTTTATCAAATCACAGAAACATTTTGGTTGGGAAGGATCTTTGAATCATTGAAGTATCATTGAATCCAACCCTTAGCCCAGCACTGCCCAGCCACCACTAAACCATGCCCCCAAGTGCCACATGTACACATCTTTTAATACCTTCAGGGGTGGTGACTCAACCACTTCCCTGGGCATCCTGTTCTCAATGCTTGATATTCTTTCCAGTGAAGAAATTTTTCCCAGTATCCAATCTAAACCTCCCCTGGTGGAACTTGTGACCATTTTGTCTTGTCCTATTGCTTGTTACGTGGGACAAGAGACTGATCCCCACCTTGCTACAAAGCTCCTCCTGTTTGTTGCCCATGCTGGGCATTAGTGTAGGTGCAGGGTCCAAAACTGAGCAAAGTCCCAATACAGCTGCAGGATCTCCGTAGGAAACACTGCAAACTCAGCTGCATGTGACCAGGAACACTCAGACCGAACATCAAAGTGCACTTTGTTTTGAGCAGGAGGGGGAGCCCAATGATCTGCAGAGGTCCCTTCCAACCGAAAGCATTCTATAATATCCTGACAAAATCCTAGAATTGAATCAGCTCTTCAATATATTTCCCAAGGCAGAGATTTTGACGGTTTGCTTTAAAACAATACCCAGAATCCTCATCGGCCAATAAATACCAGAACTCTGGATTTATTTTAGGTCTTCTGAGCCTAACTCCTATCTTGGCATAGTCATCACAGTTTTGCTTTTGAACAGCTTGTTTCCTTCAGAATTTTTGCCTCATGCTGGGATGGAGTAAGACTGAATAATTTATCTTCCTTTTTCTCAAAAGCTGAGCAACAGTTATACCCCACATGGATTTGAGACATTATTATCTTTCTAAGCTTCCATTAATTATCTTTATCATCCCTGCTTTTAAAGGTCTAGCATTTATCTTTGCAAGGTTCTTCAAGCTGGATTATAGAAGAGAATTTGAATGTATTAATTCCATTCTTGCTTATGAAGTTTTAAACTCCATTTCATAAACATTTTTTCCACTGCTCACAATAATCCTACTGGTAGTTTTCCTGTGACCAAAGTGTCTGATGTGTAGAATTGATGGCTTTTAGGGTCACCATGCACATGAATAATTATCTCAGATGCACTGCTTTGATTAAGACACAGATGTGTACAAGTTTTGAAGATATGGATCACACATGCTTTGTTTGCAAATGTACAAAGCTGCCATTCACCTTGTTTTGTCACTCTGCTTAGAAATATGAACTGCTTTACAATAAAGTTTAGCTCAGGAGCAGTGCAGGATAATGTTATTTCAAGTTTTTTTACATGTCATCTCAGCTGTGATTTGTGCAGCTGTTTCAAGTTCTACAATAAATCCATCTTCATAGAATCATAGAATGGTTTGGGTTAGAAGAGACCTTAAAGTTCCAACCCCTCTGCTATGGCCAGGGACACCTCCCAGTAGAACAGGTTGCTCTGAGCTACATCCAGTGTGACTTGAACACTTCCAGTGATGGAGCAGTCACAACTTCCCTGGGCAACCTGATCCAGTGCCTCACCACCCTCACAGTAAAGAATTTCTTTCTAATCCATAATCTAAAAGTACTGTCTTTAAGTTTGAAGCTGTTTCCCCTTGTCCTGTCACTCCATGGTCTTGTAAATAGTCTCCTTACATCTTTCTTGTCAGCTCCCTTCAAGTACTGGAAAGCTACAATTAAGTAACATCAAAGCCTTTTCTTCTCCAGGCTGAACAATCCCAATTCTCTTAGCCTTCATTCCATTTTCATGTTAGGTAGATAATTCCCAAGTTTTCCTGTAAGTTGCCAATGGTTGCTTTGCAAAGGGACGGGGCAACCCAAGTCTGGTGTTGGTGCTCTTTAGAAAATGGAGGATGCTCTTGGATGCAGTGCACAGGGTGGGGTGACAGAGGACCCTTCTAAAATAACCAGAAGTCAAAGAGTAGAGCAAGACGCCTCTAAATTCACCCAGACAGACCCAAACTGACCACTTTACTTTGTGTTCCTCTTCAGTTCCCTGTGGGCTATGTCATTCCTCAGGTTGTGCGGTGTGGTTTTCCTGTAAAATTGTGGAGTCTTCTCAGGAGTGGAAATGGAAAGGACAATGCACACAAGTCAGCAAAGGAATTTCTGGTTAGAAAGAAAGAAAAAATGGCTCACAGTGAGGGTAGCCAGATACTGGCACAGGTGCACAGAGATATTGCTGCATACCCTGGAGTTACCCAAAATTCAAGTAGACAAAGCCCCAAGCAATCCAGCATTGTCTTTGCCTGCTCTGAGGAGGGACTGTACCTGGTCGCTTTCCAGAGCCCCTTCCAACGAAACCAGGCAGGTTATTTTCTGGTGGTGAAAGCCTCCAAAGAGCTGTGGAGAAGAGTCTTGGAAAAAAGTCGGTCTACACTCTCCCAAAGAGTTTCCTTCAGAGAACAGAGAGGTGGCACATGCCACACAAAGGTAGTTATGGAAGTTATCTTGACCTTGGCTATAAGTCTGTAAAGGCAGTCTTGCTTACCTCATCTTCTGAGCTGTTGTTAAGGGACTGAATTTGCAGCAAAGACCTTTTGTATCATTCTTTTGGTATGGATCAAAGAAAGTGGTTCAAAACCAGAGAGAGATAAGGCAATCACAGCAGTTGTTGAGCAGTGTGCTTTTTGCATCCAACTCTTTGAACTAGGACACAAAGCAAAGCTTAGGCAATGCTGCAAAGTTTGTGGACCAATTAATTTCATTCATTTATCTTTTCACCTTTCTACTTCAGTCTCAACATCTTTCTCCTCCTGTCCCATTTTCCATCAGACACTTGATTTAAACTCTTCTGACACTTCCCACAGCATTCCTGACTGTACTGGAAGCACCATCGCTTGCTGGCAACTGTCACTAAATCATGGTAAGAAATGAAACACACTGGGTGCTTCTCACAACTGTTTTGATCTTTTGTTGTTTTGGCAAATGGAACACCTCAGTGGAAATAAGACTGTCTGGAAAGCAAAGGAAAAAAAAAACAAACAGAAGAATAAGGAAGGGAATCATGACAATGCTTAAAGATTTTAAATTTGGTTGGATACTCTTTTTTTGTCTGTGTTCCAGCCAGCTCTGCTCACAGTACAACTGTGTTTGGCAAGGTCTCCCCGAGCAGATCAAGCGGTGCCAGGGCACAGGCCCAAGAGCTGGAACTTGACCATCTATACCATTAAATTGTTAGCTCGGGCTCTGCCTTGCAGTCAGCCTGGACCAGCTAGTGCTGTCATAAACAATTCCCAGGCTTGGCCTGGGGATTAGCAACAGCCAGCAGCCATTCCCAACTGGCAGTTTGGATATAGCCACCTTGCTTTGGAGGGTAAAAGTGTATAGTCTTGTGAACGTGGCCAGGCCATATAATTTGGCCTTAGAGCCGTATAACAGGTCCTGGCTCTGTTTTGTTTTCTAGTTATTGGGATGATTTTGTGTTTGAGGCAAGTGTAATTGGTTTTACTTGACTCCACAGTTTCAAACTTGACTGAGTTGTATCTGAACAATAAGGAGCACAAGCACATCTCCATTTTGTCTTTTCTTCAGGCCAGTGTACCTGTGCACTGAGATGGTGTGGTCTGACCCTGCCATAAATTGTCGCAGCAACTTGAATAGTTTGTGGACTCACTTTTCCATTAAAAATAGAAATGCATAATCTAAGGGAGTCTAGAAGTGTATCTTCTAGTGACTGTGTCAGGTGGTTTTCAGAAATCTTTTTCAAGGTTTAGCACATGGGCCACCAATTGCTGGCAAATTGAGTTTCTGTATCAGAATGAATATGTTCTGTAGTTGTGCCTGGTGCCAGGAAATGATTTTTATATTTTCAGTTGTATCTGGAAATTAGAGATGGTGTTAGTTATTGGACAGATGTTAACATACATCTGGTATGAAAGATCATGATAGCCATTAAGTGTTGAAGTAGAAATACCTCTCACTACCTGCACAGTTGGTTTTTCATTTAGTAGCCTGTCTCTTTTCTTCTTTTCTCACCACAGCAATGAATAGAAAATAATACTGCTTTCTAGCAATGAAAGCCCAATAAACCTATGCTAGCTGCCAGGACTGGGGAAATTCCAGAAGTGTGGTTATATCCTTTTGTCCTGCCCTGCTTTCATCCTCTTGCTTCCATTTCTAGCTGCCTGAGGTACAGTTATGTATGCATCTTGATGTTTTTCAAGATAAATTATGAATGCCTTTTATTAATGGAAGTTGCCTGATTCCATGAGCAGAGAGCTCCAGACCGCCTTCCTGGCACATCTGACTAGCACTGCAACAAGAGAGACCTAAGGTTTTGGTTCACCTTAGCATTTTAGTCATCATATTAACCGAAATTAGTGTTCCCACATATGGCTCTTTCAGACCACACACTCCCTCTAGCACAGCCACAGCATAGGCAAACAAAATTAAAGCAGCACAGTTTATATGTGTCTTTATATGGGGTGGATTTGGCCTTGATTTTCCACCAGTGCTGACAAATTTGGAGACTTTTCAGTGCCAGATACTTTTATCTGAAGCATTTCTCAAATGAAATGGTCCATTTATGGTGGCATCTGTATAGAAATCCATGACCACATGTTGTATTTGGGATAGTTCCCTCAGAAGAGGCTATAGAAACAAAGCTTGGCATACCTCACCTGTGGTGTTGTATCTTGAAGACCTCTGGGGGACTCACTTTCTTCATCCAGTCAACCATAAAATCTGCCAAATCTATCATACCTTTGTAGAAGAACAGTTCACGAGTCTATTTGATGAGCACCTTAGGGGTTAATAGTGGGGTGTTTTGCCAGTCAGGTTCAGTCAAATGTTCAGTCAAAGTCACTGTTAGCCCGGGGTAGTTGTTCACTACTGTTGGAAATGAGCTTCTTTTTCTCAGCTCTTTTCCCTTTGTGTTTCTGCTTCATTGTGTTCAGTGCCCTGGATGTTTTCTTTTCCTTTGGAGGTGAGTGTTCCTGGTCAGAATGAAAGTACAGAGATGCACGATGTGCAAATGTGCATTCCACTGCTGAAGCCTTTTTACAAGAGCTACACTGCTTGGAGAGAGAAAGAAAGGAAGAAATGCAGTTGCAAGAAGCAAATCTAAATAAGCTCCCCCTCTACCTTTTTCAATTTACTGGAGGAAATACCTTTCTTCCTATCATTTGACTTTTTGATTGTTAGATCAAATTGAGCCAGTTGGAATGAACCTCAGTGATCAGAACACAAGACCTGGAAACTTCTGTTTGGCTGCTCTCTGGTCTTTGTGCAATTGGTTTGCTTAAATTTGCTGTAATAACCTTTGAAGAGTCGTGTATGAATTTCTCACTGAGGACCCTGCTGTGCACTGTGATTATGTTATCTGTTGCCTCCCTGAATGTTTAACATGATCAAAGTGTTGTGTTGTGGGGCTTGGTTTTGGGGGAGTTTTTTTTCTTTTTTCTCTAGGTCTGTCCTGTGTCTCCTGTTCCCTCCAAGCTTTTACTTGCAAAATATGAAGTTATGTTGCTTGTTATGTATTACTGTCTGTATATCAGTCCTCCTTTTCTTCCCTCCCTCCCCTCTCCTCTTTAAAGTATCTGCTTAGTAAAGTACAGAGCAAGCATGCTGAATAGCTCTGATAATTGGGCAATCTGAATTCAGGCATGGATGTTGGATGTTAAGTCGCGGGATGGAGGCTGGTTGTGTTGGAAGGCCATGTAGTCTGTTTCTGGGTAGGACAGAGTGGAAATGCCCTTTCCCTCAGTGCCTCTCACCAGCGAGCTGAGGGGAGAGCATTGAACAGGAATGCAATTGCATGGCCTTGCCTGCCCTCTTTCCCAGGGAAAGCAGCAGATGCTGACAGTGAACATAGTGAAGTGCAAACAGGTAAAATAATGAGCTGAAGTGATAGCTTAATGGAGTTATTAATGGGATTTGTGTTCAAATAGTGAACAAGGATTTATTTTTATTAACACAGGTTTTACACATGTAAACTTATGCAAAAGATTATACCCCACTCATTCCCCATTCTCTGGCAGAGTGTTTGTAGAGTATGCTGTGTGCTCCAAACTTCTTTAAATATTGCCCTTTCTCTCACTTATCTACCAGTGCTTCTCACTGTGTAGCTCTTCATCTAAATCTGTATAGTACACCCAGAGATTTAACTGAACAACGAGGAAACCTTGGAATGAAAACAGAAGTAGTAGGTGTTCAGTGGGCGTTTGATGTTTGCTTGTTCATTCTCACCAGAATAAAAGATGGGAACATGACGGAAGCTCGAAATGGTAAAGTGCGGCTCTCCACAAAATGTGAGGTCTCTGCTAGAAGAGGCTGTATTACCTACAAGGTGGTGGTGAAGATGTCATAATTATGAGCTGACATTTAAAGAAATGTCAGAAGCATTGTCAGAAACAACCCCCTACTCGGCTTCCACCCATGTATCTTTTTGTGTCCCCAATTCTGCCATCTGTTTTCCCAAGGACTCCAGTTTTGATTACCTTTTTGTTTGCTTTTCTGATAAATGCTTTGTTTATCCTCTATGCCTGGCATGTGCTTCCAGAGATTGTTTGCAAGCCCCTCGCCCTCTTTGTACGTGGATTTCTCCTAAAGAACTATTTTCCACCATGATGCTGGCAAAGACTAATCCTCTGATTATGGCTGGATTGTGAGTATTTCTGAATGCATCTGTATTTAGGAGCAGATTTGCCAAATACTTGTTTGGGAGTGTGTGTGTGCAGAAACACATATGGTACTACTCAACATTGTTACCTGTCATCTACTTGCTTGTTGTGTTATTTTCATCACATGTTGTTCTCTTGTCATTTTTGGATGTGAGCTCTGCAGGTCAGGGACCAGACCATTCTTGGCATTTGGGAAGTTCTTTGTTTCATTTAATACATTTTTATTGCTACATGTCTTTTGAAAATCAAAGAAAAATGCTGCGTTGCCTTTCTACCCTGGTACCACAAGGTCTGTGCAAAGTTCATTGGTGACTGTCGTGGTTTGACACTGGCCCAGCACCAGGCACCCACGAGAGCCGCTCACTCACCCTCCCCTGCCACAGCTGGGCAGGGGAGGGAAAGGGAAAAAAAATTAATGAACACTTCATGAGTGAGATAAGGACTGGGAGAAACACTTCAAGGGCAAAACAGGCTCAACTTCAGTTGCAAAGTGAATTTATTACTAACAGAATCAGAGGAGGATAAGCCCTTACAATACCTTCCCCCCAGCCCCTCCCTCCTTCCCCCCGGCAGCGCAGGGGAACAGGACATGGGGGTTTGGTCAGTTCATTCCCAAGATTTCCTTCCACTGCTCCGGGAGAGGAGTCCTTCCCCTGTGAGGCCGTGGGGTCCCTCCCACGGGAAACAGTTCTCCGTGATCTTCCCAGCATGGGTCCGCTCTCAGGAGCAGCAGCCCCACCGCCCCTGCTGCAGCCTGAGCCCCTCCCTCGGGCACACAGCCCTCCCAAACTGCTGCGCCGGGGCTCTCTCTGTCCACAGGGTGCAGTGCTCCAAGGCCAGGCTGCTCCAGCCTCCACCAGGACTCCCACTGGATCACATCCTCCTCCAGGCATCCACCCGCTCTGGCACGGGCACCTTCCCACGGGCTGCAGGTGGATCTCTGCATCCCACATGGACCCATGGGCTGCAGGGGCACAGCTGCTTCACCATGGTCATCACCACGGCCTGCAGAGGAATCTCTGCTCCGGCACCTGCAGCACCTCCTGCCCCTCCTTCTTCACTGACCTTGGTGTCGCCAGGTTGTTTCCCTCACATGTTCTCACCTCCCCTTCTCTGACTAGAATCCAAAATCTTGTGACTTTGATTTTCTTCTTAAATCTGTCATCACAGAGGCACTACCAACCTCTCTCATTGGCCCACTTCTGGCCAGCAGCATGTCCATCTTTCAGAGCCATCAGGGATTGGCTCTGCTGGACATGGTGGAAGCTTCCAGGAGCTCCTCTCAGGAGGCATCTCTGTGGCCCCCTGCTACCTAAAACAAGACTGTGCCAAACCAATACAGTGACCATTAAAAAAAAAAGGTGTTTTCAAAGAAGCTGCCGTATTTCACTGGTATTGTGATATTGTGATAATGTTAAAGCATGTTTTATGCTGCTAATCCTAAATCAGTTCGTAAAAGATAAGAACAGTCATGGTAGGTGAGGCTGTGAATTCATACAGCTCAATACTCTGCCTCCAGTGGGATTGATATTGCAGGTACACTGGATGTATCCTTCTCCAGAATGTACTGCCCACAGCTGCACCTTGGGGATTTCATTTACCACATGTATCTTCATCTTTATGCCATATGATAAAACATGAAGCATAGGCTTGCCTGCAACAAGTAGCCCTATTGAATTCAGGATGGCTATCCTCATCCCTGCTGTTTAGTATGGGTTTAGTCATTTAGATGGCTTGGTACTTTCTTAGCAAGAGATATCCATGGCAGGTGGCTGCTGTGAGCAAAATGAAAAGATCTGAAGTGTGCTTGAATCTGCCTGGTCCTTAAAATCTGTTTTCATAAGGGAGGAGTTCCTCAGGCTCACATCAGTGTCTAGAGGCATGCACAAGGACAGGACTTGGTCATGTCTGTCCATCTGGTACTCCCTGGACCAAATGACCAAATAATTTCCCAGGCAGAGGAGGGAGAGCCTGCTGAGCCAGCCTTGACTTGCTGCTTGGAAGCCATAGCTGGACACTTTCCTAAATACTGGCATTTTAACAACCAGGCTGTGTCAGGGGAGGAGGAGGTCGGATATCAGGAAAAGGTTCTTCGCCCAGAGGGTGATCGGGCACTGGAACAGGCTCCCCAGGGCAGTGGTCACAGCACCAAGCCTCACAGAGCTCAATAAGCATTTGGACAAAGCTCTCAGGAACACGGTGGGATTCTTGGGGTGTTCTGTGCAGAGCTAAGAGTTGAATACAATCATTCTTGTGGGTCCTTTTCAGGTATTCTACGATTCTGTGGCCATAAATGTACATGTAAATTACATCTGATGATTCTGTGGAGTCAAATGGATGCAAGATTGAGGTCAGATACATAGTGATGCAGGAAGACTAATCTCTGAGGGCTGTGACTTCTGTTTCTGAAAAAAAACTGCTGACTGTGGGATTTTTTTTTTGCTGCAGAATCACGTTAGTCCTGGGGTAGAAAATATTGGGTAAAATATATTGTACTCATAATTCATATTAATGGAAATTCAGTAATGGCAACCTGTCATTCAAAGAGATTAGAAATGAGTCCAAGTGTTGTGCTATAAAAACATTAAAAAAGCATTATGAATTACAATCTATTGCACCATGTTTTGCTTGTTATAAATAATGAAGGGAAAAACTAGTCCTTGGAAGTTTTTGGATTGTCCATTTTGAGAGAAGCCAGCAATTACTTTGTAGAGCTGACTGTGCACCATTGATCTGACTTATGGATTTCATAAATGCAGTGGTCTGCTAATTTAATAAACGTGCTCAATCTGTTTTTAAACAGAATACAGAACTTTGAAAAATGATTTCCTTTCAAACTAAAATTAACTCTTATGGCTTTTAAATATTAGACTGTGATATTTGCTTCCAGATTTTCATTAAAATACCTTCTGGTTTCACATTTTTCCTGGGATGGGCTCGGCGCTTGCGGCTCATGTTTTATTATATTAAATACTCATATTTCACTTATGCTAATTTGGCATCAAGTTATGAATTGCAGTTCTTAGGCAAACCTTTATTTGGTTCTACATTGTCAGTAAAGCTTGCAGCTGCTTAAAAAGTTTGCCACTGCCAAAAGCTTAGATAAATATGTGTTCAGAAAACTAGAACTTGCTGTGTATTGGACAGAATATTGATAGACTATATGTGATATCTTGTCTAAGTAGTTTGTATGTAAAGCTACAAATTTTTGGGGAAAAACTTGCAGTGTCTTCAATAAATTTGCAACAAACTGAGTAAGGGGAGATTTCCTTGTCAATTTAATGTGTACTCTCAAACATGACCTGTGATTATTTTTGTCTCTAGTCTATTTTATCTGTTGTAACCACAGTAAGTCATAAACCAGATCAAGCTGCTCTTGCAATCTGGCTGCTTCTGAGAATCCAAAACCTACCTGTTGGACTTCTAAGTGTAAAGAGGTCTAACAGTGTGGTGGCAATGTATATCAACTGAGTTTCAGGATTTGGTGATAAGATACCCATTAACATCCAGGGAATCTTGTAATCTGAATTCTTTCCCCCTCCCTCTGGAGACTCACCTACTGTGTTGGAGCACAGAGTGTAACTGGGGCCCAAAGTCTTCCATGTTAAACAAATTCTGAACTTTATAACATCTAGATCCATCCTTCCTTTCCCTCTCCAGTCTATGCAAAATGTATGGTATCCTGAATTAGCATTGACAGGGTAACTGAAGGACCTTTGGTCAGGTGCCAGGTTTAATTCATTTGTTATCAAGACCGAGAAGTGAACGTGGCAGTGACAGCAGTAATTATCTTCTTCTTTAACGAAATGCAATACAAGCTTATGCATTTTGGTTAAAGGGGGGATAAGGAGGAGTAAGGCAATTATACATGTCATACACTTTTGACCTGTTTTTTTATCAATCTTGACAAGCTTAAAAAGTCTGATGGTACATCCTGGCCAAGGAACACCTAAATCCAAATAAAATAACTTTCAACTGATACCATATTTGTACTGCAGACTGATAAATTGGTTTTTCAGAAATCAGCTCTGTTGAATTTTTTAATAAAGTTAATGGGCTAGGACAGACAGTAGTGGGTTGCTGTCTGCTTAGTGTATTCTGGATACAAAATCAAATTCCCTCAGTCTTATTTAATATTACAGGTTTGGGGTTTCAGAGGAAGAAAATGAAAATCGATGACATTTGCAGCACAACACAATATTGGAGCAGCAGGATTCAGGGAAAGTAGCTAGTGACTGTCCTTGAGGACTCCCACTAATTATATTTTTTAGCTTCCACCTCCTGCAGATACAGGACTAACATTATTTACTTTTCTTCATTCTGGCTCTGTTGGATTCCTTGAGCAGCTCTTATGAGCTATTTGAATAGGGACACCTTTGAAATTCATGCATAGCCAGAGGTCCAGTTCTTGCTGATATTCAGAACATTTCAGGGTGTTTCCATCCTGGCAGGTCTTTTGAAGAGCCTGAAAAGTCAGTTGGCACAAGCATAAGTGTTTTGTAAAATTGACTAGAGGAAGCAAACTTCTACTTGACATAGGGCAGGACCATGGCCACGTAATTTTAGATGCTGATCTCTCTGTACATTTGGGTACTGTTACAGACTTGCTTTGGAAAAGGCTTGTCTAGAACTAAATGGAGATACTTTGAGGGAAGTGTCTGTGAAAGTACAAGTTTGCTGCAAGTACATTTGTCTTTAAATCGGGAAATATAACAACGTGAGGTCAGTGGCAGAGCAGCAGTGCTCCATGCCGTGCTCTGCTGCCCAAGTTGGGCTTGTCAGTCCTTGGGAAGTTGAGAAGTCAACTGAGAAGCTGACCGTGTCATCAAGACCAAGTCCTGAAGGCCTGGCCAAGAGGCTGTGTCTGTCAGCTGAAAGACTGAGCTCGTGGGCTGTGTCTCACGGTAGGAACGAACAGACTTGGCAGTGTTTCCCTGGCAAAAGTGACGTTCCTGCAGACAGCAATCTCTCTGCTGCCCATTGGGCCGTTCGGCACATCTGCGTCCTCTCTCCCGATCCTGACAGAATGTCCCTTCTCTCTGCTGAGTTTTCTCCTGACTCATCAAGTCTTTCAGCTGGATTTGCGATCTTCCTAATGAAAAAGAAAAAAAATTGGAAAAGCTGTTTCTTTTTAATGAAATTTCTTGTACGAGATCAGAAAATCTCAAATTGCTTCATTGATCTTTTTTGTTTTGTTTTATTACTTAAGCACTAAAAATGAAATAGGTAAGACATAAATGAGCTGGTTCATCTGTTGTTTCTTTCCTGCTCTTGGAAGGCTTTATTTTTTGTGCCTACTATACAGATTTGTCATATGTAATGCACTTTTTTTGCTTCTCATCTATTTCCATGCCTTTCCATTTATTTCTCAATCCATTTCCATTTATTTTTACCTCCAACAGTGTGGGGTACCTGAAACAGGCTAAGTCTAGCAGATGAGGCATAAGAAGAAGTTTAGGGAAACACGGAGCCTGATCCTGTTTCACCTGACAGCTTCTGATGAGTCCTTTAAGCTTTGATTCACTGCATATATCTTTATCCATCCAAATGTTGGGCATCTATCTACAGTTGGCTTGTAGCCCCTTCTTTTATTCAGCAGAGAGGACTAGCGTTCTCCAAAAGATGATTTTTCTCAACCTACGGGAGGTGGTTTGAAGGTCTCCTTTGGTATCCTTTTCTGTTCCCATTGGATACAGAGGGACCCTGTAGATCACTTTTGGAAATCTGATATTGAAATGAAGCCTATCTTCATGTTCGTTATCATTTTATCCATCTGTGGCAGCAAAAGCTATATAAGTACTTAAAGATCTAAATGTGAAATGAATGCACGTTCTGCAAATGGTTATTGATACTCTAAGTATTAATATCAGTATTATTATTATCCACCTGCTGAGGGAAACAGAAGATCACATCTTGCCTATACTGAATCATTTGAGTGCCAGAAGCTTTGCCCAGTGTTTCGCTGCATACATTTATTTCCCCTTTTTATTTTGCTTTTCCTTTTGCTGTTCTTCATTAATGCAAACTTTTCTCATTTGCAATGCTAGTAGGAAGTGCTTGGCCCATTACACATGGCTTGGTATAAACAAGGTATTTGCTCTTTCTTATGAACAGAAAAGTGTCAGAAAATTTCATTCTAGCTTGTTGGTGACATTATCACATTGGAGTTTGTTGTTAGAAAACTATTTTCTCTGCAGATACAGCACTCAACCTCAAGATTTTGAGGTAAAACCACACAAATAAAGCAGTTCGCCATCTCTGATCAAATTGCTCATTTTCAGTTTTGTGGGAAGACTATAAAGGAATATATTAAACGAATAGGAGAATCTGTAGACGCCATGGGGAGCTGGAAAATGAATAAAAAAGAACAATGGAGTTCTTAGGCTATTGAGGAGATGGGACACTGATTTCAAACTGAGAAGGGACAAAAATAAGCCAGACTATTGGCATGGCTTCAAAGCATTAAGGAGGGAACTCAGCTGCAACAATCACAGCTTGTGTTTCTTTCCAGAGTGTGTGTTGTCTGATGGCCCACCATGCTGAATAACACTTGCAGGAGGTGCAGTTGTTTGTTCTAAATATCTAACCTCCGTGACTATAAAGGCAGGTAAACATTTTCCATATCTGTTACCTGGTAGTGAAGGATCATGACTGGTGTGGTCATGGAGTGGTGAGGGAACCAGTGGGAGATCTGAGGGGTTTGTGTTTGGCTCTTGACTGTGTTCTTTACAGAGGTCTCAGTCTTATCCAGGGTGTGTGAAAACCTGTTGTGTCCCAATTTCACTAAAATTTAGGTGTGGACAGTGGTGGAGCTGGACTTGAGTGTTTTGTTTTGGTGACCATAGGAGAGGGGAAAGCAGCCACATCAAGGAGGTACTTGTGAGGACAAACACATTAAAGGTGATGAGGGACTCCAAGGCTTTATCCATACTTGTACCCTGAACAGTCAGACAGGGCATGGGCCCAGTGTTTTCAAGTTTTTGAACAGTGCAAGAACAAACTGTATAAGCAGCATGAAGGTAAATTGATTCCAATTCTGCCAGGTGTTATCAGTTGAAGGTATATCACCATTGCTAGGAAAAAAGTACAGCTCACTGAAGGGAGTTGGGAAAATAAAGGGGTGTAATCTGGAATACTCCGCTATGGCAGCTGGTGAGGGGTCAGTAGCTCTGACCGAGGAAGCTGTGACTGGTCCTGAGAGATGGTCCCAAAAGAGATCGTCTTCCCTCAGCCCGGTGTCTTCCCTCAGCTGCTGGCCAGGAGGGCCCGTGCAGAAGCTGTCAGCTCTTTAGTGATTGTCAGCTCGTGATTTCAGCTCAGCTCTGCAGGGCAGCCCCCAGGCCAGACCAGAGAGAGAGACGAGAGGCTCGTGTGGCTGGTTCTGCATGAGGCAGCTTTATTGGTCTGTACTCCGGTGAAGGGGAGCCAGGGACGAGCTCTCTCTGCCCTGGCAGGGGCAGGGGGCTGGCTTTATAGGGATACAGGGGGTGGGTGTCAGAGGGTAAAGGCCAGTGGGTTACAAAGGATCTGCATAGGGTCTCCAAGAGGATTCTAGGTCTGTCTTCTTCTCACCATAACTGAGAGTAGCTGCCTTTCCAGGGGAGTTCTGCTGGGAGGTTTTGGCACTCTCCTTATCTCAGCAGATGTCCCTCCAGGGCAGGGGCTGGGCATACCCCACACTCTGTGGTCCAGGAGAACACAAAATAAAACAGCAAGAAACCAAGATATTGTCATGCCTTTCAGATGGTTCTGTTTGCAAGAACATTATTCTAGGCTTTCGAGACTTTGGGAAGAGTTTCTGAACCCTGGGAAGCACAGTGGCACCATTTTTAAACACGACTATGTCAGCTGTCTGCCCATTTGCCACGGATTCCCTTGGAGCAAGGACTGCAGGGTGAGGATATGTAACTCCAGCTTGGTTGCCCATGCTGGGGATTTGGTTTATGAGTAGAAAACCATCTTTGTGCATAGAGCCAGTGTCCTCAGCTGCTGCAGTTGAAGCTTGGATGCACCTTCTGTTTGCTGTCCCACGAGACGGACTTTGGAGCCAGCAGTGCCTAGGACCTCATGGCTCAAACCACAAGGACTTCTTTCTTAAGGCCCTCGGGAAAGGGCATCAGAGTTGCCTAGATAATCCCCTCCAAATTAGCTGTCAGTGTAATAGAATAATTAACGAGGGACAGCAAAGGAGAAATACCAAGTAAAAGCAGTGAAAGTTCTTTGATTAAAGTCTATTCTATTAGTAAGGCTGATATTTAAATACTCTGCCCAGATCTAACATTCATGACTGAAGAAGATGGAAAAATACTAAAACAGTTCTTAAGGAGGACCATAAAAATTGTCCAGGCCTGGAGAATAAGCCATAAAATGTGTTTCAGTCTGCTCAGTTTCCTAAGGGAGGTTGGAAGAGGATTATTTAGGAGCTGACAAATGGAAAAATAGCTGAAGTGGAGAGCATGTAAACCTTGCAAACAATACTGAGTGACTCTAAGGAGCAGTGAGATGGTGTTGGGAAATCAAGTAGTCCCAAATGATCCTATGAGTCCTTCCAGCCTTAGGTGGTGAATCTAGAAGAAGTAGAACACTTGATAAAAACTGCACTTTTAGATGACTAAAGGACTGCAGTCTTCCACCTGGGTACTGTGGTGCCTTCTGATATCCTCTTGAAAGATTTTCATTTGAGGAGGTCTTCACTTGGAAGATTTATTTTGCAGTATTTATATTTAGCTGATTCATTTGGAGTACAGTCAGTTGCAGAAATGAGTGGGAAACAAGTTTATTTTTTTAAATTATTTATTTATTTATTGCCATGAGGACTCTTGGTTTTAAACCTCTTACTGTTCCTTCTGGAGATTTCAGTGCATGCAGTAGACCACTGTTCTCGTGATGCTAAATTATTGGATGATGTGACCTCACAGAATCATGTAATATTCTGAGTTGGAAGGGACTCACAAGGATCACCCGAGTCCAACTCCTAAGTGAATGGCCCATGCAGGCATCAATCCCATGACCTCGGCATTGTCAGCACCATGCTCTGACCAAATGAGCCAATGTCAGTGGCTGAAATTCTTTCAGGAAAAATGGCTGAAAATTAAATTCCTGTAGCTGCAGCACTGCTGGGAATCTAAAATTATGGTTAGAGAAAGATGCTTGCTGTGTTAATCCTACTTAGCACTTTACCACACTTTTTTTGCCAGGTCTACTGCAAATGTCCAGTCCTCAGTTGCTAAATGTCTATATTGGTTTTCTTCCCTTTTTTCCACCATTTTTATTTGTGTAATACTATTTTCTTCCCAGTTTTTTCCCCTGCCTTCAGGTTTCTTAAATATTTCTTTTAATCATAGCACTCATTTTATCTAACTATCAGTAACATGGTAACTAAGGCTACACTCATTTAACTGTTAATATAATGTGCAGTTACTCAGATTGCACTGCATGTTTGAGGATCATTCCACAGTGGGGCACCAGGGAGACCATTCCTTGTGTCTGACAATATGTAAACCCATGTAGGTCTTTCTGTAAGATTTGGGTACAAAAGGAGAGGGATGTGAAAACACACTCCAGTGACATTTTAGGCACTGTCACACCACTGAAGGCAGCAGTGACTGGCATTTGGTGATGGTGAGCAGGACGTAGGGTCCACATGACACAGTGTAGTTTGGGGCTCAAAACGCTTCTTCATTCAGCTTTTGGATTTTGCCTTGTTACCTCTCTGTGTTTGGCCTGACGTGTCTCAGGTTCAAACTTCTGAGAGCCTTCTTGGTGGGTGTGTTGTGACAGCATTAAAAATGTGGACTTTAAAGTCGTGACAAATCTCATCTAGTCTCAGAACAGTGAAATGTTTACATAGTTACAAAACACTCAAGCACCTGCCCTGTTGAGGTGCATGTTGCTTATCTATTTTATCACATTTTTCATCCTGTTAGCATTCATGATTTCTAGTGTTTCCACCTCCAGTTGTTCCAATGCTGTGACAAAGTCCTCAAAGTCTTAAGATTTTTATAACATCATAAATTTAGAGTTGCTTTTGTATCCTTTATGACTTCTGAGGCTTTGGAGTATGGTCAGGTTGCATTTCATTATTCTATGTAACAGTCAAGATTGAAAAATGTTTATCTTTTTTTCAATGAAAACAGACGTGGCCTTTGGGAATCATTTGTAGCCACATCACTTCTAGTCAGCCATAAAAGAAGGTGCTGCTGAGGGGATGGGAGAGAGAGAGAAGCAAAGTTCAAAACCAGAATCCAAAGTTTTAACTCTAAAACTTCCTGCTGCCTAACCCAGTGGGTAACTGGAAGCTCTGCAGATGCCTTACTTTTTGAAATTTTGGAATACTCGTGACATCTTCAGCTAAAAATCTGTATGTGTGAGACCTGTCCCTACCTTACAGTTAAACTTTTCTGGGATGTGGAAACCAAGTAGTACTTTCCAAAATCAACAAAGTGGCATTTCTCAGAGTATGCCTTCCAAAAAAAAAAAAAAAAACGGATTTAAGAAAATCTGAATACAAGACTTCAAGTCAGCAGCAGCTTTCTTTTTTTGCAAACAGTGTAGCACCAGGAGATCTTGAAATTTTCAAGAATGGTGGGGAACAAGGCTTTTGAATAGAGCATTCCAAGTTGCAGGTTCATCATCTCTGCTCTGGCATCAGGTGTGTGCTCTCTGGAGAAGCTTTTTCCTTCAAGACCTGGCAGAGGATGCTCTGCTCATATTTAAGAGGGAAAGGAGAAAGCCACGGTCTGAAGAAGAATGAAGGGATATGTCCTGCATTTGACAAAAAGAAGGCAAGCCCAGCTGCAAGCCTCATTCTGCTGTTTAAAAAATTAAACAAAACAAACAAACAAAAAGTTAAACAAAAGAAAAAAACACCCAACCAAGCAACAACAAAAGCAACAGCAAATTATCTTTTATTAAAACAAGAGAAGGAAAAAGGTAGTCTCCCAAAACACATAGTCTTGGGGTAAGGCATCGGACCTGCAGGGCAATTTTGGGGTTCAGGTCCTATGGACAGTGAAATAAAGGTAAAAGTATTGAGTTGTTTCTCAGTCACTCAAACTGATATGGCACATAACTTTGTAATATATCGTTAAGAAAGGATTTAGCTTTAATTATACATTTGGTTTCAGTGGGTTATGGTGATTTTTTTTATAAATATGGTTTTGACTTTGCAAATAATGGAATAACACTTTCGGTCTTGCAAGAATATCCTTGTGATGTTTTCACTCTCAAGTCAGTGTGTTATTAAAAGTCAGACTGAAGCTTGCAAATCCAGGATGCATGTGTCCTTTGGAGGTGAAAAATCCAATTACAGCGGCATGCGTCGGGGAACCTGCAAGCCTGGGAGGTGGGTTTATCTCAATCTGAATAACAAGGGTTTGTAAGAGAGCTGGCATCACAAGGTGCTGGGCCCTGGAGAGAAGCATTTCCCTGTAGATAGCAGCCAGGCTGCTCTTGTTAGAGGCAGAGAAGTTCTCAGTGCCCCAATCAAGCCCCAGATTGTTACAAGTACTGAAGCAGTACGAAAAAATCCTTTAATTTTATAAAATAACCACAGTATCAGACCACTAGCTTATGAAATAGAAGACCTACTTCAGTTGCCTCCTCAGTTTGAGGAGATTCAGACTCACACTTCTAAGTCTCCAGGGTTGTTTCATAACACAGCAATGTTTCTGAACAACATTCAGTATTCTAAGAGCAACGATAGAAACCTGCCTCTGAGGTCCCCATCCCACAGTGGGGCTGCAGAGCCACACAACCCTAAATGAAGTGCAGGAGGATTTGAGACTCACTCCTTCCCTCAGCTTTCCTGTTGGGCTGCAGATACTTAATGAGGTTCTTGCCTTTGAGAGTTTTCATCTCAAGTTGCTGCCTTTTGTGAGACATACATATATATATGTATATAAATGTGCATGCAAACAGTACATGAAGTCCAAATGCCTGACACAGAGTTCTGGGCTCTTCTTGGATCAGGAAAACATGGATAAAGCAAACATGGTCCAAAAATCCTGTGTCCTTCCATATAAGATGAAGCCACAGAAATAATCTCCAATTCCCAGTCCTGCACATCTTCAGCAATGAATATCTAAAGCTCTGGTTTCAGAGCATTTCTGGTTAAAATCTGCAGCAGTATCAAATAGTGCCTAGAAGGGACTAGAAACAAGCATCAGAATATTTGTAGGGAGGTCTGTGTTTCCCAGTTTAACCCTGCTGACAGTGATGCAGGTGCTCACCAGGACAGGGTAGCGGGTCATGGAGCTGGGGCAGGTGAGCACGAGCCACTGGCCATTGGATGCAGGAGGGGAGAATGGATAAGGATTAGTGGTGCTACTGGGAAGCTAAAGGTTAAGAACACTTTTGCCTCTGAATTTCTGTTGTTTGGGATGAAAAGCTGTGAGCTTTGACTTTTTGCCTCATTTTTTGTGTTGTTTCCGTTCAGATCTTTCTTGAGTTTATTTAGAGGGGTTTTCAAGGATATTTTTAATTGCATGTGTAGAAGATCTGTTTCTTGGTCCATATTTCTGGCCACAGGAACTAAGTCTTTGAGTTTATTAAAAACTCTTAAATGTGATCTTGTGAAAGTTACCTTGCAAATGAAACTGAATTATTCAGCCCTCTATCCTGCTGCTGTCACCACTTCCACAATGGGAACAGATTAATCAGTGTCAGTTTTTTACTTTTTGATTGTAAGAAATTACCTGAGCTGTAATTTCTCATTGACTTTCTATTTGTGTTTTAAAGAACAGTGTAAAAGTGAAGTCCTGACTGTTGGGGTTTTTTTTCTGTGTCCTTAAAATTCTTAATAATTCCATCTCTATCAGTGGAGGCAACTGGCAGAGCAACCTGGTCTAGTGGAAGGTGTCCCTGTCCATGACAGGGGGGTTGAAACTAAATTATCTTCAAGGTCCCTTCCAATCCAAACCATTCTATCATTCTGTGATTGGCAAGGGTCCATGTACAGCACACTGCCAGGTAATGAAATGAAATTCTGGTGCAACAGGGAAAAAACCAAACTTTTAGCAGAATCACTTAGTACAAACATCTTAATGTACCTGTCTGGAGTACATACGGCAGCTAAACTGGTAGAGGGACATGGTCAGTGTTTCATAAACGGAAAATTCTTCAAGCAAGTCCTACACTCTGGGGTTCACCAAAAGATTTTAATACAGCTGAAAGCAACTAAAGTAAGTTTCCTGAATAGACAGGGGTTGGGGGAAGCTCAGAAGCAGCCCATCTGCTGAGATGTAGAGAAATCTATGCTTTGTAGAAACCCACAATTTGTTGCATCCCACTCTAGATGCCTTTGATGTTATGAGGTTGAGATGGTGAGAATATTATTCATTTAGGTACCTAAATATGGCCTTTGGTTATTCTAGATGCAGGCTTTAGTATCTAACCTTCAGAGCCTTCCATCAAAATGCAGCAGGAAATGAAAACATTTAGCAGTTTGCATGTAATCCTAGCGATACTGGTAAACCCAGTGGAATCTCATACAGAAAAGACAAGGGACTGTACAAGAAGTTTGGTGTGGGACTGAGGTGGGCAAAGCAGTAAAGACAGTAAATTGGCATCTCGCTGCACTGTTTATACAGCAGTCAGTCCTGTATTTTCCCAAGCAGCAGGGCTTACATGGTATTTAGAAGGTGAGACTGAAGAGCTGGTAATGCAGTTGTGTTAATAAATGGCATTGAACCTGGACAGGTTGTTGCAGTGGGGATACTGCAACACGCATATATCAAACCAGGAGTCCCGTGGAAAGGAAATATATATGGACAGACAGATTCTTGCTAGATGTTTCAGAGAGATGTTTATTTCTCCAGCCGCATGGCCGGGGCTCTGCCCAGGAACTGTTCCAGTCACGGGACCAAGGGTCCTTCTGCCCGCGCAGGGAACACAAACCAACCCATGGGAACGAGGCTGAGCAGGGGCAGGGAAACCCCGTGTCTGTGCCCTCAGGGCCCCTCTCCCAGGACAACATGGCAGGGGAGGGACCCCAACACCTCACCCGTTTTATTTTAATAAAAGGAGAATGAAAACAACTGGATAAACATTACAAGAACAGTTTCAAAACAAAACAAGCCACCCTCCTGAGTCTTTAAATGTCCAAACAGATTCTGTGGAACATCTTAGGGCTGACAGAAGGGAGACAGAACTGAGCATGCTTTGTGGGGAAACTGAGGCAGGAGAGGGTTTAACTTCTTCCCTCCCCCTTTTCATCCCCCACTCGGCATTGGAAAGGGATTTTTGGGGAAACAATTGGCAAAAGCATGGTTTTGTGAGGGAAACCATGGATGAAAAAACGGATTGGGAATACACTGGGGGTAATAGGACATAGGGTAAAAGGGAAAGGTGGGATTAGGAAAGGGAAACTGTAGGGGGGGCTTACAATGGAGATATTGTCTAACATGACTACGATTTTTTGCATATATACTGCCTTTTACAGGAACACCATCAGGCCCAGTGACCTGCGATGCTTGTAACCCTTTTCTCCCTAGTACAATATTAAATTCCACCACCTCTCCATCTCCCAAGCTTGGGATGCATTTTTCAGGGTTATTCTTTTTAATAGCAGTTCTATGCACGAATGTGTCTTGCTGGTTGTCACACCTTGTTATAAAACCATAATTTTGCTTAACATTATACCATTTTACTATCCCTAAGGTCTTAGTTACTATGATCTTTTCCTTTTTCCGAGTGGCTGCTGTTTTCTGTCTCGCTGCGTCTTTGCTCTCTCTTTCCGTCGCTCCTGTGTTGGAATTGTCGGGGCTGCTCGTGCCTGCGCGCTCTTCCCGGGGTCACGTTTGGGGCTGCGCGGGCCGGGCCGGGCCGCGCCGCTCAGTTCTCCGTGCGTCGCCTCCTCTGGTCGCAGCTTCGCTGCCGATGCCGGGCGCTGCATCCACGTCTCGGCCGGGCCCCCGAGCGACGACCCCCCCGCGCTCTGCTCCAGCGCGCGTCTCGGCTGGGCGCGGCTCCGTTCCACCGCCGCTGCCGCCAGCCACCGCCCGCGCGCCGCCCCTCTCGGTCGGGCGTTCACGGGGCTCGCTCCACCACGCGCTGCACGCGGCCGTGCGGGCACCGCCGGGTCCCGCCGCTCCTCGTTCCGCCGCCGACACTGCGGCTCGCGTGGCTCCACCCGCGCGCGGGAACTGCCTCGCTGCTGCTCGGAGAGCGCTCGGTGCACGTGGCCTGGGCCGCACGGACCCTGCGCCAGGCTTCCCTTCGCCAGGACACAGCTGACATTGCTCAACAGTCTCGGTAACTAAATAATATTCACGAAAATATTCTTCCATCGGCATATATTTTGACTCCAGTATTCACTGTGTCCAAACGGTTTTCCAAAAGCCCTTGGTAAGAATTAAATCCCAAGAAACATAGAAAAAGTTCTTAAACAACCATGCCAGGAAGTGTTTCAGTTCTTTTTGAGCTTGAATCAAGCTGAAATTTACAAATCGTTGTTCAAGAATCATTTTAAGTTTAAGATAAATGTCCATATGCGGCTCTGAGAGCCAAGAGTCTTCCCACGGTTCCTCCATAGTTTAGATATGGAATAGCAAAGCAAAACCAAGAAGAGGAATCCAAAGTTTCCAGGGTTTACTCACACAAATCAGTCGCTTAGGGATCGGGGATCGTTCTGCTCTCAATTCTCCACCATTTGTTGCAGTGGGGATACTGCAACACGCATATATCAAACCAGGAGTCCCGTGGAAAGGAAATATATATGGACAGACAGATTCTTGCTAGATGTTTCAGAGAGATGTTTATTTCTCCAGCCGCATGGCCGGGGCTCTGCTGAGGAACTGTTCCAGTCACGGGACCAAGGGTCCTTCTGCCCGCGCAGGGAACACAAACCAACCCATGGGAACGAGGCTGAGCAGGGGCAGGGAAACCCCGTGTCTGTGCCCTCAGGGCCCCTCTCCCAGGGCTACACGGCGGGGGAGGGACCCCAACAACAGGTCAGAAAGGGCAATGCAACATGAGTTGGATAAGTGCAAACAGAGGAATAACCCCGTGAATCATTTGAAGGGATGCAGTGTACAGCTGTGATGATTCTCCAGCCTGTAAATGTAGCTCATCTCAGTTGTCAGCTATATCATCATGTACCTCAGAGAAGGTCTGTGTTAGTGTAGCATGTACTCAACAGATAATTTGTTGAGGTTTTCACTGAAAATAAACTCTTTTTGCCTCAGATAGAAAGGATGAGATTCAGTTTCCTTAAAAACAAGTTCCTGCAGATATTAGAGATGCAGCAGGCAACCCCACCAGGTCTGCAGCTTCTCAAGGGTATAGATCTCCTGTAGGACCTGTGCTGTGTCATCCAGACTGCTGCAGATGTGCCAGTTACCTCAGGCATTTAAATCAGCATTAGACTCTAAAGTATAGGCAGCTGAACCTCCACCACTGGTAATTTATTTTGTACTAAATTGTGAAGCCTTTTGCAAGGGCAGCAGAAATGCAGCCAGTCAGCAGGTTGTTGGGATGAGTGAGTCACATGGCAGTGAGGCACCCGCGTGTCCCCTCCTCCAGCCATCAACCATGGCCGTCTCTGTCCTTCACAGAGGGGCAACTGAGATTCCCCCAGTGAGCAGTGGGATTTTCAGGACTTGAAGAAAAATTGGAAAAGGGACAAGTTCAGTCCAAGTCAGGGGAAAGCTGCTAATAGTGAGCTTTACTGCGATGTGGAGGGAGCCCTATTACTTACGACTGCATAATTAGGTGGGTTATCACTGAAAAACCCATATTAGGAGACAATCCCACACTGTCAGTGGGAACTGGGTAAGTTAATGGCTTTCTATGTGGAATGAGCAAAAAAGAAATTACATAGTGGATTTTTTGGAAGACTAAGACTTTGGGTTGCTGTACATTTTAGCAGTCTTGAGTAAATTTAAACCTGTGTGTATTTTCTGGCATGTTTTACTTTTCTCCTTTTAAGTCTTCAGCCAGATGTAGTTCCTTACATACATTTTTCTATTTCATTTTTATTGTACTGGTGAGGCAAATATTTAAAGAAAAGAAGTGAAGGGTTGGGAGAGGACCAAAAGTTAATGTTATAGCTTTTTAATTAGAAGTCTTTTAAATTACAGCAATATTATACTCTAGTAAGTTTTCAGGGCCATTTAGATTCTAAAATACCTGCCAACTGGGAAACCAGCAGTTCAGTTGTTTTATTTTTCCTCCATTACATCTGCAGCAGAATGTGACTTTTACAGACATTTGCTTTTCCCCCAATGTTTCCTGCTGATGCATTTGTTTGTGCCACTGCAGTCTTCAGAACACTGATACCATCTCACTGCTGTGTGTTCAGCACCTCTAATCGTCTTTCTTGGGTTTTAGGTAGGGAATTGGTTATTCGTGTGGGTTTAAGGTGATCCATGACTGCAGCTCTGCACGTACAAAGAGGAGGAGACAGCCATTAAATATTCCCACACACCCATCTCCATTCGCTCTTCTCCCTGAGCCCTGCGCTTGCACGTGGAGGGTTTCTTCCCTCCTTGCCTTGTTTCCTGGCTCCTGGAAGAGCCAGTGGTGACATTGCCATCAGTACAGCCCAGTGGTGTGCTAAATGAGAGGCAAGTCATGTTAACAGTCCTGCACAACCCTATGTCTCATGAATATTTTAGTTTACTGGCAGAGCTCCTGTTGTGCTGTGCAGTCTGTGCTGTGTGGAGCTGCAGTGCTCTGGAATATAATTGGTGAACAGGGAATGAAAGAGTGTTTCATATTTGGAAATTTTCTGTTAGTCTTAGAGATAAGCTTGGTAAATTAATGCAGTGTTGACAGGAAGACTGTGGGGAGTTTATTTAAGTCAGGTCAGATTCATAGGGCATCAAGTGGGGTTTGATATGGGAATAGGTCAACTCTACATTAGTCTATCAAATATACATCTAAAATAGACCAAATAGTTGGAAATACTAAAAATCAGATCCAGTTAATATCTCACCCTGTGTTTTGATGAAGAAAAGACTGCTCAAAAGCAAACAGGCAAAAAGCACCCTCAACAATTTGCTATAGGAATTTTCTCTTTTTTTAGCTTAACAGGAGTTTGTTTTCCTGAGGGTTTGGGGGTACTTGGTTCTATCGCTTAATCTTCAGAAAGTGTAGATGAGGCAACGGGAAGTAATAATCAGAGCACAGAACCCTGATCTAAGTAGATCAGACGCTCCAAAGAGCCTCTCATTGCGTTCAGCAAATGCCTACAGTATCTGTCAGTGCTGGTTTGTATTAAACTGCTGCCTGACGGGGCTGGGATGGGACGTCAGGGAAGGTTACAGGACACTCGATGATAAGTGTGAGGCCACCTGTTGCATCTGGACAAGACAAGATCTGACGTGAAAGATAGCTGGAGGTGTTCCTGTTGTTTTCCTTGTATTACATTCTCTCTTTTTTCTTTTTTTTTTAACGCAGTTATGTTCTTACAGAAAAATACCTACCTTCTGGTTTTGTCTCCATTTGTCTTTCCCAAGTGGCTTGCGCGCGCGCGTGTGTGTGCGTGTGTGTGTGTCAGAGGAATCTCTATAGTTTTCATTTATTTTATTTATAGCTTGCTGGGTTAATGTTGTTGCTGTTGATTATTCATTAAGAGTTACTTTATCAAACTGTTTTCAGCTAGGTAAAATTGAGGGGGAAAAACCTATGTTTAATTATTGATGTGGCCAGTTTGGTTTGTAGTAGATGTTGTCGATGTGTTTTCTAGAACATAGAGAAATCCTTGCCTTAACACTTTTTTCTCAGTTTCTGGGCTGCTTTCTCAAACAAGATGCCTTTTGCAAGTTTCTTATTTTGTAGTTATTTGTGTGAACCCTAGCGGAAGGCTGACTGCAGAGATAGACTATGTTAAGAGGGTTGAAAATGTCCCCATTCAGTAAAATAATGACCCATGAGAAAGGCCTAGCTGCCTCAAACCCCATCAGCAGGCTTGGAGCTGGTCACCAGCATTTGGGTGAAGGTGGTGGGCTCAGGGCAGAGCCTTCCCCCAGAACATGGTCAGTGCTCTCCCTTCTCTTTGCACACCCTGACCTGATTTTCTTTGCTTTTAAGCTTTTCTGCAGAGTCACACTGGAACAAAAAAATCCACCCCCCCAAAAAAAATTGAATGGTTACGCTGTGTATCTCCCTCAGACTCCTAACCCAGAGGTAAGGGTCTCCTGGCTGACTGATGTCCCTTCAGCCAGGGAAGAATTTTAAAGGGTCTGTGTGGCTCAGATACATCTCCGGCTGACAGCTCTGTTGCACAGGGTTGTTTTAAATGCGAGTTAACTGTCAACACTGAGGCACACGGCATGAGGAGAAAACTTAAGCAGTAAACTGAAAGTTTGGCCACAGTGCACTTCCAAGGCTTTGCCTGGTGTGCTCTGGGACACGCCGCAGCCGGAGCCAGCCAGCCATAGCTGGGTGAAGCTGCCCTCCACGGAGAGGAGGAGCTGAAACAAGGCACTGCCTTCCTCCTGCTTGTTTCTCTGCTGGGGCGTTTGGCTCATGTGGCCTGAAGTGAAGGAAAAAAATTTGGCAACCTGATTGGCAGGTCACCCTTGAGAGGCAGCCAAGATCTGTAGTGGTTATCAGGCAGATCCTGGGCATGGCATCACCTGCGCCACACAATAAACACAGATGTGGCAAAGACAAATAGCGGCCAGAGAGGAGAATTCGAGTGGGAAGCGAAAGCGGCTTTTGCATAGACGCGTGACTGGAAAATTTAGTAAACCAAGCAAATTGCTTACCAGAAGCTTAAATAGGATTCCTCTGGTATCCAGCAGGATTCACGATGAATGAGTGATTTATAAACCAGCACATCCACAAAGAGAAATAGCCTCGCTGAAACCAGCCAGCCAGTGCTTTAGCAATGCAGTGAAATCACTTCAATAAATAACTTTTTTTTTTTTAAATAATACTTTAATGCTTCAGATTGTTAGCAGCATATTTGTGTAGCCTTGAACTTTGCAAGTGTGTTTTAAAGCAAAATATTTAAACAGCATTTTCTGCATTTGTAAAGTCCTGACTTGAAAGTGATGCTGCATCTTGTGCAGGGCTTGATGAATCACCAGTGCCCAAGGCTGCACAGAGGATCCATGTCAGGCTTTGTTTTAGGTGTTGGTGATTCATCAGTAGGTTCTGGGAAAATAAACTGGAACTCTGGTCAGGTGAGGTGTAAGAGCCTTCTGGTTCATCTTTTAATCCTGGAAAACAAAACAGATTTCCAACTAAGGAAAAGAAAAAAAAAAAGAAACAGCAAAAAAGTATTGCATGAAAGCAGTAGAGGGAAGATTACTCTGAACTCAGCAGAGAGCAGTTATCACTTGAAGATAAGCAGTGGGTAAAGGCAGGCTTAATTTTGAAGCTTTTTAGAGCAGTGAACAAAAGAGTTACTTGGCCAAGATCAAAGGTCTGTTCTTAACTGTACCTTGTTAATTGTTGTACTGGATGTTGCTATTTAGGTACCAATTTGGTGACTATTAAGAATTTTTCCAAAGATGATGGAAGTGTACCCAACAAGCCTTGCCACACCAGTTCCACTCAGTATTGATGTATTCACGCTTACAGAAATCTCCACGGCCAGGAGAGTCGGTCCTTGCACCCCACGACTGAGGGACCTTGGGTTTCTGTAGCTGGGGTGAGAAGTCAGAAGGTGCCAAGAGCAGGGAGCAAGGGTTCCTCTCTGTGGGTATGGCTTAATTGTGGCTGCTGCCAAGTTCTTTGAGCTTTCACCACCTCCTCAGATTTTGTATCCCTGTGTGAGCTGAGTTGTAGAAAGCATCCTGGGTTATTCCTGTGTGCTGTGCTCTGCAACCACACAGGGTACAGAGCCTATATTTGGTCTGAGACAGCAGATTCCTCCCTCCCTTCTCCATCAGCCCCGTGTGTAATGGCCGGGCTGCGACCAGAACCAAGTGAGCAGATTTAGAGTCACTATAACCACAGTGGAACCATGCCTTCAGTTTGATACAGCAGATTATTTGACATGAAGTATCAGGGAGGCAGTTGTTAGCACCAGCCCTGACTGAAGTGTGGGAATGAGTCAGCTGTTGGGAATGTATCCATATTTAGTCATAGCTGTTGGAAAGAAGATGCATTTTTCTGCCTGCCTTGTTTGTTATAAACAATGCACGTGTTACCCTTGTGAAACAAAAGTAATGTCTGCCAAACAAAGTGTTGAGAGACTGAAGCTTGACAAATGCAGATAAATTCAGAAATTAAGCCTCGATTTTCAACAGTGAGGACAATTGACCAAGAGGTCAACATACAAAGAATTTTTGCACTAAATCTCCATCACTGTTGACTTTTATATGAATGCTTCTTTACAAGATACGCTATAGATCAAACAACAATCAATTCAGGGAAGTTCTGTGGCTTCTGTTATGCAAGAGGTTAGGTTGGGTAATTTCAAGAGGTCCCTTCTGGCCTTCTCTATGAAAAAAAAAATACCATTAAAAAATCACAGTTATATATAAAATACAATTCTCCTCTTGCCTGATGCTAAATGAATTGAAAAAGCATGTTTGAAGAAATCTAGCAGATTGTTCAAAACACTAATAAGAAATTGCAGCTGTGCTGGAGACAAGCACACTGTATTTTGTGAGGTTACACAAATAAAATTTGTTTCTGGTAGGCTAAGTATGTATTCATAACCCACGTGGTTGCAATTTATTTCACTGTTGATGTCTCTGAAGACATAGTTTTAAAATAGAGCTCCAAAGTCCTATCTCACTTAGTTCACCTGTGAATTGCTCTTTTATCTCCTGTACAGCTGACACTGCAGTGTTGGGGAGCATGTACTCTGCAGTGCTATGGGGCTTGTTTGTTTACTTTGTTTGGTTTACCCTAGTGTCATCTCCATTGGTGATGACAAGGTCAAAGAAATTTACCCTCCACCAGGAACTTGCTCTGGGGTGTGTAGTGATGCTTTTTACTGCCCTGGAGAAGGGCAGGATTCCCTCTTGCAGCTTCCTGGCCATTTCCTTCACCTGATGAGCTGAGTGCCTGACTGCCATTCTCATTCAACAACTTGGCTCAGTCGTTCAAGTTTTCAGGAACAAGGCTCTGGAGCAGCTCAGACAGAGGCCAAGACCTCATATTAAAAGTCCAGTTTGCTGAGAAAGAGAAATAGGAGACATGGAGAGGATGTGTTGGCCCATCCCTGTGCTGGTTGGTTGGTGGTGCTGGTGCTGTGCACAGCACCTGGAGCTGCAGCCACCACTGCTGTGCAGTGTCCCCCAGCAGGGAGCATTTTGTGTTGCTGCAGGTCACTCAAAGTGTGTAGTGACTGGCATGGTGCTCGCTGCCCTATGCCCTGAAGGTGAAGGCAAGTGGAGGATGGAAAACAGCAGAATTCCCTGTGGTTTTACTGTCACTCTATGCTGGAAAGCCGTGGCACCTCCAGAAAAGTACTGCCTGGCACAGAACAGGGTATGTGGTGCAGCCCCAGCATCTCTTAATTATTGTTTTTAGTATCTATAGTCACCTAAAAGGTATGGCAATGTGACATTATTTTTATTATTTATTAATTTTATTCTTTGTTTTCACTTCAGTCTTTTTGTTCTTCTGCTCCCTTAAACACATATTTCCTAGAGACAGTTTTGTGGATGCTGAAGAAGACAGTGCAGAAACCACACCTCAGATCTGAGAGAAATGTGGGCTAAGGCTCATTTTGAGACATGTTTCTTAGAGACAAAAACAACAGTAACAGGGATATGTAATATTAAGGACTGTTATCACCAGTTGAGTAAAGACACTGTGATTATTTCTCCAAAGTATGAGTACAGGTTAATATATCTCTTATGTTGGTTTTGCAGGACATGCTATAGAACAGCCAAGCTGAGTTTCATCCTCACATGTAGTTCAGAAAAAGTCTAAAATTAATTACTTTTATTAATGATGTTGAAGGCTCATCATGCAGTGTATATGCGATGGGGTGGGGCCCAGGCAGCTCTTACGTGTGTATCACATGAGGCAAGCCATAGCACCTCTGTGCATCTCCTTCTCTGCCATCCTCTCCCCATCTCTTCATTTTTCTGTAATTTTTTTGAGCTAGAGACTTCCTCCTGAGGCAGGTACTCTTTCATATGTATTCCTGGTGTGTCTAGCCCCAGCTGGGATTGTAAGATGCTGCTGTAATACAAACAAACAAATAATAATAACTAGAGATAAGAAGAAAAAACTATCCAGCTTGAAATATGGATCCCAAGGTGCTTGACAGAGAGAAAACTAAGCAAGTCTTACACAGAGGTCATTGAAGGAAAATAAATAAGTGTGCTCAGCTGCCAGATTTACAGAATCCTGAGAAAGCTGCAATTAATAAAATACATTAATTGAGAAGTGTGAAGAATATCTTAAAGCTTCATGCATGGAAAATATGTCTGTATATTCTGAGAATAAATATCACATTGAGAAAAGGCAAAGTTTGTATCGCATAGCATAACCAAGCTCAGAATGATTCCTGTAGCTAAGTAAAATTTATGATGCTCTGACACAAGGCACAGAACACATTAGCAGTATGTAATACATTAGTCCTGATGCAGTACTTCAGTGTTTCTAATGGAGTCACAAACTTGAAACATTTTAGAAACTCAGTATGGGATGGCTGCTTGTGATTTTATTTTTATCAATGCAGCTAAAAAGCCTTGAAAGTATCTATGGTAGATCTTGAAGCTGTAACTGTTACTTCCATATGGACATTTCATTTTTTCAGAACCCCTGATAATTGTTGAGAGTTTTTTTTCTTTTCCATCAAACATTTCTTGTTGCAGTTGAACATTTAAATTGTACCTTTCCCCACATTTCCTGTGGAAGGAGAGAAGTGGAGGTTGGTACAACCTAACCTCTGCGTTCTCCTTTCAGTCAGTCACAATTTCTTTACTTTGTCATCACTGAAAAATGTATTTCTGTGCAGATCACAGTTCTGTTTATTGTTAGGTTGACTGATCCTTATATATTCCTTATATGTTTTCTAGTGTCTTCAAATGGTTCAGGATTGGGACTTAGGACTTTTTTAATTAAGTAGATTTATTATATCTTTCATTTATTTCCTCAGCTACATGAATTAAGCTTCTTGGAGTGATTTTCATAGATTCTGTTCTTTAATCCTGAAAGCAGCTTTGTTCTCTCTTGTACCTTAACATCAGTTAAAACATTTGTTAGGAGGGGAAAGAGGAAGGTTTCAGACTGAAAACAAGGCTAGGACTTGGCAGACTCAGGAGAGGATGGTGATAGATCAGAAGGTCTTGTCTTGATAGTGTGATGTTCTATGATACAGCTTCTCCCATTAGAAGAGATAGAGGGAACCTGCTACGTCATAGAGATAATGTGTCCATCAGTGTTCCTATGAATTCACTTCATTAGGGTCCATATCTTACCTTCTTCTGTCCCAAAATTAGTAACTTGAAAAATGTGACTTCCAGCTAATTTGAGAGCAGGACTATCACCCTTAACTCGAGATTCCTTCTTTCATTTTAAACACAGTCCATAACATTATTCTGAGTATGCTTCTTCATGATGGACTGCTTTTTTTGGCTTTTATTTTGCATCTGACATTGGTGCCTCAGCCCTCTGCCTCCCGGTTGCTCTGCTGTTTGACTCTTCCCTAACACTGCCATGGTGTTTGCAAGAGTGAATTTTGCTATTACTCCAGGGCCCTTTCAAAGTCCTTCTTGTGGTCAAGTTCAATTCCATTTATTTTTGACATGTATTTCCTACTTCAGAGACCACAGTGCATTGCTTTATATTTCTGTCAAACTTTTTTCACAAAAACTTCATGATTCTTCCTCATTGTCCCTCTTTCTGCTGCCAAGCACTGAAGTCCTTAATTTTTTACTCTTTTTAGACATGGCATCAATCACAGCCTAGGGTAGAGGGTTAGGATGAAACATCTACACCGCATGGTTATCATGGTGGTGAATAATTGCTTCAAGTCTATTTTTTGTGCTTTTCTCTGTGATATCATACTGTGGTGGGAATTTCACAGCGTGCTTCACGAGACTCAGGTGCATCCCATTTAATTAGACACTTATATGAGTTCCCAAAGTTAGGATGATCCCCATATAATCATTGGAGGGTGCCCAGTGAAGGTCTGACCCATCTCATCACTGACCAGAGAGGGAGCTTTGGGAACAACATGCCTGGGACACTTCATTCTGGTGCTTAGGAATTAAATCCAAGCCAAAGTTTCCCAGTTTCAGTGGAGTACCAGAAATTGCTGCATTTCTTGATCATTTACCCACATGCTTGAAGCCCTTTTACATAGATGTCCCTCAGCTTAAAGTCACATGAATTCTGTTACAGACTTCAGTGAATTTATCCAGTGTGCCCTTGAGAATGGTGGACACTCTGTGTTGTTTTAGACTTTGTCCTTGTTGGGAGGGGGAGTGGAAGCAGTGGCATTGTCATGCTACCAGGGACCATGGCAGGTGATGAGCAGAGGAAGAGATGGGGAAGTCAGCAGGAGATAAAGAAGTCAGATTTCTGGGAGTGGTTTATTTTGCAAGGAAAAAACTGAAAAGATGGGAATATTATTCCATATACCATCTTTATACTGAGTGTTCTGATTCAGAAATAGAAGTTGCTATGGTGGAGAGAGTGCCAGAAGTGAGATACTATTATAGTTATGAAAAAGGAGGAAGTGAAGGGTTGTCACTGAATGCTCCCATAGGCAGTGACAATTGGATATAGTCATCCAGACTGAGAAAATAAGAGTTCTTTGCCTCAAACCAGCTCTGTAACCTTGAAAAATTTGCCTGACTTCTGGCATTGACACATCCTCCTGGGAGTTGTCCATCTCACCCATTTAGGACAAAAGGGGACTGGAGTTGGGTGGCCTCCTGCAGTTCTGTGCCAGTGCCCAGCACCACTGGGATCACATTTGGACCCCAAGCCATGTTGAAAGCAGTAATACATTAATACACTGCCAGCCTAGGCAGGAGGAAATTGGGAAGCACTGTGTGAAAACTCAGAGTGAAATAACTGCTTTTCTCCCAGCAAACCACCTGGGAGATGTGTTTTGTTTTGCTTTGATAGCTTCTGACACTGTCTTATATTGCAACTTGTCAAATTATGTCAAAATTGTGATATGCTGCCCTGTTACAAACCATATTTATTGCTAATTTCACACTAAAATGTTATTTCATATCACTTCGTAATCTGGTGCCATATTTACTGATTCTTGTATTCCATCTGGAACTTATCAGCCTTTCCATGATGTCTGCCAGTAGCCCAAAAGTTCCTTCCTTGATCTTCTCTAATACCCCAGGATAACTTCCATCTGGTCGTAGAGATTTGTTGCTTTTAAATTCCTCTAGATTATTTTCTTTCTGTCTCACTGGTGCCGAAATCAGCTCAGATTGTGGATGTGACATGGGCATTTCCCCCCCTTTTTTTGAAAGGCATTTAGAATATACTAATTTATTTTTAGCTTTCTGGATATCCTGCAGTTTTCTTCAATTTTCTCTCCCATTCCCTCCCATGATTCCAATTCTTCCCATGATTGAAATACTTTTTTAATTCTCCATTAGGAATTAGTAAAACAGCAAAAGCAAGAAATTAATGTCCCTAGCCCATGGGGCTTTTCACAAAGTTAGATGAAATTAAAGCAAAATAATGAGTAGAGACACAACTGAGCTTTTTACATTCTTTGATTTTCCTTTCATAATTTATGTAGTAAATAATTTTTTCTTTCTTTTTCTTTTTTTCTTTTCTTTTTTTGAGGTATGTGACTTGTTATCATTTGAGTGAATTTACATACCAAATGGATTTTCATGTTGTTTTGCTGCTTAGGGTCATGACACATATTTATTATTATTGAAACACAAGTAGTTTTAATTATTTTGGTGCTACTCATGTAACTCTGGATAGCTGCTAGCAACTGAACTTTTACATTTTTGTTCATGTTATTAATAAAGTATTGTTTTTAAATTTATGAAGGTTTACTACTGCTCATCCATGTCAATTAAAACAATTATTTACAGCTTTGGTTGTACTCCAGGAGAGTCCATTTCACATTTATTCCAGGTCATATGCGTGTTCTCCACTTTAATCACCCACTTCTATCAGATCAAAGCTACCCTTGTAGGTGTGTCAGGAGGTTGGATTACAAAAATGTTTCCATAGCCTGAATACTAATAATGTTGATAGTCTCCACTTTCCTTTTAGTTCAGGTTGCCAGCAGACTCTACATCTCTTAACATAAACATTGCTGCCTTTTGATTTAATATTCAGTCCTTCCATGTCTCCACAACCCCAGGAGACAATACCAATACAGGGCCCTGCATCTCTAAAAATATGCGTTTTAGCAGGGTGTATCAACTCCACTGCTTCCACCAAGGGGTAGCCCTTACAGCTACCTTGAATCAGTGGAATTTATCTCTCTGAAAATCAGGAATGCTCGAGGGAGTGAGTTACTCCTCGTCATGAGTGACCATGGAAGAAATGATGTCTAAACTGAGTTTTCTCTGGGAAACCGTGTTTTCACTGCTGATCTGAGGTTCCAGTTACTGTCCCCTCTTCAGGGAAGGTGGTGTGAGCCATTAGGAGCTTCTCTGCTGCTGAGCTTCCCATGACTGAGCCCCTCAGAGCACTGCTCTGGACATTCGTGGTCCAGAGGTAGGAGATGTGGTCGGCTAAATATCAGTAATTATCCCTACTGGTAATAATTAAAAGATGTAATTAATACTATTTATCACCCACATTTCTGTTTGTCCTTCTGGTGATTCACCAGCTGAAGCATAGCAGATTCATCACAAGTTGAAATGCAGCTTTTTATTATTAAAAAAGGAAGGAAAAGGATTTTCAAGTGGAAGATCAGAAAATTGTTGCATTCCCATTTCTTCATTGGAGATGCTTCACATCTCTTTATTAAAATTCTCAAGTAGAGATTATACCTTAAGCACAGTCTAAATTAACTTACATTAGATCAAAGTATCTTATTTCCAAAATCAGCAGTTAATGCCACCTCAGAATAACTCACTGTTATTAACTTAGTTAAGAATGACAATGGAATTTCACTTTGTTTTTTCCTTTGGGTCAATATTTTCTTAATCAACTTTAGTTTAATCCAGATTACATTTCATTGCAGAACTTCTCTTTTTTAATCAGTTTATAAACATGTAGAGGTAAGCTAACTTGCAGAGACTGAAGGAACTTTTTCGAGGGAAGCACTGAAAGAAGCCTTTGAGATAGTCAACACACTAGTACTAATAATCTTATTTTTCAAAAGGTCCTGCTCTTCCTCCCTCTCTGAGAAGTAATAGTCTGCGCAACCTGGGATTTGACAGAGAATAATAAAAGCTGCTACTCTGTTAAATTGCAAAGATATTTCAGTATGCCATTATAAAAGCAGTGAAAAAGAAATTAAAAGTAGATGGTTTATTGGAGCTTACAAAGCTGTTAAAAAGTGGGGGGGAAAGAGGAAGCAAAGAAAACCCAAACTAAGCAGAAGTACTTTGGTAAGTGCCTTCTCACCAGTGATGCTGAAGCCTAAGTGTTCTTAAGGAGGTGCAGAAGTGCTGGGCTTCTGATTCCTGGTAGCACCACTTGGTCTTTTGTTATGACAGTTTCTTGTTGGAGAGGATTTGCTTGGAGTGCGCCAAGCAAGGAAAGCTTTGATGAGGCAGCTGCTCTTCACTGCCCCAGTTCAGAGAGAACTTCTGCTGCAGAGTCACCTGTCAAGGTGTTGGTTGAATTCAGACTCAGCCATGCCCTTCCTCTCCCTCTGGTTTGGTTCACAACCTTCTTCCACTCCTGGATATGGTTTGGGAGGGTGAGTCGGCAGCAGGGTTGGGATTGCATTTGTTCCTTCAGTGGAAAGCTTTCCCTCTTTCCTTTGATCAGGACTTTTCAGAGTTATCCTTTTGGTTCTGTCAGGGGTTACTCGAATCAAACCCCACTCTATTCCATAGAATTAAGCATGCATCTCTGAAAGTAAGATGTCTAAGTTTTCTAAATTTCAACTCGACTATTTATTCAATATTTTATATCTCTTTTCCTTATGGCTCCTTGCAGTCTTATTTCCTTGTCTTCTTAGTCTCTTGTCTTAGTTTCCCAGTTAACACAATGTTTTATGCTCGGATGGTGCCTCATATTAGAAATTGTTTATAGCATCAAATAAAAACATGCATAAAACATCTTAGCATTTGTGTAAATGTAATCAAGCAGTTATAATATGGAAAGTCTGTATCCAAAGAAAAGTGTTTGCAAATATGCATCTGAGGAAGAACTTGCATAATCCTTAGCACTGCAAACACTAGTGGCTGAAACCCCCTGGGAAGTACAGTTTTACACCTATTAATGTTTTTCTAATTGTTGTAGAAACATGAAGTGCTTATATATGGATATTTTAGGGGTGTTTTGGTCTTTGTTTCTTGGGCTTTTTTCTTGGGTTTGGGGGTTTTTTTTGAGGTTTAAATTGGAGGCTTATTTTTCCTTGCTGAAAGAAAAGACAGTTTATAATTCTAATAGTATATCCTGTGCATCACCCCCTTCTTAATAATTCAGTCTAAACAGGATCCTAAAGTTCTTTGTCATCACCAGGTTCTTTCCAAGGGTACACCCATCTTAAAAAGTTCTTATGATAATTTGCACAAAACCTCTATGTTGTACATGAGGGCTGTGTGGTTCTTTCCTGATAAGATGCCCTTGTTGGTATTTGCTTATTGTCAACATGATTTCTGGATTCCCTGCCTGCTACAGGATGTGATTTGTAATTAAGGATGCCTCATATGAAGTAATCTACAGGAAGCACCATGGTGACCAAGAGACAAAGAAGTATTTTAAGGTCAGGTGTAAAAAATACATGATACAAAGTAGTCATTCCAAAGTTGCCTTTGGGATCCTCTGTAATCTCATGCAGTAGTAAGAAACCTGGCATCATGGCTAAGGAGAACGTGTGGTCTTTGGCACTTGTAGTCTGTCTCAGGTTGGTGGAAGGAGATCCCCACAGCTTAAAGATTTTATATGATTCCACAAACCCAATCTGGGTGAGCCCAGTACTGCATGAGGAGGTGCTAATGCAGTACTAATCCCCTAGCAAATAAGAATAATTGAAAATAGTTGTATTTAAAAATATATTTGCTTAAATACCACACATTTCCATCAGCTGCAGGGTGGAGGAGTCTGATGCAAGTTCACCCCAGATTTTTTCCTTTTTCTGTGAATATTTATGTTTCTGCTTGCAGAAGGAGCAGCACTTAAACACCTTTCTGTCCTTACATCCTCTACTGTGTTTTGTTTTGGAAAAATGCAGTGTGCACATAAATGTTTGGGGAAAAAAATGCCCCTCAAGCTTTAGGTTTCTGCCAGACTCTTAGTGATAAGCATGGCTCTGCTGGAATTTACCTGTCCTTTTTGCAAAAGCACTTGCATAGGTAAGATAGCATCAAGTGAACCTCTGGGAAGGGTATATGCTTGTTTGGCTTCCTCTTGTATAATGCAAAGCAAACAGGGAGATGGAGAAGATATCCTGTGTTTGCAGGAGCAACATTGGGCAGAGGGTGTTTACTGCAAATGCACAGAGAATTTTGCCTTGCATATTTATTTAGCAATAATGCACCTTCACTTCAGCTCTACCCAAAAAGTTAAAGGTCATGATGTGTGGATTCAGTGCTTCAGGAGTGAGGTTTGAATACACGTTTGTAGTCTTTGTCCATCTGGGAGTCTTCTCAGAACCTCCAGACCTCTTTGTGTGTGTAGAGTTAAAAGCTGGAGGTGGCTCTGAAGGATATTACTTCTGTTTCATCAGTAAGGCTGCATTTGCTGGCAGTAGCTGGGAGGTGATACACATCAGGTCATCTCTATGCTGCCTGCAGTGCAAGGTGCATTTCTTCTGCTTGCATTTTCTAGTGTAAACACACAGAGCAACAAATACAATCACAAGAAATCCAAGAGCAAAGGAAAAAATGTAGCAAACCAAATGAACTCCCCAAACCACCTCCCACACTCAGAGTAAAAGAGGCCGTACCAGTGCGCACACATCTTTGAGTTGTGCCGCCTGCCTGTGCCGAATATGAGCTGAATACCGAATGTATGCTGAATGCTCTGCTGGGAGCTGCGCAGAGAGGTGCGCTGTGCAAGGCTCATTGTGGGGTGGTTTCCATTTCCATCCAAATGGATGGTTTCCATTTGGGATGGTTTAGGATGGGTTGAAGACTCTGTAAGGATTTATATGTCCATCGTTGTTTTCACTGTGGTTTGTTCAGGCTAAGACAAAATGCAGCCCTTACCTGTGGAAGTGCAGTCCCAACCCAGCTGGGTTCAGTGACTTGGTAGAAGTCAGAATTTCATCCCATGTGTTTGGGCAAGCACAGAGAGACTCCTGGAGTTGCTGTGTCAGGGTAGGAAGAATGACTCTGTACCTTGACTACACCTGTTCATAGACTTATTAGAGGTGCATTTATAGAAAGGTTGTGTGATCTTTAGAAGGGTTCCTGAAGAATATTTTTCACAGTAGCAACACTATCATCCACTATAGTGAATGAAGACTGAGATTATGCTGGGCAAAACCCTGTAATTCAGCAAATCACTTAATTTTTTGAATGGGAACGTTTTCCTTCCAACTTCAGGCTACAAAGAATTCTTTCACATGAATTCTGTAAGCTGCAGAATTCAAACAATGGCAGAAATGTTCTTTTTTATACCATCAGATTTGGGTGATTCCCTTTTCAGGCAGTGCAAAAAGTAAGTCAGCTGCTACTGTCTGCTTCACCTCTCTTATTTTCTTTCTTGTTTGTTATTGTTCTTACCCAGATAATCCTACTGCTTGATCAGTGTCCTCATACATGGTTTGTTTTATTGCACCTACTTAGAATACTTAAAATATCTCGGTGGCACTTGAAGAATAAATCTGGAGTTAATTTGATTACAGTGGTTATAAGATGTAGCAATTAAATGCAATAATTTTTAAATAGTATGATTTTGTAAACATTGAATGAACATAGTGTAAGCTGCGGATAACTCCTGCAAATTTATAGCAAACAACTTCATTGTTTATTTTGAAAAACCTTCTGGAAGCTTGAAATATTAAATTACATTTTTATAAAACTTGTTCATACTAAGAAGAGGAGAGAGCCCTGTATGTATTTTATGGAGTGCACATTTAGGACAAGAGATTGAGTGTTTTCAGGATTTTTTTTGAGAAACTACTTTGAGTTTCCTAAGCAGGGTATAAAATTTGTTCTGGGATGGCCCTGGTCTTCTTAGGAGTTTGAAATTTCTTCCGTGTATGTTGTCTAGTAAAGGAATGAAAAATTGTTTAACACAAACCATAAACAGCCATCTTAGTGAGAGACATGCAGAATTAAATGTGCTCTCCAAAGTGTCTTTGCTACCCTTTTTGAAATTCAATAGTGAGATCTGGGCCCTGACTAGATTGAAAAAGGCATCAGAACAAGGTGGGGCTGGGAGAACTTGAGCAAAATGAGAAAGCAGCTCCTGAATTAGGGAAGTCATCTATTAATTATTTGGCTTATTTGCTTTGTTCACTTTTGGCTGATTTTTGTAAGCCGTTGTTCTCCAAAGGGAGAGACAATAGTCCATTCCCTTCAGGTGACAGGAAGATCCCTTGTTACTGCAGTTAATTCTTCAGTTTTTCAAGCCATGGCCACACGTATAAATAAAAAACGAAGAGCCCTCTAAGAGGTTGCACATATAAAGACTACAGGTAAGCAAACCTTTTTAAATGAAGGGGGTTTTTTAAATAAATGAGGCAATAGCAGAACCTCCTAATTCAGTGCTTCACTGGCTTTCTGTTGAGGCTGCTTCAGCTCCCTTGGGAATTTAAAGCCACTTTTTAACCTGCCTCACTTCTAAAGGCAAACAAGTTAGCTTAAGTTTTAAATGTACACATGTGGCTCAAGCTCATTTTGCTTCTCCAGAGGGGCACACTAAGAGAAAACAATGATATGTTACTGCAGCTTGGTTGTTGCTTGTTGTTTTATAGTAACTCAATTGCTTGTGGTCATCTGTGTATAACCTTCATCCTGTGTAGAAGAATTTATAGTAATTCCAAAAAATTCCATTAAATTCTCATTTCAGTTCAGCCTTTGTAGATCTGGTTATGGTGCTGTTTTGTTTGTATTGTGTGTCAGTCTTACCCTTTCAACTTTATGTGTATGTCTGTGCTGTCAGTTGGGTAAAAAAGCAGAGGATTGATGTGGAAGAATTAAACTGGAATGAGACATACTGGTTAATGTAGATCAAGGATAACACAAATTGTTTTACAGGTAAAAAAATCCTTGTTACTGAAAGTTGAGTGCCATAAAATCTACCATTACATAGAATTTAAGATTTGATAGCCGAAATCTTAACACACAATTAAAAAATAAAATATTTTAACAGCTTCCAGCTGTCAGACAAGTATGTTTTGATTTCATGTCGCTAGCTCCTTATTGTCTCTTCAGTTTAACCCATGTTCCGTCTCTGCTCATCCTCAAGCAGGGAGGTAAACAGAGGTCCCTCTGAATGATGGGCAGTGGTAGAAGTCTTCTAGCTAGAGACTATTTTTACTTCTGGCTATTGCCTTTTTTTTTTTTTTTTTTTTTTTTGCTTAGTTTAAAGTGATAGTTGCAGAATGTAGGAAACAAGAACCATGTGTTGACTAACTACATCAGGTGAAGTAAAAATAATACATGTTCCTTATCACCTTTACATGAGAGGCCTTTCAAAGGCAGCATCTCTGTCTTTGGGTTGCTTTATTCTCCCCTCAAATCCACAGTGGATTTATCCTCTTGGTGCCTTGGCTGCATAGTCTGTAAAGCCATAAGCCAAAAGGGATTTTGGGGTTCTGTTTGCTTTCCATCGTACACAACAAGCCTAAATTTGGGCTTGGGTAGATCACCTTCACAGTATAAACGAAAAATCATATTTCTTCCCCTTTTATTTTCCCTGGGTTTTTTGCAATGGGTCATTGAAAGAGAGCCTGGAGGGACATTCTGGAATGCATTTTTCTTCCTCCTGTCTTATTTTGTACATTTGAACTACTTCAGCAATTTCTCTCCTTTTGCTGGACAGCTCCTCAGAGAAATTAAAGAATTATTTATTTATGATTATTAGTTTCCTTTCAGCATTTTAAAAAATGCCTTCAATGTTTGAAGCACCCCAGCAGCCATTGCAAGAAAAATCTGTAGCAAAGAAAACAACAATATAGCAAAAGTAATGACAAATTCCATCCAAAGAGAAGAAGGGAGGAGAGCTGTTCAGCAACAATAATTAACCAAGTTCCTCCATGCTTAAGATGCCTCTGGAAACCACCTGACAAATTGATGGGGTTTGGGGTGTGCCCTGAAGAGGGAAAGGTCTGACCTGTTTCCATCATGGCCAGGAAGGAGAGTGGTTAGCTACTAAGTCTATGTGGAAGACATTTATTTTTATAAACTTCTCATTAGCAATAAAAGTTAATGTTAATCATGTTTATCAGACATCGTCCTCTGAAAATTCTGGATATGCTCCTATTTCAGGCAAGTTTCTGCTGAGCAGCTTTTCCTCTTGAAACCAGTTGGAGATATACTGCTCCATTCTTCAGTTACATTCATTCTGGGCTCTTTGAGTATTTACAGGAAAATACGAGCTCCCCCTGCTCAGCTTTCCTGCAGCAGGCCCTCAATGGAGACACATCACAAGGAACCATCTCTTTGAGCTGTGTGGAACACAAAGCTGGCTATTGCCAGCCTCCTGGATTCACTTCATCTTGTCTTCTAATTTAATCTCATAGCATTTTCCCTTGCATGTGAAAGAAGTGGGGTTATGCCTCATCACGAGAGAGTTTCAAGCAAAAGGTTTTGCCTTCTGGGCTCTTTGTACAGTCAGTGCCTCTTGATCTGTTTGGCTGGTGGCAGCTGCCTGATCACAGTGGGAATAGAAGTGTAAACTCAGGCCGGCAAAGGACAGGGGATGCTGGTGAAGAGAAAAGAGTTCCATTGTAGCCTATCCCACACTCTTAGCCAAAAGACAAGATTACATTTTGGTTGTTGGAGCAGAGGATGAACTGCAGCTTCCTGGAGAACTTGGTGTCACCAAAGGTCAAAGATGTTAACAGACCCCCAGAGGACCCTGGATTCCTTCACCCTTCAGCAGCCATTGAGGAGAGGATACAAGGGATAAAAAAATCTGTGATTGTCATTTCTTTAGAACATCCAGAAGCTGATGCGGTCATCACATATAACAAGAAAACAGTGTTATTTTAAATCATCTCCTTTGTTTCACCAGTTGATTCTCCTCCCAAAATCCAGCATCCCTGTAAGGAGTGCAGCTCTGTTTGGTAGTTTAGAGGACACATAGAGGAGCCACTCAGTGCCAAAGGCAAACATCCATTTCAGAATGGACCTTTCGTTTCCTACAGACTGTCTGAACTGTCAGATGAGCAGGATTCTCTTGTGGTAGCAGCAGAACCTCCCACTACAGCTCCTGGCCTTCAAGGGTCACCTCACAGATCCTCATTGTTTCTGATCTTTTCATTGTTAAAGCAAAAGAAAATAATTTTTTAAATCTTTCTGTTCTATTTCCTTTGAATATCCCCTTCAGATATTGCAGAATAATCTTATCTTTTTGTAGATAAGGCTGTTTCATTGAGAAGGCTGTGGGTGATGGCTTCCCTGTGCTCCTTTAAGGTCTTGATCTTGGTTTTTTGAAGTTGAATTGCTAGAAAGGACCTTCCCTAGACATGCTGGATTTTTTTTTCCCTTATATTTCCAAAAAGGTCTGCATATTCTTTTGAAACCTGTGGGGTTTGTGGTCACAGAACATCAGTTACCCTAATTAAAAGAAGATTTTTATAATGTCTTTTTATTTTAAACTATGCAAAAATTCTGTGGTGAGATTGAGCTAGCGGGAAAAAGCTTGAGGAATTATCCTAAGTATGCCTAATGGGCTAGCCTGTAGCCACATTACATCCAAGCTGGGCTTCCTCTGGTGTTTAGGAGTATTAAACCATCTAAAGGGAGTTGCTCCCTTGGTCATGGATCTCCATTTATTTATATGGAAACTGGTCTAAAAGTGTTCTAAAAGGCAAGATTTTTTTTGCCCCCATAGGATGAAGACTTGAAAAGGATCTTTGCGCCTTGACTGTAAACCCTTAACATTGCATGGGATCATGTCATTTGAAGTGCTATGACCAGGAGGAGTTTCAATCCCCATCACTGTCTAAAGAAGCCCTTTCAGAACTCTGCTTTTCTGCTGGTGTGTTTAATCTCAGGTCATGACCTTTCTCTATCAAGAAAATCTCTTTTTTTGTTTACTCCCTCTATTAGCAGAGAGCAATTATACAACCTCATGCTGTTATCTCTCTCCTGTCAGCTCCTTGCCATGTGCTCTCTACAAGATCTACCTTCCATGGTGCCAGATTGAACTGTGGACTTATCTCTGATGGAGAACAGTTTTTAGATTGAGGTTATATCTGTTATAAAACACTGCTATTTAGACCTGGTGAGCTCACCAGGGGGATATTAAATAGATTGTCTAATCTGTTTGTTTCTCTTGCTCCTGTTGACATCCTGTCAGTTTTGTTGTTAGTCAGAGTTATGAAAAATGGACTTGAAAGGAGCCCACAGCATGTCAGTTACAGTGTTAGGAAGAAGGTAGGAAAATTGCTCAGGGTGTCCTGCATAGAGATTTCTCTGGATGAAGAAAAGAAGGAAAAAAATCCGCTTGTGCCAGTTTAAGTATGCTCTTCTTTGGATTATTACACAGCCAAAAGGCAAAGTGTAACTCCTTCTTAGAACTGTAACTGAGAGTGGTACTATCCCAAAACCAGAAAAAAGGAGAAGCACTTTTGAGATCACTGAGATATTTTTCTCTTCCCTATTCCTACTCCTTTCAGTGCAACAACCAAGCAGGCTCATGGCATGTCTGGTGCCAAGATCCAGAATAGAGCCAGGAGAGCCTGCCCAGCGGGGGAAGTATCATGAGGCCAAAGCAGGTGTGTGTGCGCACTCCTGGTACCCCCATGAGTACAATTACAGTCCCATTTGTTTTTTCTGTAGCTCAGTCAGTCCTTGAAATGACCATGTAGGTTCAGCATTTAAAGTGGATCCAAAACCACAGCAATTAAGCCCAAGCCAGCACAAGGTGAAAGGCCTTTGAACACATAACCAATACGATGGCAAGCATGAGAGGCTGATATCCCTGATCCATAGATTTAAGGAATTTCTGTTCCCATTTCTGATAAAATGAGGCCCCGCAGTTTTAGTGTAACCGTGATGAGTAAGATTTGAGCTACTGGGCTTTTGCTTGTTCTTGTAGACTGTTCCAAGGCTGATCAAGAGAATTTGAACAGTCCTGTTCTTCCCTTTCAGATACAGGGACACAAGGCACCCTGCTGCTGTTGGTCGGTGTAGGATTTCAAGTAATACTGCCTTGCTCCTGAGCTCAAAGGGTAGTAGGTGCTACCAGAAGAAAATGCAGTAACACAGGGAGGGTGTCTGTGTCTATATCCAGACAGATACTCTTAAGAACATACGACCTGACAGCGATCGCTTTAGTTCCATCTGTTTCTGTTCTCCACCCAAACACGCATACTTCTACCAGAGAAATAAAACCTTAAATTACTTGTATGGTCTGCAGCTGAGCTACCAACAGAACATACATATATATATGTATTGCATGAGCCAAGCCCTACTGTTCCCAGGCAGCTCAGCTTCTTGCCGTCATTTCAATTACAGAGTTTTGTTTTAGTGCGAGATGAGTAAGAATCGTGAGTTTTGGCCCGAGACTGCTTCAGCAGTTATGTGTCATGCTTAATTTTACTGCACAGCAGTTTGCCAGATATACCATATTGGAGACGTGTTGATCTTTGTCGTTTCCAAAAATGACACTTCCTTTTCCAGTCCTGCCTGTTAAACTATTTCAGTTGGACAACACCGAGCTTTTGAAAAAGGCTGATACTTCACCCCTTTTTGATACTGTATTTTAATTCAAGGAGTTAGTCAAGACTTATATGTCAGTTCAGGTTGTGATTTTTATTTTATTATTAAACATAGTGATGTTGGGATGAAGCCATATTATGAACACAGATACACCTTGGCTGATCTAGTCATGGAGAAGCATGCCAAAACCTGTTCTGCTACCCGTCAGCTCCGTTTCTGTGTTGTTTCTAATTTTTATGTGAACATTCTGGCTTTCTCTTTGCTATAGAATTAGTCCTGGTCAAATCAGTACAGCTTATGCCAGGACAACCCTCTTGTACAGGCAGTGCCATAGTCTGTTTTAAAGCCATTATGAAAGGTCAGGAAAAAGTGGTGTGAAGGACTTTATTACAGAGTTTTAAGATTAGGGCCATGGCCTAGCTGCTGGAATTTCTGTCAGTAGGGCTCCTTCCCAAGCTGGCCAGAACTTGAGGATGTTTTGGTTCCTTGCATGCTGAATTTTTAATCTCCTCTTGGGTCTCAGGTGGGTCTGCCAGAGCGTGTGATGCTGGGCGGAAAGCAGATCTTTCTATAGACCGTAGTTTGAGTTAAATGAAGCAGCTGCTGTTGGTCTTTGGCCTTGTTACCTCTGTGCATTGTTCTGTGTATCTACCCTCTGGAATATCATAGAACTGTAGAATCATGGAATGGTTTGGGTTGGAAAGGCCATTAAAGGATCACCCAATTCCAATCCCCCTCACATGGGCAGGGACACCTTCTCCTAGACCAGGTTTCTTCAAGGCCTATCCAACCTGGCCATGAGCACTTCCAGGGATGGGGCAGCCACGACCTAGAGTTGTCCATCACATAGGATCTTACAGTAACGCTTCATCTGTCTGAATGTGTCTTCACCAATTATCTTAAAAACGTACTAAAAAGCAAACATACAGAGACAGCTCTTCAAGAAATCAACATGTGGAATTTTCATGCTTATAAGATTTTTTTCTTGTAAAATGAAATGAGGATAGCCTAATTTCATTTTCTTCTCATTAAGAAAAATTCCATTTTTATAGAAATTCTTTCTTTCTCACATGGACTGTTACATTTATTTGTGATTGTTTCATTTGGGACTGGGTGAAATCAGTAAGTGCCATCAGTTTGTGCATCCACTGGGATGTGCACATGAAGCTCTGTCTACTTCTGTGTAGCTCTTGTTGAAATCCTAAACTGCATTTATTTTCATCATGAACACAGACAGAGAGAGAGAAGTTAATCCCAGCATCTTGAATGCAGCATTACCTAAAGGCTGATGATATAGAAATAATTGAAAGTAAGAACAGCAAAGTTGTTGAGATAAATTTTGACATAAAAATGTAGGTTGGTTCATAAAAAGTTGCAGTGACAATAGGTTATAGTGACAGCTTTTCAACAACTGCATAAGCCTCCAGATGGAAGGGAATTTGGCTTAATGAATTATAGGCAGTCTGTGTAACACAAGCTTCTTTTATACAAGCAGCTCAGAATAAAGAATAAACTTATTCATACTGGCATGTGTTAAATAACATCATTGTTAAAAACATGGAGTTGAAAAGAGACTAAGAAATGAAGGAATTAAAAAAAAAAAAAAAAGAAATGCTGTTAATATCTCAAGACCTTCGGGCTCCTGAGTAGGGCACTTACTGCTTTGTTTCAGAATGATCTGATAATGAAAGTTGTCACTGGCCAGCTGCGGAGGCTCACAGCCTTCTGGTGACGAGGTGACCCTGCTGCAGAACCTCCTTCTTTGTGCATTTGCTCTGGGTCTGGGATAGCCTGAGCTGGTTAAGGTTGTTACTTACACCTGGGGACAGATAGTCAGAGCTCCTGAGAGCACTTAATTCCCAACCTGTGCCACAGCCAGGCTGCATGACCTTGGCAAATTACTTAATATCTACTTTCCCATCCAGAAAATGATGATGATACTTACCTGCCTCCCAGGAGAAGCATTTGGGCTTCATTAAGGATTAGGACATGCTTTTAGTTTAGTTAGTTGTGTTGAAATGTGCTTGGTAAGCAAAAGTTATTGTTAAATAATGAATGAGGAGAAACGCTGTCAAAGTAATCTAAAGGACTGAGCCAGTGCTGAGAGGGGTATCCGGATAAAATCACATGCACCGTGATGTCAGAGCAGGGGAGTGCGACTGAGAACTAAGAATAAGCAGCAGATGTCAGTGACTCATTAAAATAACAAACTTGTATTTCTAATTTTGTCAGCGTACGGTGGCACTTTCGATAGGAAGGATTAACCGCTGATGAGCTTGTAGGATTTTTGACACACGCGGTGGTGAGTTAAGGACATTGCTGTAGCCTTCTGCCTGCCTTGCTGGATCTGTCTGTGGCTGGCTTACGAGGCAGGATTCAAATCCACAGATTGAAGATGTAGAAACGCAGGCAATTTCCATGAAGCTACTAATTGTGGATGTGCAAAATAGTTAAGTTCTCTGGGCAGGGAGCGCTCTATTTTGGTAGGGAGTATTTTTCTAGTAGTTCTGTGACTTTAGAAATTTTCAGGTGGCCTGATTTGCATCTTCCAACTCAAGTCAGCAGCCATGTCATGGATGGATGCATTTACTGTGGAAGTGGAACCAATATTAAGTATTAGATATTTTCTTACAGCAATAATCAGAAAGATGTGTAATTATTTATCCCACTCTCTGTTTCATGAGCGCAGAAATCTTAATTGTACTGGCAAAGCAGATGTGTATGTTTTGTCAGTGCAACTGGGTGTTTTTGATACTCCATCTCCTCAAACTCTGTGAGGGCTCATTTTTCTCAGCATATTTTATACTCAGGAGCACCTGGATCGTTACCCATGCACCTCATTAAGCCTTTTTCTAACTCATTTTCCTAATTAACAGCCCGTCCCTGCCTCGTGTGGATAATAACACTTTCATCCATGGATAATAACACTTTCATCCTTGCACAGGTGAAAGGATGCTCTCCACAGCAGTCTTTTTTTTTTCCCCTTTGCATCTCTAAAACAGCCTAACATTATTTTGGGGACTGGTTTTTGTACGAACCCTGAGCCCTGCCGAGACATGCTGGAGGTCCTGCCAAGACCAGTTGTGGAGCTGCTGGAAGAGAGTCTGGGAGAAGAAGGAGCCAAGCGGCTCCATCAGCTTTCTCTGGCCCCGGGCACTGCAGCTCTCCCAGAGCACAACAAAGCCTTGTCCAGCCTGAATGACAAGCAGTTCTATATTAAGGGAAACATGAAAACACGGCTTATTAGAAGCCACAGGGTTGATTTAAAGCGTAATAAATGGCAGCCTACCAACAAAGATTGTTGCTGTGGGTAGATAATCTGATTAGTAAATATTTATTTCATTACAAAGTCTCTTTTATGGTTTGATCCGTGTTCAGTCAACAATTCTAAGTGACCTCTTCAGCATTTTAAATGGGATCTGGAGGTTCTGCCATTTGAACCAGGGATACCATAAACAAATAAAAGAGTTTCAGTGCTATTGGAGGTAGTGGTATAAAATGCTATAGTATTTATTTAGAGAATAAGTGGCATCTGCTGTTTGATTAGGCGGTTTGTTTACTTTGAACTCCTAACTTGTTTAATCTTAAACTTTGAGAAGATACAGAAATATTGCACTCATCTGGGGACAACTGAAAAACATTAACTCCTCAATTACTGCTGTGTGGACATTTATTTCAGTGTTGCAGCTCACTAACAAATCTCATAACTTAATGGCCCCACAAATTGTTTTTACCTGGGTTTTTCAAGCACTGTAGCAAATGCTTTTTGCCCAGACATGCCTGGTGTAATCAGCTATCACAAAGAAAGGGAAAATATACAAATTTTCATCAGCTTTGCTGGTGCATTATATGTACCAAAGCAAAGCAGACAAATCTGAACATCTAAATAGTAGCATTATACATATGTATTGCACAGTCATTGTCCTCAGAACTCTTCAATGTAATATTCAAGTCTGCAGATGTAATAAAAGCATTTTTACTTTGTCCAGTGTATCAGATAAAGGAATGCAGATTTAAAGGAGGAGAGTGCAGTACTTTCCCCCACTGGAGGTTGTGGTTTTAGCTTTAAATTCAGAAAATGCTTAAGAGAACCTTATGAAATGTAATAAAGTTCTCTTTCCCTGAGCTCACACTCTCAATCTGAAATTGTATTGAGGGAATTTGGGTTTCAATAGTGTCCTTGCGGAGCAGCTATGCTTATTACTTAGATATTAGAGATGCCCTGTTGATGTACAAGCGTTTGAATTCCAAAGGGAAATAAAGTCTGTATTTTCAGCTTATTATTGTACAATATTGTAGGCACTCTGCAGTAAGCGTCTGAAAAAAGCTGTTCTTTTTCCCTTCTAACTTTCACCACCTAACGTGCTGTCTTGGCTTTCTACCTCTGCTGCAAAAGAAAACATCAGCTTAAATTTCCAATTCCCTAGTAAGATGTTTCATACCTTATAACACTATTATAGCTAATGAAGTTTATGTATTTAATTCTTTGTGCTAACAGTGGTGGCCACAGTTTGAGGTTGTCGTGCCACCTAGGTGCTCAAGGAAAGGACTAAAATTACCTAAGAGCAGCCTGAGAGCCAGGCAGCATGTCCTCTCCTCCTTTGTCTATTCCAGCACTGGCTTTTAGCATCCTGCTAAGTTTGCCCTGTAAATACAGGGGCACGCCAGTGAGCACAGCTGTGGGATGGCTCGCTCAAAGAAGCAGAAGCAAAACTGTGCAGCAGGCACGTGAAGGAAGTTGTTGATGTCTCATCCCTCTAAGTGTTCAACCTGGTTCAAGGCCAGGTTGGATGGGTCTTGGAGCAACCTGGTCTAGTGTGAGGTGTCCCTGCCTAGAGCAGGGGGGTTGGAATAAGGTGATTTTTAAGGTCCCTTCCAAACCACGCCTTTGTATGCTGATTGCTATGTACTCAGAGGGAGCTGCTCTGGGTAAAAATGCCTTGTCATGTCCCTCACCATCTCATTTTCACTTGCATATGCTCCTGCAGCATTGTGGGAATACCTTGCATACAGCCTGACTTGTGAATGCCTTTCCAAATCATCCTTTTTCCCACCCATGCAGTAGAAATGGAGAACTGAAAGCTCTCGGCTTTCTCTGCTCTCACCATGAAACAGAGCATGGAGGGGATGCTCCAGGCAGGCAGCAGCTCCAAGTTAACTGTCAGGTCAACAGGGAAGGCCAGGAGCTGGTCAGTGTGCTCCCAGTGCAGCCGGGGTGATGTGCCCACCTTTTGTAATAGACAGGGTTATTTATAAATGACACACAGAGGGATTCTGAGGTCTGCAAAGGCAGTGCCAGGGCAGCATCAGAAAATGCTTGAAGGTGTTAGTTTAGCCAAGCTCCTTGGCCATGTTTTCCACAGCCAAAAATAAGCTCCAAAATGAGAGGGAATGAAAGACTTTCAGTGGGTCTCAGAATTTTCTCCGCTTCCAGATGTGCAGCCATTAAAAGAGGGACAAGCAGTGCTGTGCTGGTATCAAGAGAGCTCCTCTTGGTGTTTTGTTTCTTTCTGACCCCAGCAAGTACAGAAATCGTGCTGCTTCAATAAAAACTAAGGGCAGGATTTGCCCAGCTGAAATCAGGAAGCTTTGGCATTGACTTCAGTCGGGATGATTGGAGCTGAGCACCCATGTGACTTTTGGTTCATGATTCCTATCAGCAGCTTGAGCACTTTTGTTCATAACTGGTCTACTTTGCATTTCATTATGTCTATTTAAGCTATATTTTAACTCTAGATTTGCGGGGGGCTTAGCCCCTGAGGTTATTTAGGAGTGGATGACAAAAGTCACTCTTGAGTTGTAATGCCTTTTAAGGTCTTCCTGATGTAACAAGATAGAAGACATGTAATAATTTATTGCCATGTTAAATATTGATTTATTATTTTTCGTGGCACATTTATTCAAAGCTTCATGCCATCAGGTTTGCACCATCACTCTGTGTGTGCACATGTTCACACATCAATACTCATTAATATCAGATGTCCTGTCAATTCCCTGAAGTGACACTAAAGTGGACCATGCATTTGAAAGTGTGTATTGGCATTTAAGAATTGCCTGTATCAATCAAAGATTTTTCTCCCAAAGAAAGGAAGAGCCAAGACAAATAAACAAAAAGTCCCTCTGAGATGTGCAGTCTTTGCTGCTGAAATACTGAAAGGGATTTTTTTAAACTAAAGAAACAGTTCCTTGCAAAAACTGCAGTACACAACTCACAGAGCTGGGTTGATGGCTGGAGGTCATTTTGTGAGGTTTTCCACCCTTAGTTTCATGGATTGCTTAAAAATAGCAAGGAAGCAGCTCTTCAAGTTGGGGCTCCACACCTATGGCTGCAACTTTCACGGCCCTGGAGATGATGAGGCAAGCTGGGGAAGCCTGAGCACACCACTCAGCCAGAGCAGATCGAGATAACTCAGCGGTGTCACCCATTCTGCTACAGCCTGATGAGCCAATGGTTCTGCATTTCTCCAGCAAAATGCATTTGTTTGCATTATGGCTAATAAATATACTGGACAAATTCAAATGGGAGCTAAAATGTCCATTTCTGAGGGCGTTCATTGTGGAGAGAAGAATTTCCCATGCTCTTTTCCTGTGCTTTAGTTTTCAGTTTTATGGGGTTGAAGAGGTCAGGTTGTTGATAGTGCATCCTGTGAATCGTGGGTCCTCTGCAGATGGTGGTAGATGGCAGGGGGCTGCCCATACTTCCCCACACATCAGGACCCAGAAAATCCAGCTAGAACTAGGAGTTACTTTTCCATGGGTTGGCAAAAAGTTTGCTAGAAAAAAGTAACTGTACAAAGAGCTTCTTTTGGAACAGACTGGGTGGTCTGAGTTGGATACCAAGGAGTTCATAAGCAATTTCTGGCAGCTGTCAGCTCATCACACTGCTGGCCTCTGCATCCTTGGGCAGACAGCCTGACCTCACACAGCATTTCCTTCTGCTGCAAGTACTTGCTAGCTCCAAAATGGAAAGGGTTTCCATAAACAAACAGATCCTTGCATGGACATCAGGACTCATGTCTCAATCTCCCTGTAACATTGCCATGGGATGCTCTCACCTTCCTCAGTTGGAATTTGAAAAAGCCAAACTTGGACTCAAGAGATTGAGGCTGTTGCACTGTAGAGTTTGTAACCCCTAACTGATCACTGGCAAACACTTCATGATGGACATATCCACTGTGAGCCAAGGGGTGATGGAGGGCTCACAAGTGATCCTCCACATGCGCCTTGTCTAAATATAGATGATGTTCATGAAATCCTGGTCTCCAGAGAGTTTCTAAACTGGATGGGGGCCCCATGTTCCTGTGTGCCCTGTCCATAGCACTCACAGCTTCACAAATAGCAAAGCCTGACAGCCCATTGCCATGAAGATCTTGGGGTGGTGTCACCCATCTCACACCTGGCTCATGGGTGACATCAGACCTGAATTGAGCTCCATGGTCAGTGTTGGCCACCACTTCAGTCATGTCACAGTGACTTCTCCAATGTCTCTTTCAATTATGCCCTCTGTTCATAGTTCCTTTAAGTAGTTTCTTTCCTAACTTCCCTCTGTTAACAATTTCATACTCATATTTTTCATTTTCCCCCAAATCTGTCTGCTACCTGCCCATTTTGTGTCCTGTTTACTGTTGAAACTCATGTGCATTATGTATTCAGTAAGAAATGCCTCTCTCTACGAAACGCCTTCTGCCTGCAAACACCCCGTTTCCCTTAAGACTCCCAGCAATGATCTCTGAAAATATCCACACCACTTCACAGAGAGCTTGTCTCTGGTGTATTCAGATGTCAAACTGTTTGTGTCTCGGCTTGGAGCAGACACTGTCTCATTTGTTTGCAAAGCCCTGCTGTGCACATGGGACACTTCTCAATAAATAATAGCACCTGAATTTGTCTGCTGCATCCTATAGTAAAATTGCAAAATAACCCCAAACTTTTCACAGTTGAGGGCTGTCTCTCCTCGCTTTCTTCCCTGAATTTTAAATTATGTTTTTGCTGTGCTTCCATTAAGCTTTTGCAATTGCATTCTTCGGTGTGTGAGAGCTCAACTTGCACAAAATCAGGCTAAAAATCAACTACAGATTCCCTGTGGATAATCTTCCTGGAAAGGCTGGAATTTCTTCTGATGAAGACAACACTTTGGTCTCTAATGCCACTTTCTTTTTCTAAGCCTGGGGACTGGGTGAGATGGAGGGTGAGGTGAGGAGCAGAAAGAAGGCTGATGCACTTCGTGTGAGCTGAACCCACCATGGATGTGGGGGATCTTACACCATCCCCACAAGGAAGGAAAGGACTTGTTATTCTCTGACACAGAGCTGTGCCAAGCAGGGCTAAACTGAGTAAGCACCGTGAAGCTGTTTCCCCCCAGCCTTCTTGCCAGGCTCACCTCGAATGTGTCCAAACTCCTGGCAGTAGCAGGGCACTGAGGTGGCACATTGGTCACGTGCTATTTGCTTCCTCTTCCCCTCCTGCCTGAATCCCTGCTGTTTCTTTTCCGCTGGCTGAGTTGCATGAAGCATCCTGAGGATTTTGCCCAATGGGAGTGAAATAAAGCTAGATGGGGTATTTTAGGTAGCTGTTGCAAAGAAATGAGTGGTTTTGTGGAAATCATCAAGGCAGTACCAGAAGAGTGTGAGCTGCAGTGGAAGCAGACAGCCCTGCTCTGTCTGTGAGTCTGCTGGTTTTGATATAACAGTGTTGGTATTTGCAGGGCAGGTGTGTGTAGATGCAAACAGTGCTCTGAGGGGCCTTGAAAAAAAGGGAAGTTGTAAATTTACAGTAGCAGCACTGTGCTTCTAGAGCTGCCCACAGGCCTATTTCACCATCCTGCTTTTCTGCCTGTTGTCCCTGCTGTTCTTGAACAAGCAGGATATTTAAATACATGAAAAATTGCTGTCTCCAAGGGATATTGCCTACTTAAAACAGCAGCTAATCTGTGAGGTGACCGAGCAACACCACCACCTGAGAGTTTTGAGTTTGTTTGTGCTCATGAGTGTGCCTGCACATCACAGCTGCTTCTCTGCTCAAGAGCCACCAGAGTATTGTAATACTGAGGAATCCTGCTCTTGCCCAGAAGCTGATTGCAAAATAAACCCTTACTGTCCTGACCTGCGGTTTGTACAGTGGATGGCTTTAAAATTAAGGCTTGGCAAATAATTGATCCATCTGGTAGACTGCCAGATTGAAAAAGTATCGTCACCAATGCCAGTTAAATCCTTGTAGATGACTAAACAGCACTGGGTCTATTTCTTCTGATCAACACAAGAGCAGCAAAATGAAGAGGAAAAAGAAAGTACAAGGAGAATGAGGCTTTACTGTCAAACAAAGGAGACCAACGCACTCAAGAAAAGGCTTAGTCCTTTGAAGAGAAGTGGGGGAGAGAAAGACAGACTTCACTGAGGGGGAGAAGTGCATGGCTGCTCTTTCACCTGGTAGCTCAGCGGTTCAGTTCTGTGCCCAGGGTGGCACTGACCCGGATTTCCATCCCTTTCGTATCTGGTACCACCTGGATCCATCCCCCTGTGAGCAGCCAGCCTTGTGCACTCACTCTGCTCCTCCTCCTGCCCCTGCCATGGGTCTGGGCACTCAGACAGCAGGGGGGACATCCCCACCATGGCATTAGTCACACCTCCATATTCTCTTTTCTGATGAAAAGTGCAAATATTTCCATTCAACGGACTCCACAAAGTGAATTGTAGTCACATGGCAGTTTAGACATTTTTCCTGAAAAGTGAAGGCCTTGATTTGCATCTGCCTCAGAGCTGGTCAACAGCAAGGCTTAAGCCTGTTTCCCACCTCTCGAGAGGACTATGTTGAAGTTGTTTTCCTTTAATCTCTCCCATTTCACATCAGCTCTGCTGTGCACCAAACACATAAAACATGCTGTACATATACGTGGCACCATACAGCAGTAAGTATAAATTAATACAAGTCTGCTCTTGTAGCAGATGTTCTTGCAACTCCCCAGAACTGAGCAGTGGGGCATTAAGAAAGAAAGAAAATTAAAATAGGCAGGAATAGCCCACCTGGCTTGATTTATGCTGAATTCTGCAAGAAACTGGGAAGCATGGTCAGGGATGGTGCCTTGCCATCAGAGTCCTTGGAGTGAGTAGACCTGACCTCAATCAGATTAAACTGGGAGGCCCCAAAGGATGGGTGACAGAGAGCCTTGGTAGTATGTGACATGAGAGAACGCCAGCAAGGTATCTTGGGCATAAATTGTAGTTGGCACTTTAATAATCTTGAAGCCCTTGCTTTGGCAGACTGATAGGTTTTTCCAGAATCAGGTGGACATTTGAAAAATACATTTTCTGGACTAGATTTTAATTTAGGGACCGGTCAACTTTGGCACTGTCCTTTCTCTTAAAGTAAGGTCACCGCCACATCCTTAGGCTGTGGAATACATGCCTCTCCCAGGTATTCAAGTCTCTGAGACACAGTGTAATTCATAATGTTGTAAATATCTTCATGTTTGCCAGTTCTTGTGATTTGATTGCAACTTTTGCCTTACTATGTGGTTTGGAAAGGGGAGGTTGTGGCTCTTTTTCATTTGGCTTGAAAACCTCAGCTGTGAAACTGAAGCTGTGAGGAGATGTGTTTGGTTGGTGGTTTTTTTTCCCACTGGCTAATACCAAAGATCTATTAAAAGTGCCCTGAATGTGGTTTTTTCTTTCTGAACTATGTAGGAGAAGCAGTTGCATGTCCTAAGAAATAAATTTCCATGGCTCAGGTTTGATACCAGGGAGCCCCGTGGACCCTTCACATCTGGCTGTGTCAAAGGTCTAAAGCCAAGGCCCCCACAAAGAGCTGTGCTGTTCTTTAATGCTCAAGACAGGTGCCCATTTGATTGTACAGATGAATCCAAACTGGTGCTTTCCATCTGCTTACTGCATTTAACCATTGCCATTTGTCTTCCTCATACAACTTGCATTTCAGCTCTGTATCTTGATGACAACAGGTTAGCCACATTTTCAGTTAGTTGGGCATGTAGGAAGTAGGCTACTGTCCTTAGATCTTTCTTCCCAGGAACTATGGCAGTCTTGTGCTGCTTTGCATGAAGTTGCCTGTGCTCAGGTGTTTGATGCTTAGTCCTTAAGCATTAATAATTTCCTTTTCTCTCATTTATCATCTCTGGTGAAATTAGAACTCTTCATACAGATACAGATTGTTTTAATAATAAAAATACCAGTAAAAATAAGTCATGGTGTTTTTGTTGTTCTGCAGCAGCTTTTTCTGTCTGGAAAAGTATCCTGGACATACATCAGGGCAGTCCTAAGTACAGATTTAGGCTGAGTGGAGAATCTATATGAAACGTATTGGAGTGAGTCCAGAGGAGGCCATAAAGATGGTCCAAGGGCTGGAGCACCTCTGCTGTGGAGACAGGCTGAGAGAGCTGGCTTTCTTCAGCCTAGAGAAGAAAAGGCTTCAGGGACACCTTAGAGCATCTTCCAGTACCTGAAGGTGCCTACAGGAAAGCTGGGACTTTTTACAAAGGTGTAGTGATAGGACAAGGGGGAATGGCTTTGAGCTGAATGAATGTAGATTTAGATTGGATTTTGGAAAGAAATTCTTCACTATGAGAGTGGTGAGACACTTGAACAGGTTGCCCAGAGAAGCTGTGGATGCCTCATCCCTGGAAGTGTCCAAGGCCAACTGGATGTGGCTTTGAGCAGCCTGGTCTGGTGGAAGTTGTCTCTGCCCATGGCAGAGAAATTGCAATGAGATGATCTTGGATGTGCCTTCCAGCCCAAACCATTCTGTGATTCTGTGGTTCGCTTGAGACTGCCCTTTATGTTTGACCTTAGGCTTTTATAGAAGTATGTCAATTTTCCTTTTCACTTAGTCATTAACCTTTAGCAAGAAAGAAGGTTGAGGGGAGGTTAGAAATCCGAATAGGTGATCTTTGCTGGTTTTTTTCAAACAAATCTGTGGTATCCTCAAGGAGATTCAGTGAGCAAGTGAAGCATCATTTCCCCTGTGCTAGCTCTCCTTGGTCTCTTTTCTCCCTGCCAAAAATGAGATTAAAAAATAAACTCATAAATACTCTTTTTTTGCTGCCTGCATACAGTGTTTTTAAATTCTACTCTTCATATAGATTTCTTTCTTCACAGCCCCTCAACTGCTATTTGGCCATTTATGCAGGAAGTCTGTCACTGTCGTGACAGAGACATCGTCTTACAAAGCCATTTTAAAACAGTCTTTTTCTGTGAGCAGAACAAGAGAGGTTAATGCTGATAACTTCTACTTTATCTCAGATTTTGTGTATAGGTCATGGTGCACATTTATTTATGTGTTTCTGCAAAATCAAATAATTTCCCATTCAAGATGCACATGGATTTATTTAAAAGACTTGTGAAAGCTGTAGAGCTCCAACAGGCATTTGACAAAAATGGGCAGGTTTATTTCAGGCAGGTTTAGGGTATGTTTCACAACTTGAAATACTGTAAATACTCGCAGGCATTTTTCAAATAACATCAGCTCTAATAGACGATATTTAAAGTTACTAAACATTAGACGTGTTATTAAACTGATCTTCTGAAAAATACGTTCTTCTCTTGTAATTTATCTCATTAAAAAGTCTTTAGCTGGCATGGAGAAATAATGGATCTTTAATGTTTTGTTTGATATTGAAAGCAAGTTTAATAGTGAGACATTAAAAAGTAGTTTTAATGTGCCACTCAGCATGTATGGTGATCACTCGCAATCGGTGATGCCTAATGGAAAGGTGATGAAAACTGCAGCTTGGGCCAAAAAGCTGCATGAGAAATGTGCTGAGAGAGGATGGGTAACTTGGCAGCTGGGGACCAGCATCCTCCTGCTCTGAACAGAACAGCCCCAGGGAGAAGCAGCTGATCTTGCATGCCAACAGTTGGTAGTTCAAGAAGTCACATATCCCAAAATACCTGTGTGTGGTCCTATTTTATGAAATACATATACATGTATTCCCAACTTTGCTTTCTTGTAGTAGTTCTCATAATTCATAATAATGCTAAAAATCCGTCATCTGAACTCTGCCTGTTTAAAAAGTAGACCTCAGAGTTTATCTACAAGCCAAGTGAGACTGGCCACTAAATATCTCTGAAATATCTTGTAATCACTGGAAACAGTTCAGCTGGATCTTACTCAGGCAGATGGATCTTACTCTTCTGTGGATGTTGTTCAAAGAGTTTCCGTGTCTATTTTGGGAATAGGAGCCACCTATGACAAATATCCAGAGACCTACAGGATCCTGTTGGAAGAAGACTGTGAGTCAGCCAGCTCCCTGAGGAGTTGGTGTTGGCAAATTAAAATCTCTCAGGTTAGCAAAAAAAAAAAAAAAATTGAACAAAACAAAGTGTACTGAGAAACCTTTCACTGAGAGTGACTTAGTGATCCTTCACTGGGGTTTATTGACAAGGTGAAAGACCAACTGATCCTGCCTGCATGTAGCAGGGTGTTGGGCACCCTCCAGCCAGTGAGAAGGAAATGGTGAAGCTGGTATGTTGAGATTTGAATAAGGTCTGTGATATGGTCACATGTAACATCTTTTCAAGTAAACCAAGGAAGAATGGTCAAGCTGAGAGGGAGCCCAAGACAACCCTAAGATATGGTCTGGCCTGTGCCAAGGCTGTCCCCTCCTTGTCTCACAGGCACTCACATGTGGATGATCTCCTCATGGGGAGGAGAGGCAGGCTTGGAGAATACAGAGGTGGCTTTCTGTTAATTGGTTGGTTTATCAGTGCAAGTCAATTCTGTACATAGAAGTGGAAGTAGGAAGGAAAAAAAAACACCGAAGTGCACAAATATGAAAGGGGAGTTCGCTGGCTGGGAAGCGATACTGAAGTAGGAGTTTTAAGTCAGCTGGTAGGAAAGTCTGGTGACAAATACACCTAAGCACTGAATTGGGCTCCTTGGCAAGGTTTTGAATTGTCTTCTCAGGAGACCTTTAAAAACTTGCAGTGATAGGATAATGGGAAATGGCTTTAAACTGTAGGAAGGCAGGTTTAGATTAGATGTAAGGAAGACGCTTTTTCAGGGTGGTGAGGTAATGGCTCAGGTTTCCCAGGGAGGTTGTGGACTTCCCATCTCTGTACATGTTTAAGGCCAGGCTGGATGAGGCTTTGAGCAACCTGATCTAGTGGAAGGTCTTCCTGCACACGGCAGGAGGGCTGGACTAGATGATCTATAAGGTTCCTTCCGACACAAACCATTCTGTGATTCTATGATAATGAGGTGTGTATTCCAGGCTGTGTTTGTGGCTGCCACCTTTGAGGTGTCTGGTTGAGCTCCTTCCAGCTTTTTGCTTTTCCATTTTCAGATAACACCTTGCAGGCTGGGCTCATATCAGTATCAACCTGTAATGGGAGAGTGTTGGCACTGTGCAAGCTCAGCCCTGCATCTCCGTTCCTGCTGAATTCATCTTCCTTAATTTGTAACCTATTTCTTGACAAATACTGTCTGGACACAGAATAGATAAATACACCTGACAATTATGATGGAATTTTTGTGCTTGTAGAACCACTTTGGTGACATCTGCTTTTTCTAACATTTAGATAGGAAAAGCATTACAGGCTTTCATTTGCAGTTTAGGTAGCTGGGAGTTCAGGTGGAAGAGCCCTTGTATTATCCCTGCTCATTGCTAAAAAGACGTGGGGAAACTGACAAGAAAACAACCTGCTTAGTATTATGGGGCTGAAAGTGCAAATTTTCTTGGCTGTGTTATATGCTGGTTTTGGCAAGTCATATAACTCTTCGCTTTACGTAGCCTCTCTGAGGCCAAGTCTGATCTCTCTTGGGAAGTTTTGGAGTAATTTAGAGCGACAGAACCATGTAAGTACTAAATATTATTGTTACTCTCATTTATTCTGTGCACAGTTTTTTATTTAAGTGTTACATTTTTGTATCTTCATTAAGAGGATTACAGGGGCATTTTCTTGCCCCTTTCCCTATAGTTCACAGAAGTTTGTATAACTAGTTTATTGGTACAAACTGGAACCTCACAGATTTCCCACTGCTTCTAAATAAGTTGCTACATTACATTGTCTACATGTTTGTAAAGAACTTTTACATGTGTAGAAACTGCAGGTAAAATGTGTGGGGCCAGGCAGATACCCTGGTCTTGGTGGTGATACTGAATACTGTGGGCTAAAAAATATTCAAGTCACTGCGACAGTGCTGAACACAAAGGGATAACTTCCTCTTTCTTGTGGCACAAAATCAATGTATAGCATCAAGACTGTATATTGACAGCTTGATTATAAAGGACACTGAATATACTTGACCCTGGAATAACACCAGAATGGAACAGAACAAGACATTTATACACCACCAACAAGGGTAGCATCCGTTAAGTCCTGCTCGCTCTTCTCAGTTACATCAGGTATTTTTAAATCATGTTACCATTACTCTTTCTTTTTCATATCATTTTGCTTTCTGTTTGCTTTTCTTTAGCTCTTTGGCACCAATACTTCCTCCACATGCAAAGCTGGCAGTTCAGATCTGTGACAAAGCTTTGTCACGACACCACTCCTTGCTCTTCTGACACATCTTGCTTAGTCGGTGGGGGGAAAGCACAAGCTTGCCATTGAAACTGGGTGAGAGCCAAATTTTACCTGAGTTTTGTCCTTTTAATTTGTTGTAGCAGGAGTAAGGTTGATGCCATGGGGAGGTTGGCAGCGTCCACACTTAGACTGCCATCGGCAGGAGCCACAGCAGCAGAGCTCGTGGGTCTCCATCACCCTGCTGAGCAGTAGTTTGTCCCTCTGAGCGTAACAGCAAAGGAGCAATCCCCATGGCATGTCTCTCTGCCTTCCTACGTGTTTTCCATCTTGTTTCAGGTGTTATGTCCTCTCTTAACACCAACTGTGAGTTAACTGGGCAAGATGCTGGTTATCCTACCCACTTCCAGCTGGAGTATAAGACAGGGGACTAAAATGAAAGACCGTAGTAAACATTATGATTCATTTCATCCAAAAAGGACAAAATGCTAAAAATGGTAACAAGAAAAATCTCTGCCTTTGCTATTTTAACTCGTGGAGAGCTGCAGTTACTAAAAGCATATTAGGCAGTTGCAAATGAGAGAGAAATTAGTCTGCAGGGTAATTGCTAAAAATGTATTTGGCACTACGAAATTTGTGAGAAGTTGCAGTTTTCACAGGAGAGTGTAACCTCCTGCTTGTGAGTCACTTCTGTGGCTTTGCTTCCTACCTCATTACTGCTTGACCCTGAGCATTGCGAAACTTGATCTCTCTTTTGCCGCAGAATAAACCACAGTGACATGATCTGCCACCTCTCCTTGACGTATTCTGCTTCCCATTACTGTTTTCTCTGTCATTTCATTGCTGGCATACTTCTCATAATACTGTTATCTCTGTTTCATTGTCATTTCCCTTATTTTCCTTTGGCAATGAGCACAAATTCCACAAATTTCAAAGAAATGAAAGTTATCTCAGCTGTTCCCCCAAGCAGAGCAGTCCCACCAGCCTGGGTATCTGATACACCCATCCCAAATGGGATTTTGTTCACCCTTCTCTGCACATCTCTTTCTTCTTACCATCTTCATTTCAGGAATGACTTACTGGGAGAATCTCTCCCAAAGCCAAGGAGACACAAGCAGCTATATAATTCCTTTTTTCTTTTTTTTTTTTTTTTTTGAAGGGCTAACATTTAGAAATACATCATTCATGTTTCTACAGTCAGTAAGCAAAGGTCAGTCTGTGCTGTAAACAGAGCTGTGATTGTGGTACAAGTCACCATCCGAGCCTTAATCACAGCAGCTTGTAACAAAAACAGGGGAGGTGCAGCAGGATAAATGTCATCTGTGGCTCACCATGTGGCTGAGAATCCAGCATCACGATGGTACCCAAGGAGCGAGATTAACATTGGCTCAAGTACTGCTGGAGGTGCTGCAGTTGTAGTTGCTTCCTAGTTATCACCCAAATATCTTCTTTCTTTTTTCCCCCCTCTCTTTGCAACAGATCAGGAAGGAATAGAACTGTTTTAACTGAGGTGGGTACTCATCATTCCCCTCCCAGTCTCAAGTTTTCACGCAGGCACACATTCAGCAGGGAGAAGTTGCCTTCAGTGATCTCAGTGATTGTTTCTAGCAAATTTAAGCAGGGTATTAGATTGCTGTTTTACATTCTTGCAGAGCTGCTAAAGCACAATGTGGATAAAGTTGAGTGCACATCCGTCAGGAGAGGAAACATTATCCCCTTTTTTTATTATTTAGAGAATATTGGTGCATACAGATGAGATTGGCTCAGGCAAGTCACTTAGGGAGAAAAAACCTCAAATCATTGGAATCCACTTACCATGTCATTCTCCCTCTCAGAGTAACTTTCAGTCCTAAGATCTTTGTAGGAAGCAGTTATATAAATTAGGGAACTGAAACATGTTGTGTTTATGTGTATGTTTGTGTAGTATCCATCACAAAATGCAGCTGTCTCAGAGAGGGATTTTGCAGTGCTTAAGAGGTGCACCACATCACAAACCAGATGACAGCATGCAGGGAAGAGAACCTTATGCAATTAGAAGTACAATTTGCGACAGAGAATAAATCTGGCAAATTCATCCCTGTCAAGTTGTTTATCTGTTTAGCTCAGTTGCATTAACAAAGAGAAGCCCAAAGCACTGCCTCCTTTTGTGCTGGGCATTTCAGCACACAGAGCTAGAAGATAGTCCCTAAAATCAGTATCTTAGGAGGTTATGATACAAGACAAGAGGTGGATGAGCAAACAGATGGAGGGAGCACAACCGAGACCTTTACATTTAACATAATAAGCCATGGTCACACCATCTGCCTAACTCTTCTGGAGTGTTTTGTAGTCAAATTCTCACCTAAAACACCCCAGTTCTTGGGAAGATTGCCATAAAACCTTTACTGACTGCAGGGAACCAGGATTTTCACTTAAATCACATTTCTGGAATACTGTTACAAAATAGCACTTTTGAATATTTTATCCATGGTTTTGGTCTAGAAATAATCCAGCAAACTGTGATGGGACGCATGCTGTTATTAGAGCTGATTTTACTGCTCTTGTTTGTTGTTGTAATTTGTGGAGAAAGGCCATAAGTTAAATCTCTAATTCACAAGTTTTAATGTAAATCATATCCCATTACAGTACATCATAGTGATATAATACAATATGTTAGTTTGCCCTAAGTGGATGTATTTGTCTCTATTTTCTGGCTCAGATAATAGTTACCATCTGGGTGTGTGTTAATTTTTTGTTGTTGTTTCTTTTAATCATTTGTGTCGCTGCTTGTTTTAAAGCTGAAAATGACTAAAATTTGAAGCTGATTGAGGAAATTGCCTGGAGAATATCAAAAGGAACATCAGACACTTTAAATGCTTCACATTTTTAACCTATTACCAAGAACATTTCAGTAGCCTTGAGGCAAGTTCCTCCCTTCGTTCTTCAGTATCTGTCTTTGGATATCTTATAAAAATCAGCAGTACTGGGGTTGAACATGAGGTAGTAGGCCAGAAAGGGAGCAGGCCAGAATCCCTGACTTCAAACCCTTTCTTCTTTCTGGACTTAACAGATATCTGATAGTGTTGTGAAGGATTTTGGTGTCCCCCACTCCCATGTTCAGGATGCAGAGAGATGTGTCCAGCCTGACTCCAAATCTGAGTGTCCCTATTTCTGGCTGCTGTGAGCATTTGTGCTGCAGTCAGTTTTGTCTTAGGAGTCTGTGCATGTAAGTGTAACATTTCTTACCTGTATATTTTTATATGCATGTATTTTGTACGTCCTTCAGGCTGTTTTATTCAATCTCTTGCAAATCTCTATGCCAAGCCAGTAACGACACATCATATGAAGGAATGTAGACACCTAATTTGCACCTAAATTTTATGTTCTGGTGAAGATGTCCCTATAAAGTAAGTGCATAAATTCCTTATGAAGTCGCTGGGGAGAAACAGTTGCTTTGAAGGCTCCCAAAGAGTGGTCCTTTCTACCTGACTTTGACACTTAAGTTTCTCTCAGTAGTGCTGTGATCTTCTTCCTTCTGATAAAATCTCAGGGATTTGAGGCATGATATTTTTTTCTTGTTCTGCTCTGCTGCAAGGTGACTGTGATGGTCAAAGATCACAAAGAACACACTGAATTGAATTTGGCCTCTGCTGGGGAACAAAATGTGTATATTCAGTTTTATGGTCTGGGGTGCCTATGAAAATATTTTAGATGTCCGTTTGGAGAACATAAATGTAGGCTCCAAACTCGCACGCGTTTAGATAAGGAGCAAATGCTTCATAGCATTACATTTGCCTTCTGACAGGTTCCTCATGCATAGGCAGGCACATGGCTGTAAAAACGTTTCAAATCATGTAACTTTTAAAACCTGAGCGAATACAACCCTGTTTATTCTGGTGCACCACTGTCCTTAGGGCAGTGCCCAGAGAAGCTGTGGATTCCCCATCCTTAGCATCATTCAAGGCCAGGTTGGATGGGACGTTGAGCAACCTGGCCTAGTGGGAAGTGTCCCTGCCCAGGGCAGGGGGATTGGAGCTAAATGGAAGTTTGGGTACAGCTGTCTAGACTGCCTTTGAGCCCTTTACCCAATGTAATTTTTCTCACCGCACACAGAGCAAGGGAGAATTTATCCCTACAGCTTTTCCAGACAAAAAAAAAAGTATAAATCATATTTTCTAATTATTTCTATTCAGACATGGAAATCCAAATCACACAGTCCCTAATGATGTTACACGCAATGAAAGGAAGGGCCTTTACCCAAATACTTGACTTTATTGTGTCATGATTAGAGGCAACAAATAAATGAGAGAAAACAAGTGTTTGGTTAAATAGAAAAGTCATGGCTATTTTCTCTCTTCAAACTGTTTTGATATGATAAACTGTGGAAAAAGAAATTACACAGGAGAAAACACTTGAAATTACTACTGGTATTGTCAAACAGTACCGTTTGCTTGAATATCTAATGTTCAGACATCAGTATTCGTCAGAAACGGTGTTGAGATCAAGTCCTCTGAGGCTGATTTGAGTTTGAGAAGCATCTTCCTTTGCTATAGAATTTTGTTATTTATAATGTGTCTCTGATGAAGGTTTTTGGGTATAACAAGATTTATCTGGGCCAAATTCATGGCCACATGATAGATATATACCTCACCACCAATACAGATAAGCATCCAAACCAGACAAAAGGAAAATAAATTGAAAATTGAATTGCTTGACACCTATCCCAAATTATATTCTTTTGTTTGTTGTACATGCTAGAGTTAAGCATGACTTTGCTCATGCTTTAGTCTCTGTCATCTCTTTTGTATTTGACTGTTGAAAATATATCAGATGGAGTGGCGCTGTTTATTCAGAAGTTCAAAGGTGGTGCACAGGAGCTTCATGTATCTGCATAACAAAGCTTCTATTAAGTGGAACCAAACATACTCCAACAGAAAAAGTGGCCAAGGGCCTTAAAGGAAATTAAAATGAGCCATAACAATTGGAATTCACACAAGAGCATAAAAGATCTTCTGAAGATAAATAATACATGCATTAAAAAGCGTTGAGCAGGAATGAATGTGATAATGGAGATTATCTCTCAAAAGCAAAAACAAAATCAGAAAATAAAAAAGAACTTGAGTGAAAAACAAAGCTCTGTGACATCATGCCTATGAAGGCTTCACTAGGAAGACACAACACACAGTGTCTAGCCTGGACCTTTTGCCTGCACAGTCTCACAGGACATCGTTGCATTTTCGTTATGTGCCCCTAAAATGGACTGGTACAAGCTGAGCTGGCTTAGGTTTGAATGCAACAGAAAGAAATGTTCTACTGCAACTGTGAGTTAGTGGTTTGGGTTATACAGTTACTTTTTCTTTTTTTTTTTTCTTTTTTTTTCTTTTTTTTTTCCTTTTTTTTTTAATGCATCAGGCACGTAAGACTAAAGAGAATTGGGGGAATAGCCCAATCCTTCTGTATATTGGCAGTGAAGTCATAGGCAGCATGTCCCTGTGTACTCCATAGGCAACATCCATTGGCTGTAATGGAACAAAAGCCCTGAGAGTGTGTTGTAACATAGAAACAAACACATTATCAGTGTTCTAGACTGTTGCAACAAGAAGTTTGGTAGGTGAGTGTGTGCTGGTGTTCCCATAAAAGACTTTGCACTGCAATAAAGAATGCAGGAAAAGCCATCCCTGTTTCATCAAAGGCACAACCAATACACAGAGCTCACATCTGCTTTTGAAACTACTCCACCACCCCCACCTGGAAGATTATCCAAATGATGTCAGAAAAGCTCTGACTCATTGCTGCTAAAATCCTTGAGGGCTTATCCCAAGATCATCTGAAGTCAAAGGGCATGTTTATATTGACTTGATGAGTTTTGGATCAGACACCTTGGCTCCTCACGCGTGTGACATCCAGCTACCTAATTGTGTGCACATAAAAGGACAGAACATAAAAGCTGTCGAGTTTCTGTGCCCATGGTTGTCCTCAGTGATGCTTGGTACTCTTTCTCTAGAAGGGCTTCTGCTACCTTCTCACTCTGGGCTGTTTTGATGACTTAACAAGGAAAAGCTCCTGCCATCAAACAGAGCTCATCCAAATACACATTTTTCTTTGATGCATCCCGGGTCTCGAACTGAATTTCTTCAAAAGCAATAAACAGAAAAAAAGAGAAAACAATTATCATCTTTGTGTGTAGACACCTGAGCTTCTAAAACAAAGCTTTCTTTCATGTCTTCCAAGTATTCAAGGCTGGAAGTAGGCTTTTGACCTGATTCTCCAGGGAAACTCCTTTAGAAAATAACTTACTCTTTGATTTCTTGCCAGGGTTTTATTTCATGCCAGTCTTCCTAGACTAATATTATAAAAAGGACAATTTCAGGAAATAGCCTTGAAGGCATAGAGAAGATGCTAATAGTTCCAGAAATGAGGAAGTTGCGGGTCAATTGGAGAACACAGAATTAGCTGAAAAAATCAGCATCAGCAGACATTCTGGCTGTGTGTCGTGAAGACAGTTTCTTCACACCGGTGGATATGATACACCTTTTGTTCACATTACTTGTTAGAGTGGTTGTCAAATTTATCCCCACCAAGGACAGCAGGAACTTACATGCTCAGGGATGGGAGTAAATACTGTACAACAATCATTTTCTCACATTGTCATTTTATTTTATTTTACTCCTGGAAATGTATTTTTCATCCAGCGGATTCCCAAGTTGTAAGATGCAATGGAAATATTTCATGACTGAAAATATTTCATCCTGCTTACTGTATTTTATTTTTGAACTTCCTTGAGAAGTGGCTCAATTCTGAAGAATGATGAGCACATTAATGCTCACATTGAAAACCTGGACTGCATGAGTTTTACACAATTTTTTTCATTTTCTCTTTAATGCTGCCTATCATTTACTCAGACACAAGTATTAGTAGATGGCAGTCATAAGACCTGGCTGTACTTCTCAAACCACTTCAATTCTTCAGTCATGCATAAAAGGACTGAATCTTTCAAACAGGATCTTTGCATGTTCTTTAGGTGATGACACTGATACACAAGGAAATACTTGAGCAACGCTACTTCACAAGAAGACAATAAAAACAAATACATTTTAGGGGAGAAAATCTTCTCTAGCTTACGGAAAATAACCTAAGTTCTATTTCACACAGATGTTAAAATTCCTAAAAATTATTTGGGGGTCAAAGGAAAAGGTACCATTTCCACAGCAGAAGTTCATCCCTTAGTATTCCTTTGTTTTAATACAGCTCTCCAGACTTTTTACTCCTCAGACCTATCACAGCTTTCCACTGTGTTTCATCATGCCAAACTTACCCACCATTTTTTCCAATGAAAAGCACTTGGAGATGAACCCTCATGAAGCCAGACAATGGTGTTTGTTAGTACTCTGTTGTTTTCCTTTTACCACTGACTGTCTCTGTAGCCTGTGACACATTTTATTTCCTCATAGCTACTTCAGCCAAGATATAATAGACCTAGTTCCTCCATATATTTGTAGAATTTGGGACCACAAATGATGCCTGTGATTATCTTCTGAAAGGCAATAGAGTTTGATCCAGTGATCCTGGAACAGATCCCATATTTCATGATGGAGAAAGGACATTGCTTGAAAATATGCTTCATTCTTAGTCTGATTCATGATGGACAATCCTTCTTGTTCCTCAACAGTATGTTCCAGTGGTTAACTAATGTCAAAACCTTCACCTCATCTCCCCTCTGAATGTACCCTTCTACAGCTCCCAACAACTGGATCCCTTTAGTCTTTGTCCCCTGTGTTAAAGAATTAAAAGGCTTTTCCCATTGTAAGGTAGTGCTATACTTTGATAAAGTCTCCTCTTATCATTTTTAATGTTGGTAGATATGACAGAGAAGATATTTTAGAGTCAGAAACCAAATAATGTAGCCTTTGAGGAAGCCTCTGAGGAAGCCATGAGCTGAATTACATGTAATTGTTTATGCGATGCAATTTCAGGGACATGACAGTCCTTTTAGTGTCATACTGTAAAGATTCTTATATGTCCTGGAGGAGAACCTGACAGAAGTAAGCAAAAAAAGTTATTAATCACAAAACTGGGTGGTTTTTTTTTACTTTTTTCATATAAAAAAGGTGTCAAAAAATAAGCAATAAAGCTCCTCATCTGTTCCACTATTCCCCGGCAAAGATGCAAACTGCATCACCCACGCAAATCATACCTACATTTATTGTGGAGGAAAAGGTATTAAATCCTAAAATGGAGCACAGATAATTATCATAGATAATCCAGCTAGTTCTAATGACAAGTCTATTTAAAAAGGTCTTATTTCTGACCTAGCAAAACTAAAAATGTTTGCAAGAAGACAAAGTAAATCCCAGGAAGCTTTGTAATTGAGAGGAAAGCTTTAATTCTGTGACTTGATGAAGCAGCTCTGAAAGTTTTCACTTAAAATCTCAATCTCATTTAACCTCTGGTTTGTTTAAAGAATTACTTGAGACAGAAAGTTTAATGAAAATTAAGCATCTTAAGTTAGATCTTGCACAGACTCTCTATTACCCTTTTTGGTTCACATGGTCTGGCTGTTTGGGGGTAATGCGAGAAGCCTTTAAAAAAACTCAAGTTACAACCACATTTTAATGCTCAACTAAAACCAGTATCAATTACATGTAAAACAACTGCAAGTGCTGTCATTTCTTCATGTCTGAGTCTGGGTGGCAGCTTTTTTTCAAAAATGCAGTTGGATAATTTGGAGGCTCTTTGGGATCCTCCTTTTGCCTCTTCTCTCTTAAATATATGGTCAGTGATGAGTTTGTCTGCTTTCAGTGATGTATTTGAATTGGGCAGTAGTTTCCATTCCTAATTCACCAGGTTCTGTAATGCCTTTGAAATTTTGTTTTGAAAAACTATCCTTTGCAATATCATTGCAGTCCCATAAATTCTTAAGCTTGACATTCTTAAGAGTGCTTGAAAGTTCTCTCACTTACATTAAAAATATAGATTGTATATATCAAAGTCTCCTGGCTTTATAGATAAAGTACTTTGAAACTTTATATTATTAGCATGGCACACTTGCTTGAATTACTAAAATGGTCTCTTCAAGTGTAACTTCTTCTGTTAAATCCTTCTGTAGGATTCATGTAACTTAAAATTTTAATTAACATGTTTCATAGCCCTGCCAAATATTTAACTCCTCAGTTATATACGCAAGCAATCCCTTAGTTATTAAACAAACAAAATATTGATTACTTGTAACAGAATCTTCCTCCGGTCATAAAAGCGGGTACCTGTCATCATCCAGTTCAAAATAGCATCAAGGTTAAACCACAAGCAAGGTTTAAAGCTGGATAAATTATTTTCTCTTATAGGAATTTTTTTTACAAAGTTTAGAGACAGAAAAAAGTTTGAGAAGAGTCTGAACACGGATAAACAAGGAGGTCATCACCTCTAAGAGATAATGAATTGACAGTAAGCCAAAAAATTTCACTTGAAGTTTCTCAAATGTAGCATTCCTTTGACATCCTCTTAATTCTTGGTAAGTTTGCAAAAGACACCAGTATGTCATTTATATGGTCATTTATATGGTCATTCTTCAGAGGAGAAACTCTGTGGTTTACAGTTACATTGTTGTGCAGGAATTAGGTGGGATATTTTTATGGATGAGCTTATGGCTTGAAATAACTGATGTTGCTGCATTCTCAGCGTGCCTAAACAGTTAATTTGTTGGGATCTTTTAGGATAATCTTATTTTGGAGGGGAGAGACAAAATTGTTTTCAGTAGAGTCATGTAGTCATTCTGATTATAGACAGGAAAGATTTTTGCTTGTCTACCTTGGGAAAGTTTTAGCGCCTTATTGAATTTAAGTTTACAGTTTCAAGTCTCACAACGGATATTTTATATGTGACAAGAAAATTTTTACTATGTTTAGAATACTTAGGAGTTTCAGGTGATGTCTGTGTCAAAACACAGAGCAGTAACCAAGTTTCCAGAACTTTCACGGTCCTTTCTTCCCTTTTACTGCTTACTCCCATTTCACTTTATTCACTGGAGGTTCTTGTTCTTCCCAAATTGCTGTATTGGAATCTAATTCCCTCATATTGCCATGCTTTCAGAGTCTTTACGTTGATGAACAAAATTAGTCTTTTTAGCAAGTAATTACTTAAATTACCTTAATTATATAATAATGTAAGGTCAGCAACAAAATTATATATACTTCAGCTGAATTGTTATAATGCTGATGACATTAAGTGCCAAGCACTAACTTCCATCCTGTCTCTCCCAAAGCGAAGGTTTTGTGCAATCCCACTGCAGTTTGTTCAGTATAATTTAGTTTGAGGTGTTTATCATAGTGGAGATGGCCAAAAAGGTATTTGAGATAATTAGTTAAGTGATTTTGTAATTGCTGAAACATCTGTTGGAATTAATTCTGGCAAGGTAGACATTTTATCGAAATAAAAATATTCTCATAATACTTCTGGCAAAGTAGCTCCCTTGGAGTCATTGAAATGGCTGTGGGGAAGAATTTGGGGCATTGAATTAGTCTTTGGGTGCACACTGCATAAACTGCCTGCCCTTCTGTCTTTCCAGCTTAGGAAGACATTGCCAGGCTCAGTGCAGGAAGTCTTTAGCTGCTCATATTAAAATTCTTTCAGCTTCCTCAGCACTGGGTTCTTCTGCAGAGTCTGAACAGTCTCTGTGTTCATGGGGTGTTTTCTTTGTGTCTTCCCTGACCTCAAATGTGCCAACACCACAGCCTTTTCACTTGTTGGAGCTCTAATGAGAATCCACAGATCTGTTTGGTTCAAGGTTTTGTTTTCTGTCACTTCAGACAGCTGTAAGCCTACACACCCTTTTTCAGAATCCATAAATGAAGATGAACTTCTACAAACACAGCTATTATTTGGACCATTTTTAGAATTTAACAGCAGCTAACATTTTGAGAGCTTACATTCTGGAAAATGACAGTGATGCTGCAATTGAGTATCTGTGGTAGGAAAAGCAGTCTCATGGTAAAAGTGTGCGTAGAGACTAAAGCTTGTAAATGTACTTCTTTAGTAAGTGCAGGTGGCACATTTGCCATTAAGTTAAGCAGTGTTAGTGAACAGACTCAGTCTGGGTCCAGTAATGCTCAGGTGATTCTTGGTACAATTTTGCCTAGACCCAACTGAAAATGTGATTTATGCCCAAAAAAACCAAGAGATGGTGAGTGGCAAAAAACTACTCAAGCAAAGCATCCAAAAAACAGCTTTGCATGTAATGTTCTGAAGAGTTTTCCATATATTGGCAAGATGGGGCAGTCAATGGACACTGATATTAAAGACAGGGAAGGAGAAAAGAGCTCAGGAGGTGTATATCAAGGTAAGAAGAGCATCTGGAGAGGTTTAAGTGGTGATGGAGAGGAGGATGGGATGGCAGTGTAGAAGGGCAAAGTGTATTAGAAAGTAGGTTGTATTTACAGTCATTAAGATTTAAAGAATTGTTGTATCTCAATAGTGCAGAGCTGGTGTTTGCTTTTGCTTTTACCTTTTAGAACAGACAATTTTAGTAAGGACTGGTTACTTCAAAGGTAGCTTAAAAGTATTTATGAACTTGTCATGTGTCTGAAGTCTTCTCACCTCCATGAGAAAACAAGAAAATTCTTAGCTCCAGGTCATTTTCTGGAAGAGTGGAGGGATGGCAGGGCAACTGGTTGGTTGTCTGCAGGGAGCAAGACCTGCTATAAGGCAGCTTACTGTTTTAAGTAGGGTGAAGAGTGTTTGATGGAAGAGGTGTGAAAAGCATTCAAAGAAACATCCCAGGGTATTTCTGCTGAAGTGCTGGATATTTTCTCTCTTTCTGCATCACAGTCATCACTGCTGAGCAAAGCACCCATGTTCCTCCATAGCTTTCTTTAGAGGGGATAAAAAAAAAAGATAACACACAAAAAGACATCGGAAATAAGGACTTTTCTTTCCTCTTTTAAAAAATGTTAAGATTTTTTTTTTCCAATAAATATGTGTGGCTGATCTTATTTCAAAGCCACTTTGAAATTTTGGAGAAAAGGAGGCTCAGGGGGGAGCTTATCTACAACTCCCTAAAAAGAGGTCATATCCAGGTGTGGGTCAGTCTCTTCTCCCAGGTAACAAGTGGCAGAATGAGAGGAAATGGCCTCAAGTTACACCAGAGGAGGTTAAGATTGGGTATTTCCCTGAAAATGTGGTCAGAGTTTGGAATAGGCTGCCGACAGAAGTGGTGAAATCACCGTCCCTGGGAGTGTTCAGAAAGTGTGTGGATGTGGCACTTGGGGATGTGGTTTGGTGGTAAACACAGCTGGGTTAACTGTTGGCCTCGATCTTCCAGGTCTTTTCAACCTTAATGATTGTATGACTTTAGAGGGGTACATGATGGATGGATGTCTCTGTTTTATCGAGAACCGGCGAGAAACTACACAATCCAAATCCAAGGAGAAAAGGAATTATTTTATTATTTACAAGCTAGGTTATATACCTTTGTACGTGAGAGAGCATGATATGATTGGTCGCTTGACCAGCCACCCCCTAGAGGGATTGGCTGAGATTCTCTAACACCCATTCAAAGTATTTTTTCCAGAGTACCAAAACAAGGCTGGAAATAAACCCAGGTGCAGAGATAGAGAATTAGTTTACAAAACTGTCTTTCACTGTCTCTCAGCTAAAGCATGAGAAAGAAAAACTTCGCAAAATGCTTCAGCAGCTGGAAAATTCCTCTGCTCCTGCCTTTTAGCATCCACAGATGAAAATTTCATTGCAAATGAAAAGAACTTTTAAGTTAAAAAGAAAAAATTTGAAAGAAATGTTGAGTTGTATTGTAACCAAGTTTGTTTCTCACCATTTTTATTGATATTATTTTTACAGTAGAGAAACTTCTTTAGTGGCAAATCTTGTGGCTTGTGACATAACTAAAGCCATTTAGAAGTTTATTCTTCTGTGACTAAACTTTCATCTGTCAGAATGTGTGTCAAAACACAAACATTGACATCTGGAATGCTGAAGCTCATGAAAAATCTCACCATTTAGCTGGAGGCAGAGCATGCAGTTAAACTTGTTGAATCAAAGTTTACAGTAGGCAATCAGCATCACCTCCCTGCCTGTAAGAGGTCATTTGTTGGTGTTCAATAATAAAAAAAGAAAAGACAAGTAAGAAAATGTTAGGTACAGTTAAGACTTTGCGGCCGGTGACTATTATTTGCTTCTCTAAATCCTTTTGTTTCCAGAGAAAAGTTCAGCAGTTGGCAAAAGCAATACAGGCAGCACAGCTGTTGTGTTTAATACTGACAAATTGGTCAGGAATTAATGCTTAGGTAGTTGCATGTTTGCAAGTGACAAAGAAGGAATATCTGCTGTAGAAAAGTGTAGTTTACCAGGGTTCATTTGTGTGTATAAATACAGATGTGTGTGCAGACGCACAGTGGCAAACAGCACTGGGAACCAAAAGGTGTCTCCTCTTGAAAGGAGTAGGGGAGCCTTCAGTTAGACTATGGAGCATCTAAAACTCATGAAAGATCAGGTAAGATCACCTAAACTCATCCGTGTCATTCACAGCCATAAAATACCTTGTTTTAAAGAACCTGTTACTCAATTTTTTCCTGTTCCGGTTTCCCTCACTGAGTGCTGGGCCTGCTTCCCCAGGAGTCTCACAGGGGTTGCACCTTAGCATTACCAAAGGAACAGCACAGTATGGATAAAAAACATAAGGGATCTTTATGCCTTAGCGCCCACATTTCCCATGGTATAGATTGTGACCAAGTGATACAGGGCTTTCACCAAATTACCTCATACTCTAGTGATTTTGCTGAAAGATTTGAGGCTGTGTGTGTCCCATAGTGCTTATTTCTCTTCAGCAGACAGTGAATAGTGCCTTTCCTTAGATAGAAACACACAGTAGTTTTGTCTCTGTGGATGGGTGTTACGTTCTTAGAAATCAGGGAGCTCATCAAGCCCAGACTAATCTCAGATTTTCCCCAAGAAGTTCTCACACAAGGACACACTCTCAGAGCATGAGTAGTAGAGCACTACATCCGAGGAGGGTCTGCTCTCAGGTTCCCCAGCTCCATTCCTAATGCCAGAGTGGAGAACTAAATTAGTATCCATGGTAGAAGAACACTGACTTAGGAGTCACTCAGTCACCTGGACATATACAAGCCCACGGCACCAGACAAGGAGAGAGCAGTGACAGTCACTGTGACCTAAGCAAGGCTTTTGACAGGTCTCCCATAGTACCCTTGTATGCAAATTGGAGCTGCTATTTCTGGATTTTGGATAGTCGTGTTGTAAGGTGGGTGAAAAATTGACTGGAGTATGAGTCTTGAATGGTTGTGATCATGGCATGAAGTTGGTGACTGGTTCCTGGGAGTTCCTCAGGGGTCTGGCATAGGCAGACTCTTCTCTGAGGACCACAGCAGGAGGAGAGGAGGCAACAGTCACAAGCTGCAGCAAGGGAAATTTCAATTAGATATTTAAACCAAAATTAGGTGGTCAAATACTGAAGCAGGCTGCCTAAAGAAGGTGTAGCCATCTCCGTCCTTGAAGATATTCCAGACTCCACTGGGTAAAGCCCTGAGCAACCTGATCTGTCTTTGAGGCTGGCCCTGCTTTGAGCAGGAGGTTGGACCAAACAGCCTTAAAGTGACCCTTCCATCTTAAATTTTGCTGTGATTTTATAAACCACAGGACAAAAATTATATTTAGGAACATCTCTAGTAGCCCGGATTCTCATTTAAATGTAAAACACTTAACTCTGACTTTGGGGCAGAGCAGGATCTATTTTAAAGTCTCTTCTGTTATTTTGTGTCTGGGGCCACAATGCCTGCAGATACCTATGGCAGCTGGTGAGGGGTCAGTAGCTCTGACCGAGGAAGCTGCGACCGGTCCTGAGAGATGGTCCCAAAAGAGATCGTCTTCCCTCAGCCCGGTGTCTTCCCTCAGCTGCTGGCCAGGAGGGCCCGTGCAGAAGCTGTCAGCTCTTTAGTGATTGTCAGCTCGTGATTTCAGCTCAGCTCTGCAGGGCAGCCCCCAGGCCAGACCAGAGAGAGAGACGAGAGGCTCGTGTGGCTGGTTCTGCATGAGGCAGCTTTATTGGTCTGTACTCCGGTGAAGGGGAGCCAGGGACGAGCTCTCTCTGCCCTGGCAGGGGCAGGGGGCTGGCTTTATAGGGATACAGGGGGTGGGTGTCAGAGGGTAAAGGCCAATGGGCTACAAAGGATCTGCATAGGGTCTCCCAGAGGATTCTCGGTTTGTCTTCTCGCCGTAACTGAAGTGGCTGCCTTTCCAGGGGAGTTCTGCTGGGAGATTGAGCAATCTCCTTATCTCAGCAGATGTCCCTCCAGGGCAGGGGCTGGGCATACCCTAGGGATATCTTCTTGGAGTAAACTGTGCTGCTTTAATGGACTTCCCAGTAGTGCAGGGACTGATGTTGAACCAAGAACAGATGGAGCAGCATTCCAGGGCAGATGATTAAATATCATGTTCATAAGACAGCCTGAGTGCTTAGAGCCTTCTACTCACAAATGAGGTCTGAGATCTTTGGTTGCCCTTTCTCTCCACTGTGCACTGAATTTGGCATGTAAAAAGGTAGTCTGAGAGTGATGATACCAAGCCAGCTGAAGGTCAGGAGGAGATGCTGATGGGTGAGGTATCTTTCCTGCTGTCCCTCAATATAAAAAGTTAACATTTAATTGTTGCAACTGCTTTTACTGCAGGCTCTGATGTTGAACAATTGCCTCATCAATTTCTAACTTTGTACCTGAACCCCAAGGGTCAGATCTATACGTGGTAGAGCTGCTGCCTTCACTAGGTTTCTGCTAGGTTTTGGGTTGACCTGAGCTATGCTCTGCTGTTGTCTAGTAGCAAAGCTTGAAATTTTTGGAATTGCTCAGCAGTGCAGCTGCTGCACAGAGAATTACAGTGGTTTCAGTGTATCCTGCTTTGCTGAAGGCCACATCTCACCTGGCCAAACAATAGTTTAATGGCAAAGCCAATTTTAAATGCTCTGTGTTAAAGGCGCCTGAATTCACCCTGATCACTTTCCATTCTTTTTGAAGCTGTGACCTTTTATTTGCTCCAAAAGCCAGTTGGAGAGGGGAAAGATCATAGAATCACAGAATGGGTTGGGGTGGAAGGGACCTTAAAGAACATCTAGTTCCAATTCCCCTGCTGTGGGCAGGGGCATCTTCTATTCAACCAGGTTGCTCAGAGTCCCCATCAAGCCTGGCCTTGAACACTTCCAGGGATAAGGCATCTGCAGCTTCCCTGGGCAGCCTTTTCCAATGTCTCACCATCCTCACAGTGGAGAATTTTTTCCTAACATCTAATCTAAATCTCTCCTCTTTTAGTTTAAAGCCATTCCCTATCCACCTGTTTAAAGATGTGGTAAAGATTTTAAGGGACTGTTGGAGAGTCCCTGGAGACAGAGATTGAACAGTATTTTCATAATTATTCCACAGACTAGTCTGCCTGACGTCAGTGTGATTCATGCAAGGTCATTACAATATATCTTAGTATCTGAATAGACAGTGGGAACAAGATGCTGGGGGAAAAACCTGTTAAATGTCTGGTTTTGGTATAAACTACAAACAGAATCATAAATAAATTGTTAGGTTCTGTCTTGAGAAGTTGGTGTGAAATAAGGTGGAAGGCACATAAAGAAAACCCCATGTTTTCATAGGCCATTGTCATCTTGTTTGATACAGATTATCTGTAAAGCTATAATTTGATGATAACCAGCACAGTAGTAAAACTGTGTAATAAATAATGAACAAAATATAGAGTGCTTGGTATAATTGAAACAGGCAAACATTTATGACCTAAACTTTTGTTAATGCCTCTGCCTCTTCTAAGGGGAGCGGTGAGGATTGCCACCTATTTCTAAATGCAGATATTTTGCAGAGTGATTTCTTTTTGCCTGCTCCCCCGTACCACTTCTCATTGCATCTCTTATTCCTCTTGAATAACTATATTGCATTTCGTACAATAAATGGCATTTGAGCATGTATTGGAAATGACCAGGATTGGTATTAGAAATTAAATAAAATATTACCTTTTTTTTTTCCCTTTTTGTAAATTGCTCCAATGGTAGCAAATTAACAGTAAATTGATAGAGAAAGGTAAGCACAGATCCTTTAAATCATAGTGAAGTTTTTGGCATTCAAGCTAGAAGTGTCTCAATTTAACACATCATTGGTTTGTATTATTAGAAATTTCATTGGTTTGTGGAGCGTATGATGGTTATGCTCTAAAATTGAAAGTACATAGACTCAGGACTTCCACAGTAGGCTGAGCTCTCACGCGGTTACTGATCAGTGTGCAGCAACTGCCATGGCTTGTTAATAAGCACAGGCAAACCACCATTAAAACCCTACTTGCCGCTGTATAGAAAGATTTTTAACAGTACTTATTTTCTTGTTTATAGTTCCATATCAATCATGAAATGGGAACTGAGAGACCGGTAAATGTCATTTGCCACTTTTCGAGTGGCATGAATTTATCATCTTCATTGCATTTCATCACATTCATCTGTTTCCTTCCAAACGGGAGTAGGGGATTAGAGTGGAAATGTGTCTTGAATCATTAAAAGAAACTGCTTAAAATAGTAGGGTAAATTAAGATAGAAAACTTGTTTCAGTTAATACTTAGTCAGTGTGATCCAAACTCTTCTCGTACCGTTTTGAACCTTGTTCCCTGAAAATTATCCTAGAACCCCCCCATAATAGGAGAGATACTTGGTTAAATAGTAAAATATTTTTAGATGCTTGCTAAACTTTAAGAGGGTCTTTATTTGCCAATTTTTATGGCTGCCTTCTCCACGGTATATTTGGTGGGCACTTAACAAGGGTTTATTATGTCTATAAAGTCCTAGCATGATATTTATTCCTTGTCATGTGCAGACTATGTTAAATGTACCTTCTGTCACGATCATGAGGCTGGTTTTATTCAGATGGTGGTCTTCCCATCTGTGGGGAATAAGAATTTCTCCACTTTTGTGTGCTTTTAGGAAGTAATTACTCAGGACTTAAGATACGGTCTTTGCCTTTTCCCTCGATAGGGTGGACTCGTCTGTTGTTAGCCTTTTGCTCTTAAGGCCTGATGTTCTTCATTGTTCCTTGCTGAATAAAAATTTCTAAAATGCTTGTGCTGATGTAGCAGAAGAAGCTGAAATTCTGAAGCACAGGTGGTTTCACTGGCTCGTCCCAGTAGTGCCCTGTTGGCAGGGCAAAGCAGCATGGGCTCTGCTGGGGACACGGCTGGTGACACGGCAGCTTGAGTAGGTGATGCTTGGAATGCTCTGCAGTCCTGTAGCACAATGGGACATAGGCATGGCATGTCACCAGGCTGGGTAAGGACGCTGTTGTGCCTTTATCAGCTAATTGCAGGTCTTAGTCACGGGATGGAAGAGTGTTTGCAAAGCACTTGGGGAACCAAGTAGCAAAGGGAATGCCAGATTGCTTCTTTCTCATATCTGAAAGCTCCCAAGAAGAGCATAGCTGGAGCAGTTAGCAAGTTGGACCTGCCCTGCAGGTTGCAAATTAAATAGTCTCATTTAATCTATTCCATGTACTAAAATACCTCCACATCTGAGGATGCTCAAATCCAGACCCAGTACAGCCAGGCAATTCATTAGGAGGTGCAAATCCTACCACAGTCATGCAGATATTTTTGGTCAAGGATGCTGTGATTCAGGACATGGTTCCTTTAGCACAAAGAATATCAGCACCATCTACACTCACATTGAGACATTGCTCTGCAAAGCCCTTTTTTTAATGGAGCCAAAACTGGGATGTGAATGAGTTGTACTTGAAAGCAATTGTCTCTCTGCTTTTAATTAATTAGTACTGGTTGAATACTACTGGTTGAATAATGTATTTAATGAATAATGCTGTTGTCCATCAAATAAATTATTCAATTAATCTTTCTTTTTTTTGCATTAGCTAAACACTTCTATAGAAGTTTGCAAATATCCGTTGGATAATCTATTAGAATGATGCATTGCTTTTCAAATATACGATACAACAAATAATTTTATCTAGTATTCAGCCAAGTTTTCCCTTAATTAAAATTTGCATGTATATAACAACTGTGCCTGAAGAATCACAAAGACTTTAGGTAGTAGCAGACAAGAGGTGGAGAGAAGTGTTTCTGTTATTTTGGGTGATTTATGTTTTTTAGCTGCTGTATTGTGTTCTAAGAGTATGTCAGGGATAGCAAGAGTTCTGAAGAATCTCTTTTTTCTTTTTCTTTTTTTTTTGTTTAATAGAGTTACTTTTAGACTGATCTCCAAATAAATTATATACATTTTACCAGTGAAGTGCAGCCACCCTTGCAAGAAAAGTGGTTGGCAGTCAGTTCACTGTACAAGGGTGGAGAATGAAGAAACAGAGACTGAGGAAAAGAGCCAATTCCACCACGGATAGATTCACATGGCAGCTTCTGACATGCAGAGAGCTCTCACTCCTATCAAACAGCTCAAGGAGCCCATCTCAGAAGGGCTGACGACTCCTGTGAGGGTCCATAACTGCGGGTGGCTGGGGACCCAGCCTCCAGAACTAGTATTTACACCAGTAATGTGCACAGGCCCACCAGATGCCTGGACAATAACAAAAAGATTTGGTCAAAGCTCTAGTATGAGTAGAGTGATGGCTGACCACTGCTTCCTTCAGACATCAACACCAAATCTTGTGGGCATGCACAGATACTGGGGCTGGGAGGCAAAAGGGAATGTGGCCAAACCCCCTGTCCAACCTGCATCCCCTGCCTCATTTCTGCTGACATTCCAGTGCACCCATGTCCCATTTTTGGAGGTGACAAGCCCGCCAAGTCTGGCTTTCAAAGGCCCTTAGGTGCCTCTGGATTTTCAAGCTTCAGGTTTGGCCACCCTAACTCCATCTCTGTGGACTTAGGCAGAAATCAAGGGCCCTCTCTACCTCGGCTATTATGGAAATCCCTACGGTGCCTCCCTGTGTTATTAAAGACACCTGACTACCCCTGAAATGTGGCCCTAGGAGGCATGGCCAGCTGTGGTGGTCAGCCTGGATGGTCCCATGCTGAGGTGCTCTGGGAGGTGAGTGTCCTGTCCCTCAGGGAATGGGAGGCTTTAGCTGTGGAAGAGTGGAGCTCTGGTGCACAGGTTGGCCCACTGAGCATTTTACACTAAAATTCACTTAAATAAAGGATGAAAAGCCAGTCCTGTTTTGATTTACAAGAGGAAGGAAGTCTTTTACTCTTGCAGTTACATTTTTCTTTAGCTTACAGTTAGTAAAATGAAAGAATAATTTAGAGGTTCAGAGGATCTCCATGAAGTATGAAATAGCCCAGTCACTGCTGCATTTGGGGACCTTGAAGACAGTCAAGGAACTAGGATTGAGGCCATTAAGGTCATCTGGTTTTTTCTCAGTAAAATCCAGTGGGTTTTGATGTTTAGCAACTTGGTAAGGAATGCTTTTTAAAGGAAAAAAAGTCATTTATTCAGGAATTTAAGTCCTGGGCTTTATTGCTAACCCTTGGGAAAGGTTTTGTAACAGCTCACAGTCTCTCTAGTGTTGAGTGTCTCTCAAAATGATGTAGGCTCTTGATCTAGCCAACTTGCCTGTATCTTTATATTAAAGTTGCACTTCTTATGATGGTGGATTTAATTGAATGCAAACAGAATTGTGTCTAGGTGACATGATCAGACTGTGTTATGCAAACTCCTACATTATGACATTCCTCTCACACTAACTAAAAGCTTTGTTGTAACATATTAATATAGAAAGGGTTATTTGTTTTGCTAGTAATAAAGGCTGTATATTTGCTGTTTAGAAGTAGTAATAAGGTTGACTTTTACACAACCTTGGGGAGAAAGTTGCGTTATATATTTACTTTTGAAGAGTTAAAAATTAAAAATGCATCTTGTGTATGTTCAGCTGAGATGAGAGCAAAGGAGAGTACATACAAATTCCATCAAATACAATTAGCATAATCAGAGGCTGGATGAGAGCCACAAATGATTGCACAAGGGGAAAAAAAGTAGTTCCTGGGATCTTGGTACATTGCCTGAAGCTGAAAGGGACACAAAGCAGTAGGAACTATTTTTACCCAAGGGCAATTTTTTTGCTGATACTGCCCTTGCAAGCAGCTCTTATTTTATTATTTTTATAGATTCTTTTTCTGCCTTAAATTTGTATACTGAATTATCCATGAGGATAAATGTCAGAGTGGATTAAGATTAAATTAGGAACTAGATACTTCAAAACAAAAAAAAACATCCCTCCTTCCTATGTACTCCCTTTAGTTTAGTTTAGGGTGTTTTGCGGGGGGAGGACATTGGTTTTTTTCCCTGTAGATGCACTAGGCTGCAGCTACATAGAGTGTATTTTCCTTTGAATCTTTTTACATTCAGTTTTTCTGCACAGATAATTTAACTTCCAATATCCCATCTTCTTTGGTTTAGGTCATCATTTTCTTCATAGAGTTCCTGAATTTATTTCTTCTGCTTGTAATATAGCTGGATGATGTTCTTTGTCATTTTTTTCCCTTTTTCCCTCTGGTTCTGCTGCAGTGCACACGGGGGCATAGTCAGAGAGTTTACAATGGCTCCTACCATCTGGAGAGTGATGAGTAATTTAGACCACTTGTTATCCAGGGCTGCCAGACTCCAGCTTCTAACAGAGCCGACAGAGAGAAGTAGGCATGACACCAAAATTAGGTACCTGTATTACACTGTTTAGCTGCCACCCTTAGATCTTACCAAGTTAGTTATAATAGCCCGGTTGATGCTAGTGGATAAAAGCTCAGTGTTAAAAAATTCCCCCCATGTTGCACACAGAGGGTTTGCCTATCTGCAAGACAACCTTTTCCTTCTGTGCTTCTTTTTTTCGCAAACTGGTGCTTTTTTTCTGTCACTTTGTGTTTCATCTCTTGTTTTCTCATCATCTGCTCACCTCCCTTCCGCTCCCTCTGACACATGCAAATGCTCCAGAATATATGAATGCACTCGTACTTTATTAGTCTTTTCTCATATGCATACTTCTCTGGTTTTTATTTTTTGCTGGGCTTGCTTTGTTTGGCATTTTTTACATTTTAATGCAAAATATGCTTAAGGGTGTCTATTTAAAAGTGCAGTTGTTTAAACACTCCAAATGGTCCCTTTGGGAAGGCAGAGGAGTGCAGGGAATACAGACGAAAGCGACTGATGATGACTTGTATGTAGCACATCTTCCTTTGCCCACAAAGCCATGTTTACAGCACTGATCTGACCAGTTTTTGGCTCAGAGCAGCTTCCAACAGTTGCTTAGTCTTTAAAATATTTTTTTAAATAAAACCCCAGTGCTTTCTCTCACTCTCTGGGTTCAGAGATCTTCTCCAAGAAAAATTCCAAGGGGCAGGAGTCGGTCAGTTGAGCACTACCAAGATGTTTTCTGAGAAGTAAGATTGCAAACACATACAGCTGGAAATAGAGCTCTCTTCCCATCGGGGAAACGCCTGTTTTCTGAATACAGGAAAGATTTTGGGAGGTTTTAAAAGTGTTTTAGATACACCATTCTTTCCCTCTGGTACTCTTTCAGTTCAGATAATGCTACTGATGTCCCTGGGCTTAGAGCTCGAGGTAAGATGCTGTGCTGGGTGTGTGACAGCTTTTCCAGACATGAAATGTCACAAGTTTAAACCTCCTGTTTTATGCCCTATGCAGCTGTAAACCGGAATTTTATTCCACTGAGAAGGACAGATTTTTAGTTCACCAGTGGAGTTAGCTCTCCTGGCTAGTTCTGAAAGGGCTTGAACTCCCTCAAGCTTGGTGTTGAAAAGCTGTAGAGAGTCACATTTTGTAGCTATTTTACTTTTAGTAATGAAATCTAAAAAAAAAAAACGAAAATAAAACCGAGACCTACCTCGTTCAACCTTTGGTAAATAATTTCAATGTACAAATTTACTCATGAAAGAGAAGGAAATTAAAATATGTCTCTAGATGACTAGTTCCAGAGGCAAATAAATCATTTTTAAGTAACAGAAACAAGAGTATCTTACACTTTTCACCTCTTTAAGAATTACAAAGCTTTTTAGGCAGCAACTGCTGTATAAAATGTGATCAGGGAAAGCTGTTTCCACGTGTCCAGCTTGATGCTGAATGTGGCCATGATGCAGTGAAACAACATGGGACTGGATGAGAGGGCTCCCGCATCTCCTCAAAGCGAGAGGGGAATATTAGGCAGGCAAAAATGTAATTACTGGAGTTGAAATTGGGCCAAGACAACGGGAATGACAGCACATTCTTGGGAAATGAGCTCTTTGATCGTAAATCTGTGAAGCAAGCTTGCCAACCATATTGATTTTGGTAGTGGATTATCACTGACAGCCAGGATCTGCTGCCCTCCTGCTTAAAGCAGTGCCCTAATAGGTTTTTAGAAAAGCAGCCAGGGTAGTACGTAGAGAACAACTCCCAGGATATGTTCACCCCATCACAGATTCCCTGAGTGTGTTGAGTTGGCCCCTGGAGAAGTCCTGTACCAGTGTTCAATGCCAGGGCAGCGAGTCCTACATGTTTGGGAGGTGCTGGCCCCACACAGACCAGGTACAGGTGCGCTGTGAAATGTCCAACCTGCTGGCATCAGCAGCTCTCTGCAGGTGCCCATCCTTGTGCTGAGGCTGATCTGGCTCTGCTCTCTTTTCATCATGAGCTTTGACCAAAACGAAACGTGAGCAACGCCTGACCTGTGTGAAAGATTTTGCCTTCAAATTCTGCCTTTGGGAGACAGTTGCTGGCTTTACCAAATGTGAGACCCGGGTTTCAACAGCCGACACATTAGGTAGTGATACTTACAAGCTGCTGGCACTTTTGTTCTTAAATGAAATTGAGTACACCTATGAGGAGGCTGTTGGTTAAAATAATGAGATAAAACTTGAAAAAGTGCAAAATAATACCTGTACATCATCCAAAGTATCTTTGTGCATGAAATGCATAGAGATTGTGCCCTGATTCTCAACTGACAATTCCGAGTCCTACTGTAATACAAATAATAACCAGATATTTAGGATAGATTAGAATTTACTTTTGGATCCATTAGCATTATTGTTAAATCTGACAAATGATTTAGAAAATGTATATGAATTCAAAGAGCCTGCTCATCATATTTTGTGACAGCTGGGTGAATACTTGACATCTTTGTGCTCTTAAAAGAACATATGCAATGACTCAATTTCATTTGTAGGGTTGAGGGAATTTATTTGCCTAATTTTGAGCCCACTAGCACATGATGGATTTGAAAGTTCAGTTCTAACAGGAATATAATTGGGTTCTCATTTCACTTAGGAGAGAGCGTGATAGAAAGGGTGAAGAGAGAGATAGACACATGGGGAAAATAAAGTAAGAAAATGAAACTTAGAATACTCATGAAAAAAATTGCAATGAGATTGAAAAAAGAATGTAGTAAGGCAGAGCGTGAGAAAAAGCCTGTACATACAAATAAGTTACTCTTTAAGGGGGCAGAAGAGACAAAATAATACATTCTTAATCATAGTGCCAAATGTCTTTTGGCTGAGAAGAGCTGATGCTTTAAAATTTACTCATTGTCATAGCTGAAAACAAAGATAAAATATTAAGTCTTTAAGTTGTGGGAAGGGAGAGATGGATGTTTCTCTAAATACCTTCTCAAGCTCAGTAAGTAAAGCAGCTCATCAAGTGTTCAGTCTTGCAAGGACAGTCCTTCAGCATCAATACCTGGTGCAAACAGTGAGCTGCAAGGAAAGGCCACAGGGTCATGGTCATACAAACCAGGTCCCATGGGTGAACATCAGCCTTGCTGACCAGCAGTGGTTGCCTCATGTCTCCGGTGGTTTCATTCGGGACAAAGACCATCTTACGCTCCAGAGGTCAGCTACCACTCACCACAACACTTAGCTTGGCCTGTTCCCTGCATGCCAGGAAAGTCCGGGGGTGATCACAAGTGCCCTCTTGGATGACAGGATGGGCGTGTTGTCTGCTGGCAGTTACCAACAGAGCATACCTAGAGATGGAAGTGACACTGCACCAGTGATAGTGGGGGAGTCTTCCTGTACAGCTCCTGAATGCTTCATAAGAGACAAAGATTTGGATTTGTTGATTTGGATCTGACCTGCTTACACATGCATTGGCTTCTGTTGAGGTTACAGCAGCTCTTTTTCTTACCGTTTTGGAAAGCTGAGTAAACCCTCTGCTTTAGCCCCCAGTATGCACAGTGGGATCAGTGGCAGTGTAGGTTTCTTCTCTCACTGTGCTGCTGAGTACTTCTGCCATGTGAGCGGTACATCCAGGCCAGTGTCCTTCCTTATCCCATGTAGCATGTGGGGCCAGGATTCACAAGCAGAACAGCGTGCCAGCATTCTAAAGTTGCTTTATTAACAGTCCTTAGGGAGTACCTCTCCACATCCCTCATTTATCTTTTAAATGAATCTCTTAGCACAAAAAGAGGGCAGGAATTGAGTTTGGTTTCAATCTAACTCAGCATTTATGTTTCCCCAATTACTTCCAAATGAGCTGGCTCCTGACGTCCCCAGCCTTTCTTTTGCCTCACATCAGACACAAAGTCCCTTTGCCGCTGGTCACTGATGGGTCCAGTTGAACCAGCATGAGCCCAAGGCATTTGAAGGTAAATCTCTGTTCAGTGCTGTAGGACCTTGTCAGCTACTTGAGATTTAGCTTAGTACATAGCAAATAGAAGTACTTCTCCTGTGGTACCTGTATTTACTTTCATTTTTAGGTAAGAACTACATTTTCAGCTATATCACTGGCAACTTTCATTAACACTCCTTGTTGAACAGTAGATTTTTCATCTTTGTGCTTTACTAACGTTGTAGAATTAAATGGGTTTTTCTGTCTTTTTGATTGTATCCTGATATTCTGTCACCTTTTGATCTCTGTGTAGTGCACATAGACTGTAAACTCCTTGAGGTACAGACTGCTGGGGAAGGAGGATGTATGGGGATGTATTTTTCTTTAGAGGGTGCCTACTGTGGCAGAGCCCCACATACTGTGGTACTGTGAAATAATAGTAATGGCATTATTATTATTATTATTATTATTATTATTATTATTTCTTCCACTTTGTAATACCCAGAAAACTCAATTTTGTTTAAAGCTTATTGAGAACTCTAGGAAGAGAGGGAAATGGCAACCTACAGACACAGCAAATGGCCTGAAGTACTAATACATTTCTGACTTTATACAGCAACTTCTCCTTAATCTGATCACTGGTTAATTTAATCCTGTTTCCTTTGATTGGATCCCCTGGAACCAAATAATTTGTATTGTGTTTTAGTCTGGTATTTCTGATCATTGTCTTTGTTAATTTGATCAGAATTGATTGAACCAGTCATTGAAAATAAATGATATAATTAATCAAATGCAGCATTAGAAAAGCAGGCCCTCAGCAGGTCTGTTAGCTTTTACCTCTTGTTTCTCTTCCCCAGTACATGAAGCTTGGACTACTTTTAGAAGATGAACATTTTGTAACATCCACAGCTCAGTACTAGAAAGGGGAAGAGATACATATACATCTATATACATATGCTTATTTAATGAATGGAATGGAATGGAATGGAATGGAATGGAATGGAATGGAATGGAATGGAAGTAGTTCACTGGGAAGGGACCTACAGTTACCATTCAGTCCAACTTTATATCTTCTCTCAAAGCATCTTAATGTCACAAACTCAGTTACCCTTTCTGAGACAGGTGTGCTTGGTGGAAGATCTTGCTTAATGGCTCAACTTTCTTGCTAACTCAGTGATTTTAAGAAACTCAACATGTGATCAGTGTTTGAATTTGGCACAGAATCATCGATAAGCATAAAAAACAAGATATGTCTCTGTGCTTTGTTCTAATAACATGTGGATAAGCTGGTATAATCAGAGCTTGTCTGAAGCTAACTGTCACTCCAAAAACTGTGCCATAGGTGGAAAGGAATTTTGGATTCACAACAAAGATTATTTTGATCTCTATCTGTTGTGTGGAAAGCATCCTTCTTGGATTTTTTTTGGAGTAGGTCTGTGGCCCCATTTTGCTTCTTCTCTCATGCTGATCAATACTTGTGACCAGAGTCGGCCATTTTGATCTGCACTGTTAGATATTTATAGATTTGTGTTATAACTGAAGTTTTATTACAACAAACCAAGGCTCAGTTTGTCTTCTGGAGGCAATGGTTGCACAAGAACAGCTAGAACTCCCCTTGCCTCTTCTGAAAGGCACAGCAGGTTCAGCAGGGGACATGCCGCCTCTTAAGGGGTATTACCTGCAATGACCCAGGCTGACATGCCTGGCAGTTCACCCTGGGGGGACACAAGGACACTGTGTGCCCTGCACCCATCCTAGAAGGCATAGCAGCTTCTGATGGACCATGACCTGCAACAGCAGAGGAGAAGAATTAGGAAGATCGGGTAACAACTTGCTGTTGTAGGTGAGGTATCCCTACCAAAGGTCATTTAATTTTAGCTTGTCCTTCCCTTCATGGCTTACAGAACCAACCTGTGTTATTTAGTGCTTACAATAACCCCTCTCTCTCTCCCTGTCACCTTGAAGTTTCTTGAGTGGGAGATTATTTTTAGAGGTGGTTTTACTTTGTGTTAACTTCCTGGGAGCAAAGAGAGTGTGAGGTTTTATGCTTTTTGTAACATGAATTTTCTTTAAAAGATACATAACAAGGGATTTTCCAAAACAGGGAAGTCTTTGGCAAAACTCCCCAACCTTGCTGGATTTCCTCTTCTTAGTTAGTCCAGTGGTTCAAACTGGATGCCTAGAAGAATTCAATCTTAAAAGAATAAAAAGTAAAGGAATGTAAAGCAGTGAAGGAAATGTAAGTAGAGCTTAATCGTTATAGTACCCATTTATCCTTGGGTGACAGAGGACTGTTTAGCATCATGAGTTGCCATGAAAAGAGTAATACTGAAGGATTCACACCCAAAATCAGAATGAGGTGTCTGGAAAAAATGTGTGGCAATGTAGCACAATTCTGACAGGCATACTACTAACGCTAGCCCAAGCTATACCATTATCAGTTTTGCTTTAAATCATGTGGCTGTGGACAGCAAAGTATGTCTAATAGCCATTTGGTAGATTTATATCTTGGGATGCAATGTTTGCCATAAATCTTGTAGAAGGATGGTGGTTGAGGCACCTGAGGCAGTCATGCTAGTCTACGAATCCGTTCTGCTGAAGGAAAACAGGAGGACTGGGCAGCTTCCTACTGGTAGCATGGAGATGTGGAAACAAAACAAGCAAGAATGCTTTGATGTAAAACCTACAGAGCAGAAAAATTGGAGAAAACAGTGACTGTGTTTCCAGCAAAACCATATATTAGCACTCTGCTGTAAAGGACTGCCTCACTGACTGATCCTGCACTGAACTTCTTGTGTTATTAAAGCTCTGAATCTGAATGGAAACAGGGTTGTATCTGGAGACCTCCTTCCCAAAAAGGATCTGCCAGTCACGTCTGGTCAGAACAGCTTGGGGAATGTTTACCTTCTTTTAGGAACCAGCTAGGAGATTGATGGGTTTGAGCTGGTTTTGCACAAACTTGTTTGAGTCTTAAAAGTTTGCATTTTCATCTGTCTGCACAGAGAAAATGGTTTTAATAGAAGACGAAAAAAGGTTTTAATAAGAATCATTGAGATACTTGATTTTGGGATAAAAGGGAACGCAGTATATTATTGTAGTATTTTTACTGTGGAATACATTTGTGTTTCTCCTACACAACCAAAAATTTTAACAAGACCAGTGCAATTACAGGAATACCCAGATTTTAGATGTTATCTTGGGTGTAGAAAAAGGGATGGATTATTAAAGTGTATAGTCTCTGAGAGAAATAGCACTCTAATGCTGTTTTTCACATCTGCATTTTAGTGACTGCATAACTTACCTTCATAAGACAGTCTTAATTGAACATTTCAGTAGAATTTGAATAAAGTCTAATATATCTGGGATTCCTCCTCCACTCCTTAAAATATGATGTGAAATTTATTAGTCTTAATGTACATATCCCAGAGCTAATTGTTTTATCTTGTAAATCAGTTTCTCATCTTTTCGATGGCTTTTACTTTCAGATATAAAGAATAAATAAATTCTTGATTGAAAAGTCATTTTTGTTTTGCAGTAGAAAAAGAGGGAAGGGGTCATCTTTATAAATGCAAAAGGATTTTTAGTTCTTTTTTAATTATTTACAAATGCTGAATTAAAGGACAGCAGAGTTTAAATTATGCATTAAATTAGCATGTTACTGATGGAAGTCATTCAGAGAAAGTTGAAATTTTTTAATTGCTGTGAGCCAAATTCAGCCACGACTTAATAGCTCAATTGATGTTGATGAACTTAAGGCAGTGATAAATCCAGACCTATAGGCTTATTTTTCTTTGTGCTGTGAAAGGTAAGCATGCTGTTTCTACAGTACTGACTGTCCTTTTGTTTGAGAGTTGACTGAGTATACTTTGATCCTTTTTTTAGAAAAAGAATTCTCTGTTCTCCCTTAAAGAAAGCTTCCTGAGACCTGGATCAGATTATGGAAAATAAAGTGAGCACACAAAAGTGCTTGTTAGAAAGTGAAATTTATGTGCAAACTAAATGTGCCCTTGATGATAGCCTTATTGATCAAGCCAACTTAATAAATCAGTAATATCACACAGCACTGTTCAACACTCACAGGCTTATATTGGTTTTCTTTTTTTTCCCCTTTCTTTTTATGTGCCTGCTGTGTAGGCAGAGAACATGCACTTTCCTGCCACGGAGTGTGTACTACAATTGAAACATTGAGTTCAGAGGGCTTGAATGTAAAATGTCGGCATCCAATACAACAAAAAGGAACTTTTATAGCAGTAACTTAATACTGGGATTGGAGCCTTTTACTTCCTAAGTATTCCTCTCTTTCTAATGCTTCAGCCCTGATCCAGAATGAAATTTGGGGTCCTGTTTGGATAATTAAAAGAATTCCATGGGAAATTTGGCATGAAAATGCCATATGGAGTGACTTCTGAACCTAGCAATGGCCAGTATTTGCATTCAAGATAGATGTTTAGTTTTCAAGAAGTCTGCCTTTAGCTTGTTCTTCAATAGCTTTGCCAGTACACAAGGGCAACATTCTTTGTGCACCCTTGGGATTCTGGTCTGACAAGCACTTACTCCATTATTGCCCATATTTCCTTAAGCCCTCTGACAAAAGCACTTATGATGGACTGTATTTATCTGCCCGTGCCATGGGATGCCTGCAGGATCTCTGAGAGCCCTCTCGCATTGCGCAGTGCATGTTCTCTGTAGCTGCCGCGTTGTTACCAATGCCGCGTGTTTTCTCCTCCGTCGTGAGATGATTTTGCATTCGTAGCTTTGCTCTGATTTGGGGTTGATCTGCATGCAGACCGTGTTAGCAGAGGAGGTTCTGCTCAGGCTAAAGTGGGGCTTCTGTGCTCGAACCCAGTGTCGTGCGCTGATGTCCCTGGTGTCCTGGAGCAGCAAGTGTCGCAGCCGGGACCTTGGTTCGATACCTCAGCTCCGTTCCCTGATGTTCTCGCTGAGAAATGAAGGCAGCTGGGTGAGTACCTGAGCCTCTGCTGGTGCAATTTGCCAAGACGGAATACAAAGTAGCATTTGTGAAGCACTTCTTGTCATTCCATGGTCCTGCATTCATTCCTAGCTAATGACTGGAGCACTGGTGTGAGAGCAGTGGTTGTACTGGGCAGTCAGCCACCAGAAAGAAATAGATACCACCTGTAGTCAATTCACAACCTTTTTCTATCCCTTCTTTCTGTCTCCTTTTCCATAATCTCATTCCTTCTCTTTCCTTCATTAACCTGCATCTAATGGGGATGATGAGCCTTAGAAAGGGTTAATGAGACAGAAGCAGTTGACCCTTTCCCCGTTTAGAGTTATCTTCCACTGCATTGTCAAAGCTTGGGAGTTTGGGCTGTCTTATTTATGAGAGTAGCCAAGGCTCAGTCCAGGAAAGCTGGGGTTGATTTTGGTGGTGGGAAGAAGCTGGACATGCTCATACCTGTGCCTTCTTATCAGCTCACAGACTGGGTAGTGAGAAGCTCTGCTCTGCATGGAGCCAGGATCACAGCTGGGTAAAGGTACTGATGCTGTGCTGGTCTGGGACTCCTGTGAATGGGTGGAATGCACCTCACTCGAGAGAGAAGCAGCAATGTGTTTCACTGAGTTAGTTCAGTGAGTTCAGTGGAATTTTAAAAAGTTTAACAGTGGTTTACAAAGGTTAAATAAGTTTGATGGCAAGGTTCACCTTACTAATTACTGCATGAAAGAAGTGCACAGATGCAAACTGAGTTAGAATCAAGTTAGATTGCACCTGGCTGCACCCAAGTTCCACCACTCTGTACCTCATGACCCATTGGGAGAGTCTTCCTTACCATTTTGCATCCTTGGTCTCTGTGCAAAACATTCTGAGTCTCAAACTTAGACAAAGGTCTATATCTAATGAAAGAAATACAAAGAGTGAGGAAGAGCCTCCTGTTGAGTCACAAGGTTCAGAGTGGACCCGCTTGCTTTCTAAACTCCTTATGGAGCCTTGGTGCAGTTAGGTCCAATCTTAGTCTCAGACTTGGACAATGGGTATATCTAATGGAATTATCTATAGTAAGTTTATAATAATTAATATTGAGCAGCTACATGAATTAGTAATATTTCATTAGTATTAATTTAGGTTCCTGACAGATCTGCCGTTAGTTAAAGGTCTCTCTGTCTCAAGGAGCCTCCTTGAGAGGTGTCCCAGCTCAAGGAGAGATCACCACCGAGCAACCAGGCTGCCTGGCCAGAAGAGCTCAAGAAGGCTCACTTAGGCTGTCGTATATATGGAATAAAGTGGTTGGCTTATAGTCAAATTGCATGCAATGGAAAAGGTGTGCGTGAGTCTCCTTGTATCTGCAAATTTCTTTGCTCCTTGATTAATGAGTCTTGAAAAAGCCACCAGCTATTCATGTGTTAATCACATGATCAGTGTTCCAAGCTCATGTGCATCGATGCTCACTTGTGTCACTGTTTCCTTCATGGTTTTTCAGAGAACAAGTTGAAACTAGAGAAGTTCTTGGCCTGGACATGGATCAGACCTTTACTTCCTTCGCAGCCTGTACCAAACTACCACAGTTTGTTTAAGGGGTGGAGTGCATCCATCACAGGGATGTGGGCCCACCTGGGGGTCTCCAAGCCTGTGTCATTAACCTCGAGGTGGGGATGTTCTTAAATCCTCTGCAAAGCAAGAGCAGGTGCAGACTTTACCCCACTGCTAAGCCGTGTCTCTGCAGGCTGTGCCATAGTGCTCCGGAGCTCACACTAACTGGTGGCTTCTTGCTGGATGGTGTTTAAGGAGTTTAAATATTGAATTATTCTCTCTGTTCAAGAGGGAACTAAGACTTCTTTTGTCTTTTATGCAGGGTAGTAACATTTTTCCTATGAGTTAACTGTATTACTCTCTTTCTTGTGGCTCCCACATTAGTTTTGGGAAGAGAAAAACAACGCTGTGTCATTGCAGAATTGCCTGGTGATGGGAACTGTAAGGTAGATGAGTTCTTATCTCCACCCATGAGCAAGTTCTTGAGTGAGGTTTTACTGCAGGACTGTTCTTTCTGTTCCTCTTGCACACTGGCTTGTCAATATCTCTTAGGTTTTTAATACATTACAGTACATCCATCTCTTAAAACAGTAGTTTAATTTCTGTAGCCCAGCCACACAGCCAGTGCTATGGAGATATTACTATCATCACTGCATCTTTAAAAGCTCTGCTTCTGTCCTTAAGAGCTTCTTTGGCCATGGACTAAACTCAGAAATATATTTGGGTCCTGTCCAGTGCCATATAGGAATTTACTCCAGATGAAGATTTATCCCTGTACAGTTCAGATTTTACATGCGTGTTTCATGCACACAATATCTGTTTCATGCAATATTTAACAGTGTGAACTACAAATTAGGCCATAAACTCTTTGGTGCAGAGACCACTAAACTTTTTAGAGCATCAGATACATTCAGACTTTAAACCTAACCAGGGCCACCAGTCATTACCAGTTAGAGGCATAGAGAACAGCTTTAAAAGGAACTCCCTCATTAAACTGAAGTTGCTTTTACCCATGACAGGCCATAAAACCTAAATCTGTGGGAGGGAATGTTTGCCTCTGTGCATGCATGCATCTTAACCTTTTTATTTTCAATGGGGAGAGAAAATAGACTGTGTTGCATATTGGATACATTATCTTGGTATTAAGCTGCCATTCCCAATCTCTTTTGGAAAATTGGAACAGAGATTCGCTACTTCTCATCCATCACTTTAAATGAAGGTCTTAGTAAAACAATTTTTATTGCTGGGAATCACAAATAGTATCCCTCTTTCCAGATTAGTTATTTTTTGCTCATGAAACTGTTAGAATAGGTCTTAGCACTCTGAGCCATAGCAGGATGTATGTCAGTGGTTCCACAAGCTTTGGGGAAGATGCTCGAGTGTGTTTATAAGGACCTCCCAGGAAGTGCTTGATTGTGTTGAGCCTGGGGAAGATTGTACTGGAATTTTTGTTGTTGGATTTTTGTAGTTGTTGTGTTGGGGTTTTTAAGATCACTAACATACTCTTTGATGCTGTAAGTAGTACAATAGGTTTTATGTTTCCATTGTTGTAAAGAAGGTCTTACTAAAAGTTTAGGTCTCGTTTCATTAAAGATTTGTAAAGCTTAGGCCTTAAAGTCTGACCTAGTTGTAGCTATGCTTCCTCAACACCTAATAGTAGCCATGTAAACTGATGCTGTATAGACCGAATCAGTAATTCCCAATCTTTAGCACCAGCTGATGGGTGTGAACTGATAGACTTTCTTGTGGATATCCTGAAAAGCCCCATGAATCTGAAAGTTTTAATGTGTTAATATAATAAGGTTCAGTGGGCCAGCTGTACAACAATTATGACTTCTTGAGCTACAAAAAATTGACAGTCTGGCAACTTGACTGTGTTAGTCTCATGTAATTCCAGAATTGTTCCGTCTTTCTCTCTTCAGCCTGTAAATCTGTGTTGTGGTTAATTTCCTTAAAACTGGGAGACTGCTCCCTGCTGGAGTTCAAAGTGGCAGGTGGTGAAATGCAGACTTCAGCTGAAGATTTTATTGATTCTTAATGGTGGCTTCAAACTAAAGAGGTAAAAAATGCTCAGATTTGGTTTTGGGGTAGTCTATCCATGACAAAGAGCACAAATTGAACATTTTACAGGTGCTAGAAAGATGCTGATGCTTCCTTAAGTAGTCTTTGTAGTCTGCCAGGAATTTCAGGCAATTAACTAGCCAATGTTGCTGTTGACTAGCCAGGCTTCAACAGACCTTTTAGAAACCTTTTGGTCTTTTCATGTGTTCCATGTTTAATTCAAACAAGCATCTGACATGAAAGCTAAAGATAAAAGTGTAACATAGTACAATTAGTTTCTGTGAAGTCTGTCGATCACTAATGGAACACAGCTCTTCCCCCTGCACAACTAGCATAATACAGGCCATTTTTTGGTCATTTGTGTTGTACATTAAAAGCATCAAATAGAGCACTGTCATGGGCCTGAGTGAATGGACAGAAAGTTCCTTTGTTTGATAATGCTGGAAATAATTTCGCTTTCCAGAGACGCAAATGGGTAATTGCTGCAATCAGATCAGAGACATGTAACACTTGTAATGTAACCCTTCATGTATTAAGAAAAATAAAGCATAAATTAGATCAGAGACCAGAAGTATGTATACATTTTAAAAGGAAGTTCAGTAAGCTGTTTCTCTGTTTCCACCACCATTACTGTCTGTGTTTCATGGACGTGTGTCATGATTCAATACCAGCTGATCTCAAGCACTTTCTGATCAAACAAACACAAGTTCAGGAGTACAGTTTGAAAGCAACCTACTGGATTTGTGCATTTAAATCCACTGAGCCTCTAAGAAGCAGTGTTTGTGAGCATGTTTAGTGAAAGGTCTGGTATTTAGTGAAAGTGAAGGAGAATTGTTTATTGATAGCAAACCTGATAACCTCCTTCCTCTTTTTTTAATGCTTAAAGTAAGGAATTTAGATCTAGATTTGGCTGCAGACTCTACCACTTTCACACGTGTCTGGTCTGGTGCTCTAGGTTTTTTGGAAAACAAGTTCCAAAATAGGCAACTGGATTTTTATAGGATTTAGGAGAGCTGTATCACGTACTCCCTTCTTTACCCATTCTGGACAAAACATAAAGGGTTCTTCTAAAATTGTAGCATGTGTGTGTGGTTCTGAATTATTTAAGGTAGAGGAGTATTTTTTTTTTCTTATTTTAGATCAACACCATTTTAAAGGAGCTTGGGGATGTAACAAAGTTAAACAAGATGCTGCCTGTCTTGACAATGCCACACAATAACGAGAAGTGTGTATTTCAAACCCACTGGTAAAACCCGGTTCATACAACAAAGAATGCAACACACAGATGCACATGTGGAACACACAGAGCATGATTTGAGTCATGAATCCTCCTTTAGGTTCCTAAAAATGCCCATCTCTCTATATTGCATTTATGTGTTTTTAAAGCTTTACTTTAGAATAAATACTGGTGTTTCTGGGGGAAGTATTTTAGCTGATATATAGGCAGAGAATGTTGGTGGTTCTTTTATTTATTTATTTTTCTACTGCAGAGTGCTTTGGCTGCTGTTAAACAGTTTAGCTAGATCCAAATGGATACTGCTAACAGGAACTGGTAAACCACCAGCAGCGTTATATCCTCCTGTGTCAAAGACCCTGTATAATGTAAAAGCTAAAGGTATTCAGAATAATCATTTTCTCAGGACAATTTATAAATAGAAAGCATTTCAAAACTGAGACTTATTTCTTCCCCTCCTGCCCTTTCTTCACCATGAATAGAGCAAAGCTCTTGAAGCTCTTGACTGTCTGCATGTCCTCTCTTTATGTCTTTTCTGACTCATTTTTATATCAATTGCAAAAGTTATAGAGGTAGTTGAAATGGTGGGGACAGAAGTAAATGTGAATCTAAAACCAGAATATCATTGTCCTTGGTGCAATTAGAATAGAAAAAAAATCTGGAGAAATGACATTAAAAAAACCCAAAACCACAACCCCAAACTATAGAAAAGAATTAAACTGATGAGTTTTAAAAAATAACAATCATAGGAAAAAAGATGTTAAGAATAACATTTCCTTGTGAACATCTGCTTTTAACAAAGTATAGCATTTCTAGTGGGGGAAATATTCCCATTGTAGCTTCTGTGAGCAAAGAGAGCAGCACAGCAAAACCCATGTCCTCTGTCAAGGTCTGCACACACAACTCCTGACTCCAAGAGCCCACCAAGGATAATGCTCAGGTAGAAAAGGGGGTGGGTGTCAGGAGATTTCAGGGGCCCTTGGGTGAAGGAGGGAACATTGGAGCAGGGCAGGTGCTAGCGGAGGTGCTGGTGGGGAAGAAGGGAGGGCAGGAGGAAGCAGGCTCCTCCGGTGGATATAAAGACAGGAGGAATGACTGATTGGCTTGGGGAAGGTGTGCATGTATTTGCAGAGGGCATAAATGGGTCTGCTAATGACTTCCTTTCATGGGGTGATTGAGGTACTTGGTGATGGGTGAATAGGCTGCTGGTGTTGACAGAGATTTCATTGGTGCAATGTGACCCAGGGCATTTATGGAGCTGCTGTACCCCCATCTCTGAGCTAAATTACTTCCCAGATGTGAGGCAAACAAGCAATCGCTCAGACTGGTCTCCTGTTCTTTATGGCTTCACTCTTTAATACTCATTCAGCAATAGGCAGCTGGTTCCGTTTGCTTGGTTTAGAGGTTCTGACACCAGTAAAAACAAAACAAAACAAAAAACTTTTAATCTTCCAGCAATGAAATACGCAGCAGACTTAAATAAATGAGACCTATTGGAGCACCCTTGTTTTCTACAAGCCTTTTCTCAGCAAAGGCATGATTGTTTGGGAAGGTCCCCTAAAATTGCAGCAGGGGTCTGGTGTAGCATTTAAATCCATGTGATAGTTTCTTCATCAAGAGATCTCTTTCAGATCATGTCTGCTTTGATGATTATTCAGCCCCTACTTTACAGTTATTTTAACCTCTCTGAAGACCTGCCAACATACCCACTTTAGCAGCCAGTGATGTTATGCTGCTTTTTTTTATTGGCATTCAATTTTAAGGGTTGACAGATAGTAAATACGAAGACTTCTCTTTACTGTTCTATAGTAATTTGTCCTACAGTTGTAAATAAGTCTCTCTTGTTCTGCCTCCTGCTAAACAAAACTCACTATTTTTGGAAGAGATTGAGCAAACAGAAGATTGTCCTATTTTATGTAGCTGCCACTGAGTGGATATTACCATATCTGGGTTGTGTTCTGTTGGGGTTTTTTATTTTCATGGAAAATGATGCGACTTATTTCTGAAAATATTAGTTTGTTGTGGATTCTTTTTTTTTTTTTTTACGGTGGCTGTATTAAATTTCCAGAAGAATTTTTTTCAAATATATTGTATTTCCATACGGACATGTCATGCAAGCCTGGAGGACAATCACAGAATCAGAGAACTGTTAGGGTTGGAAGGGACCTCTGGAGATCATGTAGTCCAACCCCCAAATGAATGATACTTAAAGATCTTAGGATATCCTCTCGGACTGTAACAAACAAGCAAGCTACTAGTTATGAGGAACCGTAATTAATCCCAGTAGTCAAAACATTTTTATTCTCTATTTTTCTTTCTCTCTGGTAGACACCTTGCATTTCCAAGACTGAAAATCAGCCTCAAGGACTTGCAACAAGTGTCAGGTGGGGACAGACACCCATCAATCAGTCCACGCCCTGGGACACTGATGAGCCGCCATCTAAACAGATGAGGGAGAATGAAAACCCAGGTATGTCTCTAATCTTATTTGTAATTCTAGCAGGGAAAATCGTTCAAAGCAAATTCAATGCACTATCTCCACTTACCTCTGTAAATAAGACTTCATTGTGAGCCCTTTCTTTATTCTTTAGCAGGGGTTTTCCCTCATTGTAAAGACCCCTCAAGTTTCTTCTATGCCAGGGCTGATATGAATGTATTAAGATGCTGCAAGTTCATTAGAGCGGGTTTTTTTTTTCTCCTTCTCTGCCTTCACTAGGGGAAAAGGCACTCTGTAATACTTTAAGACTTCTTTTATGTCCAGAACTACCTGAAATGATTTCCAGCTTCCAGACACATATCATACATTGTGCTACTGAGCCAGACATCTAATTACAATGTCTTTGTAGTGGCTGGAGCACCATTATTATACACACAGAGTGTTTGTCAGGGAGCCGTGAAAGCGCAGCAGGGAAAGAGGTTAATTTTCTTGGAAGTGTGCACTTAAGCTGCATAAAGTGCAAAATACATAAAACCGCAAACATGCCGCATGTCACCTGACGAATATTTTAACAATTGCACTCACATCGCTGCAGCAATTTTATGCACTTACTGCTTGGGAATGGCTCCAGATCCCGAACTGCTTTAGGTATTGTGCAGCGGGGCGTGTGGGCGTCATCCGCGGGTGCGGGAGGGGAAGGATGAGGGTGTTGATGTCTGTTCTCGCCCATGCCGAGCCCACCACCATTGCCACCCTTCCTTCATGTCACAGGTGCAGCGCCCTGGGTCACCACAGTGGCAGCGGGCAGCCAGCCCACCCTCATCACTCACTCCTACGGGATGACACAGCCGCCCACCTTCAGCCCGGCCGCCAACGTCCAGGCCCCAGTCATCGGAGTCACACCCTCCCTCCCGCCGCACGTCACCCCCCAGCTCCCACTGATGCCAGGCCACTACCAGCTCCAGCCGCAGCCCTCCCAGCCCCTCAGCAACATGGTGGTCAACCTCCAGAGCCAGCCCTTGTACACCAACAGCCAGCCCCTCAGCATGTCCTCCATGAGTGGCGTGGGCCCAGTGGCCCACCCGGGCCCCGGGGCGGCGGGCAATGGCCACCTGGCCTGCCCCATGCTGCCGCCGCCGCCCCCAGCCCTGCCCTCGGCCGCCCTGCCCAGCAGCGCGCCCACCACCAACGGGCAGGCGGCCGCCCCGCTGCCCCCCAACGCGGCGGCAGGCGGCCCGGACAACACCAATGGGGTGCAGATGCTGCGGACGATCGGCGTGGGGAAGTACGAGTTCACGGACCCCTGGCACCCCAAAGGTAAGGCGGGCCGGCTCGGCCCCGTGGGGCGCACAGCAGGGGTGGGTGGCGGCTGACCCTCGGCATCCCCGCCGCTCTCTGTGGGCCCGCCAGCCCAGCCCTGGCAGCTGCCTATGCACTCTTCTAAAATGCAGAGCTTTTGTGAGTTACTGACAATAAAAAACAGTGTGTCAACAGGAGGTAGGACAAGCTCTGGGTGAAAAGTAGTGAAAAGCAGCTTTCAGGCCCATCAGATAAGCTGGTGTTCCCAAGGGTAAAGCAGCCATCATCCCATGCCTCTCCCTGTGAAATATGCCCCATGTTTCCATACGACCACTGTTCTCCTGGCTGCAGTTGTGCATCTGCCACAACAATGACCACCTCCTTCAGCCCTTGTCTTCTCCCTGCTCTGGTAGGAGCCCAAGCCAAACACAAGTCAAGCTTATTGCAGCTGAACAACCCGACGCATTCAGCGTTAAGGGGAAAACTCTTCATTACCAGCTTCATTGGGCTCAAATGCTGCAAAACACCCTGAATAGTCATGAGTGTTCTGAGAGGTTGACCTTTTCCAAGGAGTACTTTGTGAGTGAGCCCCTCCACTGGGTCACGGTGGAGTGTTACTTCTGAATGTCTTACCCCAGACACTTCAAAACTACCTATGCTCTGTGTGCTGAGTTTCCAACTGCATTTGCAGAGTTTTCCCTTCCTCCCTTACAAATCACAACTGGTACCACGTGTACAGGTAAAGCAAAATGGAGCTTACGAAAATATTAATGCAGACCTATCAGCAAAATCAATTAAATTGATTTTCTAAAAAACCAGCACCTTCATTAAGTCTGTGATATTTTATGTATGCATTTGTATTCAGACACAATCCATGTGTAAATTATTTATTTGCCACAAGCTATTAAGTTCTGTTGTGTAGCTCTGTATTAAAGACAAGGAATCTCTATTAAAAATGATCAGTCCAATAACTCTTCCCGCTCTTTACATAAATTGTACTTTGGTATGTGTAAACCCTTACCAAAGTTCCCTTGAAAAGGAGCTCAGATACAATCTCAGCAGTACTTCCCTAAAACTAAATATTTGGATTGCTTTTAAGTTTTCAGCTCCAAACCCCAAATATGATGGGGGCTCTTGCTGGATGGTGAGCTTCTGAATTGCTTTTTGAGCTCTCTCTGGATGGACTTTAAGAGGTACTGGCCCAGTCAGGTAGCCAAAAATTAACCAACAATTTTAAGAGTATCGTTAATTCTTTCACTTTACAAAAATAAGAAAAAAAGCCCAAAGTCTGCAAAAGCAATTTGTTAGGTCACATTTATAAGTTACAAACCATTGATTTTGTAGAAGGAGAAAGGGGAGAGATTTATACTCTAATCCTGGTAGACTGAGTTCTGCTGGATGTCTCTCTCCTCCATAGGAGTTATCTGTCTTCTAAGAGGCATCATCTCCACTTTCCATAGCCACCTATCCCAATTTGCTGCACTGGGTACTCGGATGCATGATCAAATTAACACAATTTAAAGGATTACTTGGTGTCACTGGAGACACGTGCAAATATACAATACAAGGGAAAACACATAAGCTTAAACCACTTTCACAGCAGTAATTTGATCACATATCTGAGCCCTAGTGACACTAACCTAGTGAGACAAATGAGCACATCAGTGACTGCACACTTGAGGTTAGGAATACTCCTAAATGCCTTGCATACTTAGGGCCAGCAGCATCAGCTGTTATTTACTCTTCCTCCATCAATTAACCTTCAGCAGATCTCTGGCTAGCAGATGAAGTAAACTTCAAATCAAAGCCTAAGTAAAAAGATCGTAAAATATTTAATCAGTCTTTAATATTTGATTTATTCTGACAAATTCTTAGTCAGCCCTCTTGCTTAACCTGCTGTAAACCCCAGTCTAGCCTAATAGTCCGAGCACCCTAGAGACCAGTCAGCCCAGGAGATGTTCATTAAGGTGCAGAGCAGAGTTCCTCACTGGAGGATGCCAGGCATGCCAGCCCTAGCTCTGCTCCTGTATTTGGAAACCCCTGTACCTAGGAGAAGCATCATAAAGAGAATATTAAAAGAAGCAGTATTTCTAATCCGTGGCAACTGCTGACACATTAGCTGTACTGTAGCTTATAAACTGCAGGCTAGACAACTGTTTTTCCAGGGATTAGGGAGCTTCTCTGTGACCATAAGCTATTGAGTTATTCCCACAGTGGTTAAAAGCAAACAAACAGAGCAGAATGAAGCATGCATATACAAATGTCTCATAAGGAGGACCTATTTTATAGAGATAAAGTAATCCCTTCCTCTGTTTCCAATCTAAAAAGCCCTTACATCTAAAGCCATAATTCTTCATGACACACTTGAAGTCAGAGAAGATATATGTTGTATTTGCTTGTTTTGAACGAGAGAGAAACAATCAGGAAAGGGGAGACAACTGAGTGCTGAACCAGACCTTAAAATCTCACTAGAATAAGATTGTTAATATAAACTCTGAGTTTCAGTGTTGGCTTGGTTTTCTAATTATTTTACGTTTTAATTTCTGCCCTCAGGGGTTTCAGTCTCAAAAGCCTGACTGGTTTCACAGTCTTACATGATAGATATCTTTCTCTCCAGTAATGGAGACAGTGCTAAGCCGTTCAAATATACAAGTTCAAACTAGTTCCCTACAAATTTCATTTAAATATTCTCTGTCTTTCTTGGGGAACCTTGGCCAGTATTATAATAAGGGCCACTGCTAATGGCCTTGAGATCTATCTCATTATCCTCTGGAAGTCTGAATTATTATTTCACTTGACAATCCAGTCTTGTCCAGGTTTGAATAATTACCCAACTATCCCTTAAGTGAAAGAGCAGTTCTTGCTGGTTAATATTATAGGGTTTCTTACATTTTTGATTTTTTTAGGAAGCTGATTTGAAACATTATGTTTGTTTCCCATGATTATCTTACCTTTGGCTATGTATGTTTGGGCCATTTTATGCTGTGTTCATGCAGAACCAGGTTTCTTACTCAGCTGTTTCTAAATACACATATACAAGTAAGTTGACAAAAGTTAAAGGCACTGCAGGTGTGATGTCTCCTTTGCAATAGGTCAAGAGATCTCACTTACATGACTGAAAGAGTCATTTACGTGGCTCTGCAAAAAATGCATTTTGATAACAAGAACCATGATAGAAAACAGATGTGTCATTTTCCAGTGTTCCAGATAATTTCTACCTAATTCCATTGAAACTGTTTGTAAGAAAATGTGTGCACAGATTGGAGAATCTGCTTGGTCAGGATGGGTTATATTCTTTAAGTACGAGTTAACTTTAGCTACACAATCCATTTACTTGGTGAATTTGTAAAGTTGTTACATTACAAGAGACATAAGTAAAGTTTCAAAGTAGTTATTGCTTTTAGCAGTGTATGAAAAACTGTGGAGATGCCTTGTGAAATGCATGGGGTCTTTTACCATACACAATCAGCAGGAGTTTTGGGAGGCATCTGGTTTGGCCTGTAGTTTCCATCTGGATAGGATATATGCCAGGTATCCCTAGCTGACTTCAAAACCCGTGACACCTTAACACAGACATGTAACCAAATATTTTATGGCAGAACCAGCCCTTGTTTTCTATCCGTGTCCTGAATCTTGCTCTATAAGCTAAAGTGCCAGAACAATTAATAAGGCAGAATATTCAGAAACATAAAGATGTTCATTGTGAATGCGTTCGGCGAAGATCCACTGTAGTTCTCATAGCCAAATTTTTACGTGGCTTCTTCAGAAACTACAGAGTTGCAAAGAATATTCAAACATATTTTCAGGATCTTCAGGCTACACAATGTGGCCAGCACAAATTGTCACTTGTACAATGTGCCTGCAGGGAAGAGAGAAAATCATCCCTTCAGTATCTGACACAAGGTACCAGTGTCCCCTGCCATGGCACAGTGACAGAGACCAATGTCTATGTGCCTGCCAATCCAGCTGAGCTCAAACAGAGAGGAATTAATCAGTCTGAAGAGATTGGTTTCTTTGCAGAAACTGAGTAACTGAGATTTGGTCCTTGACTGTTTCCTAGAGCAGTATGCTTCCTTATAGTCAAGACTTGTTGTAAATCCAAAACTGAACCCTTGGTGGATAGCTCTGACATATATGCAGAAGATAAACATTCCAGCTTGGACTCTGAGATCTGTTACACATTTGGAAATACCCTCTCTTCATAAACTTGATATACTTCGAAGCATAGCTGCTAACGCAAAAAATGAGGAAAATACAGTACTTTATTGCAGTACTTACTCCTGCAGTGTAAAATTAACCGTGGACATCATGGTGTTTAATTTGCGGATGTTCGTGGATAATACTGATGTTTGTTTCCGTAGTATTTTTGTTCTATAATTCTTTGGTTTGCAGTCCTTAACTAGTGGGAAAAGAAAGCAGATGCTAATTAGTGTTCAGAGTGTAATGACTGTAGAAACATAACAATATCAGAAATAAAATCTGAATGTTAATCCTTGTAGCACTAATGTCTTAACACTTCATTTTCAAGCATCAGCAAATAGCATGAACTAAACAATAACAAAACTACAAATGAATACTGTTGCATCATCACTCATTGATTGCACCTTTCACACTTGACTTTATTGCATTGGAATTCTCATTAGGCCTCAGACAATATTTACTTTCCTTAATCATGAGTAGTAACAAGGCAGAGTACAACATTTTGTCAATAACTATCAACTTTTTCTTCAGAAAAGGCTGAATTTTCAAAGGGATTTCAGCTTGACCTGCATTTCTGTGAGTGTATCTAGTTCTAGACATGAATGCTGGGGGTTGGGGAATGTTTAAATTCTTCCTGAAACCTAACATTTGGAATTCTAGTAGCATTAGTTAGAGGGTATTGTGTGGTGAAGACTCTAGAAAGCTTCTTTTCCATTCTCTACCGTGCACCAGACTACATGGCCTGTGTAACCATAGGAAAATCTCCCTTTTGTCTAGAAAGGTAGAGAGATAAACAGATTATGAAAATTATAGATATAAAATTATACATAAAATTGTGTAGTGTCTGTGTACATGTATATACATACATATGGATATGTATGCATATAGTCATAGGGAAGGAAATCTACAATAGAAATAACTGCATTCTCTCCTATTTTTTGTAGGACAGTTAAGTTAGAATGGAAGTGTAAGCATTGTGCATGACTCTTACTGTGTTTTCCTTAGGACAGTGGTGATTTCCTGGGATGGCCTAAATGGTACCAATGTACAGATGAGTAGTGGTCATTTGTAAGCTCAACTTGATAATGATGCATAAGACTTCACAGAATCACAGAATGGTTGAGGCTGGAAGGGACCACTGGAGGTTGTCTGGTCCAGCCCCATTGCCAAGCAGGGCAATCTAGAGCTGTTTGCCCAGGACCATGTCCAGATGACTTCTGAATATCCGCAAGGATGAAGACTGCACAAACTCCCTGAGCAAGTGTCGGTCACCCCCACAACAGAAACATGTTTCCTCATGTTCAGAGGTAGCTTTCTGTGTTTCAGTTTGTGCCCAGTGCCTCTGGTTCTGACACTGAGCACCAAGGAAAAAAGCCTGGCTCCAGCCTCTTTGTACCATTCCTTCAGGTGCAATTTATATACATTCATATAATTTCAATTTATGTACACTGATGAGATCCCAATGAGCCGCCTTCTCTTTTCCAGACTGAACAGCCCCAACTGTATGTACCTCTCCTCCTAGGAGAGGCTTGTCATCTTCATGGTCCTTTGCTGGACTTTCCAGCCTCTCTTGTATTGAGGAGCCCAGAACTGGACATGCCACTTGAAGTGAGGCCTCACCAGTGCTGAGTAGACACTCAGGGTCAGACAGGGTCACCTCCTGCGATCTCATGGCAATACCTGGCCTAATGCAGCCCAGAGGACCACTGGCCTTCTTAGCTGCAAGATGACACTGCTGACTCATGTTTTAGCTTGCTCATGCACAGTAATGAACTAAAAGCAAACAAGTCCTCTAAAATCAAATTTTTGTCAAAATGAGTTACCGTCTTCTTTCATTAATACAATCCTAACATGATTGAGAAGTGATGAGGGTATCTAAATCACCACTTGAGTGAGAATGAAATACATTTCACCTTTCTGTGGTCCAGGCAGGGTGTTTTCCGTAATTTCTGTCCTTTTAATGTCACTGTTGGTCAGGTCATGACAGACAGTGATTTACTGCACTGAAGAGTCAAAGAGGACTTGTAATAGTCCTAGAACATTGCCTTGCTAAACATAAAGCATAAAAAAGGTGATTGAATTCTCTTTTGATTGACATCTCTCAGTATGTCAGTGACTTGAGATTTCCACATTTCAACTGGAGGAGGATCTTTTCAGCACCACCAATATTTTATGTGGGTTATTGTTAGAAAAAATTGGGGCATTGCTGAAGTGAGTCAAAACTCCCTGAAACTGCTTTTAAAAGTCATCTGGTCCGTGCTGCTATTTTTTATACCTCTGTTTTTTAAACAAATGTCAGATTTGCAACTGTAGTTCATCTGTTGAAAATAGAGAGCTGAAGAACTTTGATTCTACTGTTGTATGATATTACGTCATCGTTTGCAGATCCACCTAGTTAATTAGACAGTGATACATTTGAAGTTGTCTTGGATTCCTTCCCACTCTGTAGTCTTAAGATATGGTTTGCTTAGAATGTGGTTTCTTAACAAATACAGTTTTGCCCATGATAGTGGCCATCAAATGCACTCAACATAAGTCTGAGAGGCGGCACAGTTCTGTTGAATTACTATTTTCTCTCCCGTCCACACAACACTGTATTCACTAAGTGCAAAATTCCTCAGGGGCTGGATGATAACCAAAATCTAGGCTTTCTTTTGGCACAGAATACATAAGTTGCAACTCTATAAATACAGATCAGATTTGCAGGCAGGCTGTCTATTCATCCATCCATCCATCCATCCATCCATTCATACATCCACCCATCCATCCAAATAGTGTTCCAACAATCCCTTGCAGGTAGCTGGAACTGCATTTGGATGTTCTAAAAGTTATTAATTGTCCAAAACACTTGCAGAGTTGGCATTCTACTTGCAGAATTCATGTTAAATATCTGGTATCACTGACCTCGTCTTCCCTTGGTCCTCTGTCTTGTTCTACTCTTGACACGTATTTGGGCACAACCCTTGTCTGCATCCATCCCTTTGGGTGCAATGGGAAACATACCAGTTCCCTTTCACTCTGTCCTCCTATGCCTGGAGCCACTTCAAAGCTACCTTTCCTGAGCATGCAATTTGCTCCACGAGTTTGGCTTTTCCCAAAATTTCCTCATAAGATTTTTTCTTCTTCACAGCAGCATAATTCCACTTCCTTTGATATCATGACTTAAAACGTGGGCAGTCAAGTTATAGCTACTACAGTGTCAGCAGAGACTGGGGACATCACGTTCAGTGCAAACCGAACAAGCTGGGTCCATCCAGAGCCAGACTGTGCATTTATGTATATACCTAAATGTTACCAAAATGGGCTATTCTGTGACCTCTGGAGATCTCCAGACAAGCTGATTTATTAAATTGCAAATGGGTTTTGGTTTCTTTACAAGAAAGAGGAAATGCTTTTTTGTTTTTCCTGATCAGCAGTCCTCCATGGAGCAGAATCTAAATTCTGAATGAAGAAGAATAATTTCTGTCTCATTGCATTCAGAATGAGAATCATTCTGTCCCCTGTTAAATTAAAAAAAATCTAAACAGATTTGTGAAATGCAAACATTTCCAAATAGTGACTTTTCTTACCCTGCTGTGCCTTGAGATTGCTGATGATAAGCTCCACTGTCCCGCAATGAGGCAGGCTTTGGGCCATGGTCAATAACAACAAGAATAATAATAATAAACAATAATACTGTGGGATTACATAACACCTCAAATCTTCAAAGTGCTTTTGAGGACATAAAACTTACGTCATTAAGTTCATTCTGCACAGGAGGATTGGTTAAGCTTCTTCCACTCAGTCTGGTTACTGTTACATGTATATACAGGTTTCTAGTAGTACCAAGTGAGGGTTAAAAGGTATTTGTGTATATTTCCACCTTAATATTTACAAATCACTACATTAGGTTCCCAAGCTAGGTATTCTGGAAAGTGTCATCGGGGCTTGAAATCATAACGAGGAAGGGGGTACATAAGCTTGCAGAAATGATTGCTCATAGACAAAAATTCCACCATCTAGATGTGCAAATAAAAGTGGCATGAAGTTTTGTCAGATTAAATTCAGAAAATTACATCATTAAGTGTTTTATGTACTTACTACTGTACTGGAAAAATCTGTCTGGGCTGCTAAAAAATCAGGAGGTTGAAGAGAAATACTTGACCAGGACTATTCAAGTCAGAAATATTTGCCTAGAGAAGGTGCCAAGATGCTTAGTCAAGTTTGCACAATATGACTGTGCAGTACTTTCCAAGATGCTACAACAGATTGGAGGGTTTGCCTCAAGACTTTGTACATTATATTTTGCACAGCGCTCATTGGCATTACACAAATTAAATAAAAAGATAAGAATGTAGGATTAAAGAGAACATTATGGTTTTTATTCATGATTGCTCTGATGTTTCAGAGGGAGACAAAATGTGTTTTACTCGTCAGTCTGCACATTGAAGTATTTGAGTGAAGATGAGGAAGATGGTACAAAGAAGACAAAATTGGCTAAAATGGAAGTAGTCTTATGAGCAACGTGGGCTGACGCTCCTGTTCAGTCTGACTGATTCATAGAGTATCCAAATCCAATATAAAATCCAACTCCTCTGTGTGGCCTTTTCCTTGTGAAGGAAGAGGGAAATGTTGCTTGCATCCCCAAGCTGTGGATCTTTTAAAACAAGGATCATTTTGCACAAAACACTACCATCCTGTGGAAAACAGAGGGAGGAGCAGTGGTAGTAGATTCCCATTGCCTGTAACCTAGGAAATACAAGATTCTGCTCTTGGCCTTTTCCAGCATGCTGTGTGAACTTTGTTACAGATGCAGGTTTTCTAGATGGCTGAATTCGCTGTGTTAAGATGTTTTTCTGCTAGATATTCTCCTGTCATGGCCATACTGTGCCATTTTAAGAACAATCCTTTTCTTTGAGGGTTTTGTTTGTTCTTCTGTACAATGGTTAGAGCTCTGATTCAGAAGCCACGTTGAACATCCAAACAGAGAAGCACTTTTTAGGAGCATTTCAGAAGAATTTTGCTAAGTGGATGGCAGGTACCTCCAGCAGGAATCATTCAAGTGGTTTCAGGTTTAGACAGATGCAGATATTTAATAACCATTGCACTCTGAAGAAGTACATGAATCTCTCTTTTATTTGTAGAAATGTATCAAGAAGATGGGCTCATATTCCTTCAGCTCCAGAATAACAAGTTCTTCATGTATTTTACTTGCTGGAACAGTACAAGCAGATTTGACATTTTGTCCAAGGATCAGCTGTTCAAGGACAGTCAAATCTGCTCACAAACAGAAATTCAGTACATTCCAAGAAGAGCCTATCTGTGAAAACCCCACAACAGTAAGAATTTCTTCTTTAAGACCTTAAATGAGTTCCACAGCCCTTTGCTGGAAGTGCCCTTATGCCTTTGGATAAGCTGTCATCACTTTATTCTTTTATTTTTTTCTTTCTCTCAAAACTGCCATATAGGCAAACCTTGTGCAGCGAGTCTCGGTGTTATCAGTCAGGGCTGCCTTAATTCACTTCCAGGGAGATAAAGTGGTGCTGAGAAGACCTCTTGGCTTTAAGGGTAAACTCAATCAGGAATTTTACTAAAGACAGGAAAGTATTTTATCATGTATTTTTGTCCAAATTTGTAGATGTTGAGGTGGTAGATTCAGTATTTGAGTAAGATTTGGTATATCCTGAGACTTCAGTCTTCTTTTTGTGTTGTAAAGAAAGTAGAGAAGGGTCGTTTATATATTGAAAATCTATATAACTGTCTAGAAATAATGTGTTAACATATTTAGAAAACAAATTCTAAATACCAAAATATGTTTTAATAAGAGAAGGGGTCTGTTTTGAAAAAGTGAAGTCATTTTGCATGTATTGAATTGGTAACACTGTCTGATTTCTACCCCTTCAAATGCACTGAGAATGTTGGGGTTTTAATATAACTTCTCACTCAGTTAGGAGGTAGCCACCCTGGAGTGGAGTGGGACCACATAGGTACCCCCCAAAAAAGGGGTACCCATATTTCCTCCCAAGTGAAATAAGAGAGCTGGTTTTAAGGATATCATTTATAATTTTCCAGACTGGATCTAGATTATAATTACATAGTCTGGACCTATACAAAGACACTGAAATTAATATTTCAAGTTTGGAGGGAAGAAATATGAGATAGTGTTTGACTGGATTGGTAGCTGTCTTATCAGCCGTGGACTGAGTACCAGGAAATTTGAAGGAACCTCCCTTGAATCTTCAATTTATGTCCCAAAAACAGATGAAGAGACTTACCTAAGATCTTAAATGGAAAGCAGAATATGTAGAAAAAGACATTGTAATAAGAAAAAGACAATGATAGTGTCTTGGATTGTTATTATGTGGTTAGTAAATGAGAAAGATAAATCATATATATTCAAAACTGAAGCCTTGGTTTAAAGAGCCCTAACCAGCAATCAGGTCTGTTAAATAAGTCCCTTACTTAAATTTAGAAAGTCAGCATGCCACTCAGTCATTCAAGCACAGGCAGCTAGGGCCATATGGATCCTAGATGTGTTACTACATCTTTTGTGGTTGCTTGGTACTGGGAGAACAGAGCTCTTCCATAGGTTCTGGCTGTTTGGGAGAATTTGGCTATCCCAGAACACGTCAAAGGTCACCAGGGACCAGTGTGTCAACAGCTGCACTGGGCTCCTCTGGTTGCCCAGATGAATCACTCTTGGTTCTTTACTGCACTGACTAGGTTTCCACAGATGTGATAGGCACTTACACACTTAACCAACTTGAATGCACTTGTATTTAAATATCTTATTATAACATCAATCCCATTTTAAATTTCAGAAATAGGGTCAAGAGTCTCAGCAGATGGACAGCTCACTGTGAACATAGTTCCTCTGTCAGAGGAGCTGGCAATATAACAAAGTACAACTTTTGATTTATTTTACTGTTGTTGTATTAAGAGACCATTTTGGTAATGTTGGTTATCACCTAAAATTAATACAGTATTTGCCTATTGGGTGGGGTAAGCAAACACATCTAGTCCCTTTTTAAGATGAAGATGGCTTTCCTCCTCTGCCCATGGAGAGCTACTTGTGAATGTGATACATCCAGTCATTTACCGGCATCATTTCATTAGCATCTCTAAAGACAATTTGGGCATATATTGTCAACAGTTTTGATTCAGAGTTTGCTAAACTTCTACTTACACTGTTATCTCACACAATTTCCAGTGCTGTCTTACAGTGTTTAAAATATTAAGGCCTGCTAAGAGGGTTAAGGCTGAGAGAGAGGCTTACATACCTCATTCAGGAGACATCACTTGCAGTAGCACGGTGTCCCGCAGGGGGCTTAAGCTTTTCATTCAGCGGTGACTCAGAAAAGGACGAGTGCCGTGTTTGCGGTTTCCACCAGCACTTGGTCTTTTCTCAAAGGTTTCCTCACTAATTCCCAGCTCATCACAGTCCTCATCAGCCTGTGTAATGTGCTCATCACATGCTCATTTTCAGCTTTTGATTTGGCCTGGCTGTCTGCTGGGGAAGGTTTCCTCTGGTAGAAGTCTCCAAGTGCATGAACAAGTGAGCTCTAAGTGTTACTAATAAAAAATCCTTTAATCCACTTTAACAATGATAAATTGGAACTGAGAACTCCTCTTACTTTACAGATACATTCAGTTCAGAATTTCACTTAAGTCAGGAAATCATTTTATGGGCAAGAGAAGAGTCCTAAACACGCTGATGTGGACGATGGGAATGAAAAGCCAAATGCTTAATTGCTCTTACTGTATCTGAAGCACCTACTGATGACTGAAGCTTCCACTGACATGGCTGGTTCGTATAAAATTCACTAGTCTTTGCCATTATTTTTATTCTTAATTCACCTTGGAATTTCCCTTTTTATTTTCCCCACTTTGTAGCTGGTGCACAATGAAAGAAAATAACTGATCTGGGCCACAGAAGTTCAGATTGAGCAAAGATCTGTCTAAAATGTACTTTTCTGGATTTAGATGGATTTTCTACCTTGTCTTGGTAGTAAGTACCTTACACCAAAAATCTGTGCTGTTATTCACCTGCTACCCTATATTTATTTTTGCTTCTATGTTAAAGAATGTAGCATGATCAGATACAATGACAGACAAAGTCTCTATTCTTCTTCTTCTATCCCAAAAGCATGCAAGTTTGCACTAAGGACTCATCCACAAAGGTTTGTGCCTCTTGTAATCCCTACGGATCTCTGTTTCAGTAGTGACACTCAAATATTTCCCAAACACAGCTCACTGCAGTGTTACACCAGGCACAAAGCAGTGTTCAGGCAGCAGGAGGGTTCTTGCAGGATGTTCACCCTGCCTGGCCTCACTGTGGGGCTCCTGGCTGAGACACCTCTGGTGCCTCCTCTGTGCCATCATCTTGTGTAACATGGTCAGGAGGCAACTCACATCCCAGTACCTGGTTTCCAAGCATCCACCCATTATCTGGCAGCAAATGTAGGCTCATTGTTTCATGTCTGATTCTGAAAATCTGGCCCCAGCAGCAGGTTTCTGTGCATCACTGTACTAACATCTGGCTTTTACTGGCTTGGCAGACTGTCTGTATCATTAAGTAGAACGAAACTATTCATTGATATGGACGGAGATGATCCTGCATCAATTTCCAAAAGGATGGCAGGGCTATTGGCAAATTAAATAGTTGAAGAAATTCTCCATCTCTCTTCCTTTTCATGATGTATCAGGGAATAAAATTGAGGGGAAAGCAGAAAACAAACTAATGTGAGTGTAATTCCCAAATTTCAATCTTCTGTATATTATGGGTCATTACCCGTTAATTTGCTAAATGGCAGTTTTCTATGAAAGAAAAGTTTTGTTTAGCTGTATAATGATGACAGATGATGTAATTAGTATCATCCCCGCATTGAGAATGATAAAAGCATTTCTTTTGTGTGTCACTGCTTTTAGACAGTATAATATCAAAAATGATAACAGTGTGAAAATTGGACCGGCCGCCTTCATATTGTGCACATAGAATACCTCAGTAATATGATACAAGTAATGACAGGTACTTTGCCATGTATTCATTTTCTCCACTCTCTAGCCTTTATATTACAGCAGAATTAAAGCACAGCACTAAGCAGACCAGACGTGCCTAAATGCAGACCCCTCTGATGAGCCTATAAACAGCCAGCATCCCTCTGCTATTGCTGGTTATGATAATTAAGCAATTGCAAACAGGGGTTTTGAGGGAGAACATTGAATCATTTTTCAGTTAAAGAAGTTGGGGGGTATTTTAATTTCAGGCCACATTTGTTGCTTGAATTAGTTTTAATTATATTCTGTATAAGTACTTGCCCCATATCCTGGTCTTGATAGTGGTAGATATTCTCATTTAAATATAAATAAATGCCAAACTTATTTAACATGGAAAAGTGACTGCTGTGACTGTGTAGTAGCAATTTTCTCTTTGTTGCCATGGTTTGGATTTTTATATAAGCTTTGCAAATATAATAAACCTAATGGCGCTCTTCATCCAAGGAAATGGGTATATTCAAGAAAATAAATTACATTTTGCAAGCTAATGAGCTCTACTAATTGTGTTTATCCTTGTGAATTAATACAATTTAAGCAAATCTATCCCCCAAAATCAAGCATTTGATTGCATTTTAGCTGCGTGGAAATCAGAACATCCGGATCAAATCAGAGTTTACTGGATATCCAAGGGGTAGGGGGGAAGGTTAATTTTCATTGGCTTCTGCAGCTGGTGCTAGCTGCTAGTAAAGCAGGAAAAGTTCGATTTTGAAAGTTCTGACTTTTGTTTGGTTTTTTTTATCCAACTGCTTCCCACACAGGCAGACTTCTCAACAAAGAGTTGTGTATAATAAATGCCATGTAATACAGCAGCAGGCATGTACAAGTCATGGTAATTAGCCCACATGCCCACAGGACAGGATAAAGGAAGGCAGCAAAAGGGAATAACAGTTGTACTTTCTAAGAGACAGCTTGTCTTCTTCCACTTCCCTCTCTCCCTCCCTTTTCTCACACTTCCCTTTGCCAACATTGGATTTCTTTTTTTTTTCTTTCTTTCTTCCTGTAAACAGGCTTTTGTTTCAGAGAGGCATTTTGGGAGATGTAGGACAGATTAGAAAACTCTCTGTATATTCTGGCAGATTTTAGGTTATTCTCCCAGTTGGGTTCTTGGAAGGATGTCAGAGAGCAGAGAAAATGGTCGGTTTGAACTCTTGAAACTCTGCAAATAGCCCTAAAAACTCTCAAGCAAACTGTGTTGGTCAGCAGAAGCAGGCAAGCAGGTGCTGGCCAGAAGGTTTGTGCTTGAGGAGGGTGACAGCAGCTGCCCTAATGGAGGCAGTTTAGCTCGCCACGTGTTGGGTTGCTGCCATTTTTAACACCATGAGCGAATGCATGCCTGAGATGAAGTCTGAGCCTGGCTGACTGTACTTCCTTGGTCCCGACTGCTTTTTTATCTTGCCAGATCATTTTCAGCACTGATGCAGGAGTCCCAGCAGTTAGCAACCATCACAGATTCCTCAGATAGAGCTGATGTGAGGTCAGAACTCTCCTATTTCTCAGCAACAGGCCCCTCTTCATTTAAAACCCGGACTGGGAAGCAAAGCCAGCCTTCCTTTCTCAGCTTCTGAAAAAATGGTATCTTAAAGATGGATAGCAGACACAAAATGGGCTCATAAGTGAAATTTTTGGTTTGTTTATTGCAGCTTAGGTAAGAACCAGACTGATCTTTCCCTGACTGTGCACTGAAAAAAAACTACTTCTTCCATCTCTAATATTCAAGTACTGAGAAGGGCTGTTAGGACCTGTCTTCTAGAAGTTTTGGATTAATTGCATTTGTGCAGTGAGAAGAGCACAGCTCCTCAGTATCGATGCAATTGTGCTGTTACAAAGGTACTTAGAGTGACTTCTTGTGGATGAGTGACACGCTTCACTCATAAGAGCGAAGCAGCAATATGTTTGTTGATATAAAACAGTGATTTTAGAAAGTTTGGTAGTAAATGCAGCAGTGGCTTAACAAAATCCGGTGGCAAGGTGCACTTGATTATTTACTATAGAGAGGATGGGGTGAGACAAAATTGTCAGGGAGACCCTATCATTCAGTCATGAGGATCAGAAAGGACCCCCGTGCAGTCTAAGCTCCTTTTCAGAGAGGAGTTCAGGTACTGCTGGATCCAGCCTTAGTCCCAACAGTCGATGTCTTAAAGAATTATCTGTGTGCAATCAATCCTTTGTATTTTGTAGCTAAGATTTCAAAGTTTAGCATGCTGTTAATCACTTACCAAGAACCTCTTGTGGCAAGAAATCTTTCAATTTTGAGGAGTAACCTTGAGAGGTGTCCCTACTCAAGGGGAGATCCTGGTGTGCAGCCTGCTGCCAGGCAGGGGAGCTCAGCAAGCCCTGAGCTTTCCACTATTTATGGAGCAAGATAATTGACTCATAGTCATATTTCCATACCAACCACATATTAACTTCTCCCAAATTTTCCTTGAGTCCGACCTGGTTCAGCATTGTGGTTAGGTGGGTGCAGTGCTCAGATTAGCCCTTACCTGTTGTTATCTGTGTCCACTTTGAGCCAGATGCAGCCACCATGACCAGACATCCATTATGACCCCATTAGTAGTTTTCACTTGGAGAGAATTATGGGAAATAAAGGTCAGGCTGGGGGAAGGAAGGAAGCACATTGTCATAGGAGTAAAGAGAAAAATTTAGAGTTATAGTATGACTGCAGTAGAATAATAACTTGGGGGTAAAAAAAAATCTAGTAAGAGAAATATTTATATAAGTAAGTCTTGATGCACAGAGCTGTTCTGGATTCCACAGATTCCAAGCTCCTCAAGGAGGCATTGACACAGGCCATAGTAACTTCAGGGATGCATGCAGATAGATACATAAGTATAGGGTCCCAAAGTACACATTAATGAAACCATTATCTTGTCAATGATACAGAGTGCAGAGCTATCTTTAGCAGAAGTTATTATGATTTTTCATAAGAGAACATGGAATTTAGTGACATTTTTATTATTTGACATCACATCACCATTGAAAAGTAAAGAGGAAGCCAGAAGAAAAATAAAGTACAAAAAGCTTTACATTAAAAAATATTGTTCACCTCTGATGGCAGCTAGGAGAAAAGAATCTGGAATTTTTTCAGTTCTTGGCATTGAAAGATTTTGATAGGAGCAGTTTAAAAGTTATCCGTTGCAGCAAAACTGCACGTCAGAAATGGGTATGACTATGATGACATGATAGCTTTGGGCTGCTGACTTACTGCACAGACCCCTGCATACCAGCAAGAGTTAAAATCAAAGTGGAACCTCTGTTTTGAACTTCCTTTTTCTGCAGCATTTGAGTCAGATCTTCAGCATTTCATGTCTCTCCACATGGGGTTGTAGAGGTCGCTTCTCGGGCCCCATTGACCCCATGCAGATTTATTGTGGAATTGTTTCGGTGAAAACAGAGCTTTGAAGCATCATGCAGGTTGCCTGGTGACTCCCACAAAGTGCTGACCACCCCAAATCTGAGGGAAGAGATACCTGTACAGAGCCAAGCTCTATTATGGGTTATGAAGCTGGGACAGGTTTGAATGATAGAAGGAGTTCTGGCAGGCTGTTAGCCCTCACCATCTGGGAAAATGGGAATGTTTATTAATAAGAACCTTTGACATGAAATGCATGATATGTGCCCTCTGTGCTAGGCCCATGATTAATAATATTAATTATGGGGAGTTCATTATAGTCTCATGGGGATGTGATATGTAATTCAGCCAGCATTTCATTGTAAATTTGCATTAATGTCCACTTTAAGTACAGTAGCTATCTATAGCAATGCAGAAGGAGCTGCATTCAGTATGCACAATAACATAACCGCCTTATTAAATGATGGTAGACTTTTACTTCAAAGAATTATAGACCTCTTAGCATTTCTCCTATGTTAAATCTTTGCTGTGTTTGGCAGTGTAATATCTGTTGCAGCCTACCTCCTAGTGCTATTAAAACTTTCCTTGGTGGTGGTAGAAGAGTCCAACTTCTTGCTGTTTTGAAAAAGGAACCAGATAATTTTGAAATCCAGTTGGAAGCAGTCTTGATTGCAGTTTCATTAGCAATTAAAAGAGCATGTAACCTAATGGTTTTTCCACCCCTGTCCAGAGAAATTATGCACAGTGGGCAGCTCTTGTTGGTGTAAACCATCAGCAATGTAATGAAAGCAATGAACCTTCACTGATTTGTGCTGAGAATCTTGCCTGCTCCAAATTGTTCAAACATATGCCTTCCTATGGCTGTGCTTTATTGTTAACTTGTTTAATAATGAAAAAATAGTTCATCTTACTTGGAATTCCTTTTCCTTAGTTTGCCTTCCAGGAATCCCATGTGAAACTGCCACTATCTGGCCTCAGTTTCTTCTGAGCCACATGTGCTGATTCACTTGCCTTCATACAAATGACCCTTATATACAAACACAGTTTCTATTTTTTATTACATAGCATCTCAAAAACCAGCAGATACTCGAAGCCACTGTCTTCCTGTAGTGGATCCTGGGAATGGCTGGGAGGACCATAGCTGCAGTGGCCCCAAGTATGTATGCTTTTAAGCAGCTGGGGAAGCAGCTGGTGGCAGTGTGGGAAGCATCATGCAGATGCCAGAAATAAACTGAAGGACAGAGTCTTCATTAAAACACTGTATATATGTTAAAATACACAGGTGTATAAACAGGGATCCAGTCAAACCAGGAGGAATAGGAGAAAATATGTTGTTTTCTTTTGGAGGAAGCTGCAAAGTTGATGAGTTGTTATTCTTATATATTTGTTTGGATTGCAGTTGCTTTTAGAAATGCAAGGCTTGAAGGGGCCTCCTGGATTGTTGTGTCCCATCTTCTGCAGTCATGGGTAACTTTGTGCAAAACATCTCTTAGGAGAGTCCAAGGATCACTTGCCTTACGTTCCAGTGCATACCAGGGGCCACAGAATCCTTCCTCTCTGAAATCTGTCACCTGTAGTGAAAGACGGAAACGCACAGTTGTACTGTCCCAAAGGAAGACAGGGAGAAAACTCAAGATCATCACCAGCAGCTTAGATTCTCAGAGTTTTCTGTTCAGGAACTTGTTCAGTTTTGTTCAGTTATCCACCCAAACCAGAGACTTGTAAAGCAAAGTGGCTCTGCACGTGCCTGTCCTAGAGAACTGGGTAGCAGCCTGCAGCCATTTGGCACTGAAGGATGTGAGTCCAGATCCAGCACCTGTTGGGCACTAAACACTTTTCTTAGAATCCACCCAGCTGACCAGCTCCTGGGGAAAAGGCAGCAGCTGCTGGGCAGCAGTGGTTAAAAATAGGAAATGAAGAATGCCACATCCAACTGGAAAGGGAAAGAGCGAGACACGAGTCTAGCAGCACTGAAAGCTCTTATTGGTGAGGAGGGCCCTGCAGTGATCTGGAATTGGAGGCATTTACACCCTCTGTTTTCTCTCTTGTCTGTGACTGCACCTACATTTGCACACTACATCAGCCTCAGATAACGCCCAGCATAGTTTGGCACTGACTGTATTAATGAGTGTCATTTCTGAAATGTTTTGGAGGAGTATGTGAGGACCCTGTCTCTTGCTACGAGTCACATATAGCTGCTGAGATATGTTGTCCTTAATTTGACTTGATTCTTTGTAGTGCTTTTAATAGCAAAAATGCTGTGAAAAGCTTAAATATGAAGCTATACAGATTTAGCACAGATGGAGTTTGAAAAGGACATTCAACCTTCTCTAATCTTCAACTGAAATCAGCAAGTAAAGCAAAAGGAAGGACAACCTGAAAGATAGTATTTTTCATTGTGATAATCTGCAGTAGTTTAATTTCACCAAGGCATTTACATGTCCCCTTACTGAAGAGTCTGAGTGTTCCTTTTGCTTTAGCTGAAGGACTGTTAAAAAGAAGCAGAAAAGCAAACCTCTTTGCTTAGCCAGCCTTCAAGGTGGTTCCAGATATCCTCACAGAGAAAGACAACAGTGTCAAGTCAAGGAGGCTCAGCTGCAGATTGGAAGATTATCCCTATTCTTCAGATGAACAAAACAAAAGAAGGTAAGAAGAACAGGGAGGAAGACTCCTGTTTTGCTTTATTTGTCTGCTGCACATGTACACAAGACAGAGGCTCAGGGCAGACAATATCCACAGCCCCTGGCCCTGCTGTCACTCTCCGTTCAAGGAGGACATCTGGCCAGCACTCACTCCTCTCTTCCCACCCTTTCTCCTTCACACTGGGCTGCAGCAGCTCAAGCTGGCTGAGCCTGTCGTGGTGATGATATCGTGCAGCTAAATTAATTCCAAAGCTGGTCATGCTTGGAATTAGTTAGACAGGAGACAAAAAAGGAAGCTGAGAAAGAGGGAAAAATGGACTAGGTGTGAAACACCATGCAAGGAGAGGGAGTAGTGGGTGTGGTCCTAAAGGTGCCTTAGGGTTCAGTTTAACACAAAGGGTCTGAGGTGACAGGAGCTCCACAGGCCTGCGCAGACCCCTTGTCTCCATACAGGGTTTCACGGACTGCCTCTTCACCATTCAACCATCCAGAGCTCAAGAGAAGTGTTCCTTTCCATTTCAAGGACAACACTTAGATGGACACAAAGATTCCTCGTCTTTACATACAGCAACCATCTCACTTTACCTCGTTCCCTGACTTGACCTTGCTGTGGAGCATAACCCAGGCCCAGGAACAAGCAGTGCTGAGCAAGCATCATATTCTCCATTCACAACCTCAGCATCTGCTGCAAGTTTGGGCCAATAAATCACAAATGGTGGGAGGAAAGGACCGCCTCCTGCCACATGTCTTGACAGCAGTTCCCACAGTGGGCATCTGATCCTTGACCGAACCTCAAGGCACTGCCATATGCAAATAGTAATAATCTCTGGTTTGTTGTTCCTCCAAAGGCAGATGCACCTGCATGTGTCTGTCTGCTTGGAAGCTTAAATAAACCCAGTTGAGGTTTGTTTGCTTTTGCAAGCTTGATTCATCAGCTTGATTTTCAGAATGTGTAAAATATTTCCTCAGAATGGCTTTTTGCTATCTTTCTCCTAAATTTGCCTTAGAGAAGATTTTTTTTTTAAATACATAGTTTTTAGTCTTCTGATATCTTGGATGCTGGCCTGCAAAATGGTAAGAGAGTTGGCTTCTAACTCTGACATTTGTGTTGTTTTTCCATTGTTTCCAGCATAACAATCTCAGAGACCCCATGAACAACGTAAAAAAGAGTTATATTACAGTTTTATGTCACATGGTGTAACTCTTGGGGATGGTCCTGTGCAAAACAGGGAATTGGACTCTATTGTTCTTGTGGGTCCCTTTCAACACAGCATATTCTCTGATTCTGTGAACTTTGTATGTTGAGCCAGGTATAAGGAAAGGAAGGAGGATTTCAGTAAACTGTGGTATTTTAGGAGCTTTTATATAAAGCCACTCAGACAAACTTCTCTATAATAATCCCTAGCAGGGCCATCAAACTTGCAGCCTCTACCTACTTTTACACCTTGCCTGCAAGTTACCTTGTTTATTTTTGTACAGGTGCTCTTTTATACTGTTGTTGCATTATTTTTGCCTACCTACAAATAATTTACAGATAGCATTTATAACACAAAAAGAGAAAGTAAAAGGTGGCTGCGCCAAGCAGTCTGTGAATTATGAGCACCTCTCTGGTCCTGCAGCCAAAAATAGTGCTTTTCACTAAAGTTGGTGGACTGTATCATTCCTAAACTGCTGTACCTGATCAAAAGCATTTGCAGAGCCAGGACCCACACTGTTACACGAGACTTCAACTACTTCAGCTACAGCAGGGAAAATTACAATTAGGTCCTTGAATCTGTTTCTAAGTGCTGGTCCTAGCTTTTCCAGATACACTGTTACCTCTTGAGTAGCTCACCAACTGCTCTCCATCTATCATCAGTGAACAAAAGCATTGCTACAGGACTGGCCATCTTCTCTGTTGATTGTACAGCAAATTTTAGCATCTGGCTTGGGGTAGAGGTGTTGTCATTTGGATGCTGAGCTACAAGCCTGGTACTTGCAGACCGCCTTTCAGATTTCAGTTTCCTTATCTTACCCATAGTTAAGGGGAAGAGGTGCTTTATGGTTACTTTAGATTTCAAGCTCTTCTTTGGAAATGCAAGACTTGGGCTTCTGTATTTCTATTAGAAGCTATTTGAACAGTTCAGAGGTCCCTTCAAACCTAAATTATTCTGCAGTTCTATGAGTCTAAATTTTTTAAGAGTTCCTTAAAAATAAAATTAGATAGGGAAAAGCATGACTTTCAACTAGTCACAGAGCTACTTTAAATCTCTTCTTTGAAAGTTTCCCTTTGGCTTCTCTCTGAATTGTGCACAGTTTGCCCTCCAGGACCCATTTGCTCTCTCTTGGCAAATAAGGTTCTTAGAGATGAAAAAAATGCTGGGAATATTTTCGGGTCATGGGAAAGGGACAAAGAAGAGAGTTAAAGTAGCTCAGTGACTAGTTGAAAGTCATGCTTTTCCCTA
>NW_024581116.1:5271187-5470339 GCF_017639235.1 Corvus kubaryi | reverse complement strand
GGGGGGGGTGTGGGCTGCTGCCCAGGACACAAATCTAATAGACACTGTCTTCCTGTGTGAAAACCCATTAGACTTCCTGTATGTTTCTGTATGTAGCTGGTATGTTTGATGATGAAGGCAGTATTACCTGGATATTTTGAGTTAATTAAGCCCCTCAGACCATATCTACACTAATAACTTAGGGATGTATGTGATGGGTCCCTGGTACAGACATCCAGCTGGCACAGAACAGCTTGCATCCTTCTTCTTAAAATCATATACTCAATGAGAGTGCCTGACTGTAAATGGTCTCTTGGGAATGATCCCTGTCCTGTTAGGAGAATGTTATTTGGCCCAGACCAAAACCGCATGAGTGGCAGGGACAACTGAGTTCTAGTGCAGAAGAGTGTTCCCTGGGAAGCCCAAGCTTACAAATGCCTATTCATGAGTTCCAAGTAAAGGCACAGTCTTCCCTCTTCTCTGTGGATGCTTTTGTGGGTTGTTTTATTTGTTTGTGGTTTTTTTGTTTTTCTCCCATACTCACTCTTAAAATGGTTTATTTTTTGTTCTGTTGCAAATTCTGACCCATTGTTTCATAAGGTCTCTATGATGCTTTCCATCAAATCTCCCTAATTCATTAGGACTAGGAGTGACAGCATGCTGTTCCTTCAGCCCGCATATGGACAGCATCAGATGGACAACATCCTCTGTAACACCATCTGCCAGTAGAGAAGCTGAACCTTTAACTTCCAATCCTGGCTCTTTGCCCAAATTAAATAATCAAGTGTAGACTGACCACCATGGTTTCTGTGAATCAACCACTAGAGGGAGGCAGAAAAGACTTAGCTTATTTTATTTTTACAGACTTTGTAGTGTACAAAGTTTTATATACTTTAACATCCAGTTTTTATAGTCCTTTTCCATAAACTAAGGCCAGTTTTTATACAACCCTCACTTGTTGCATCCTTACTGGGACATTGGTTATGGGCTGTTCATCACAGATGCTGTCTCATGGCTTTGTTTAATGGGTCATCTAGTGAACTGTCACCGTGTTTGCAGAATATATGGCATTTGAGCGTGGTATGAAATAGTGGATTTTGGGGTTCATTTCAGCCAAAATTCTCCAGCCATTCTTCCTCCATAGCTTTAAGCACAGCAGAAGCAGGCAGTCAAACATTGCAATGGCATGTTATTTCATGTAAGGGTTTTTTTTCCTGCTTTCAAAACTGAAAATCCACTGCCAGCACTGGGAATTGATCAAACCATAACATTTGTGTGCAACACCCTAATGGATGCTATAATGCCGTTAGCCTGGCTTACAACATGGCAGCTAGACAGGCACATTAGCTGCATCCTTTTACATGCAGACCTTGCTGTTAAATCGTGTTTGGCTAATCTTCCCTTAGGGGAAATTGGATTTCAGCCCCTCTCCGAACCTGAAACCCCACTGTAAGATATAAAATTGGTTTTTAGAAGTCTCTTTTTCTCTAAGGCACTTTAATTGGCATAAGGTAGTTGCTCCTATAGAGAGACTATCGATTAGCATTTTTATTTTGCTATATGTTAAAGTGCACCACTTTCAAAAGCGTTTCATGAGCTTCCAAGGCAATAAACCTCACAATAAAAGGCCAGAATGGGGACTGACTTGGCTCACTTACTCCTGCTGGTCTCACTGGGTTTATTTTTTTGTTTTTAAAACTGGCAAATGGCTGAAGCTGTTTTTCATCAGCCTTCTCACCATTCCTCGAGTGAAACCCAAGCTGGACAGGGGAGTCGGTATCGAGTGCACAGACAGATTTGCCTCTGGGGTTGAGGGACCTGGAGTTTAGGTAGCTTTGTCCAGTGCAGCATGTTTTTCAGTGCCTACCTCAGGGAAAAAAACAGGCACAGTCTGTGCTTAGTCCTCCCCTCCTTCCCCAGCTGTGGAGTTGCTGACAGTACTGTGGCACCAACCCTGAGGAAGTGGGACAAAGTCATTAGGGAAAATAGATTGAGGGCATTTTTCCCCAAGAAAATATACATGCATCTTAACATCTCATTTGATTTTTCCAGCATACTTTATTAGACTTCCTTAGAAGTCTTTAATGAATTACCATATCTTTGAAAAGATGTTGAAATGCCTCTTTTAGTCCTCAACACCCATTTTCAGCATGAGTACATTGGTGACCACTCTTAGGGCTTTGTTCCTTTGGGCTTTCTTTGTTCCCAGAAATTAAATAAGTTATAGTTTTAAATGTGAAAGTCCCTCAAGTTAAGTCTGTCTCATGTCTGTGTCAAACTCAGTTTTCTCTTAGTTAATGGGGTAACTGACAGCCTGAAGTCAGGAAGTTATATGCATTCTAGCTGCAGAGCATGTGCTGAATGCCTCGTTTTTTCAATTTATCTTTTGTCTCCTACTGCCTGTCATATACTAAAAGCAAAAATAACACTTGGCCTCTTTCTCTTTCTGCCATCACCAGAGAAAATAAAATTTAAATATGTAGATGGCAACACTATGTGTTTGGAAACTTGTTTATTCAATAAAGCAAATACTCAAGTTGCCAGAGCTTTGTAGCAGTAGAGTACATGAGTGCTCAAGAGCAAAAAATGTTGAGTGAAAACAATTTGGTGATCCCAGTCCAATCTCATTACATTACTTATCATCAAAATCCAGGTCTTGGAGGCAAAATAATTTTGACCTAATACAAAGCATTTGTGTATTTACTCTGTGATTTACAGAAGCCATTGTGGGGGTACATTGCTTTGCCTGGATCTTATGTTTAATGGTACTTTGCATCCATCTATGCCACTGAGACAGATTTAATTTTGGAGTGTTTCAGAAGCGCCTTTTCACCAATCAGACATTAGCTGTTTGAAATCACCATGAACTACTTTGCTTTCTCAGCGTGGCTCAGCTTTATCCTCAGTCAATAGCCATCTTATCAATCCTTGTTCAAAGACATTCTCTTGCTTCCCCTGGGCTAGTGCTAGTGATAGATAAAATGTCTGCAAGCTTGGGTTGTGATTTGTTAGTCCCAAGTTATTTGAGGCAAATGGATAATAAACAAATTTTAAAAGTCCACCCAGTTCATTAAAACTTGCAGCAGTCATTTGAAAGTGTGGTGGGGTTTCTGAGGGCTCTCAGCTTCACAGCGTGGCCCGTGATGATGCATGAGCAAACCAAAATGTAATATAAAGTACACTTCTTTCATCTTCACAAAGAGGTTTTATCATACAGCCTTAAAGACCTTTAGATCTTTCTACATCTGAAAGGGAGATTCAACACATCTTGGAATTTCTCAGTATAGATTCAGAATCCCTTTAGTGACTATTCCTTTGAATCTCTGGGTTAACTCTCATTTTTGTTTTCTATTAAAGTTTCTTCTTTTATTATCTTTATACTTACAAAGGTCATTAGAGGATTATCCCTAAACTTCAGAATGTGAGCAATTTCTGACAGCTCCTGCTATTTCCTTTCCTATGGTTAACTTGACTTTTCACTTGAACCAAAAAAATAATTCTTATCATTGCTTTATCTTGATTCTAAAAGTTCCCCTGAAGAACATCTTCAGTTTTCTTTAGTGTCAGTGTGACAGTCTTCCACCTCATATCAGACAAATGAAAGGTTTAATAAGAACAATTTTTCTGTTTTAAAATAAAGAACATTCTATGCCTGTGAATTAAGACTATGGTTTTAGAAGTAAATCCATTGGTACTTCTATAGCAATTTGCTGTTATTAGAGAAATCTCTGTGTTTTTCACTGACTGGTCTTTGTGTACATGGGAAAAACATAAACAAAGCTTCTTTTTTAACGAACATAAGTACAAAATGGTTTCCAATCAAAATACACTCTGTGAAGAACTTACTGTGATCTGTGCATGTGCCCAAACAGCTTTCTCTCCCCATCCACTAAGCTTTCACGACAGCCATTAGTCTAAAATAAACAGCCATTTCCAACTGGGAAAATTACAAAGAACTTCAGAGAAGGCTGGGCCATCTGAGGATGCTCCAGTATGAGAAGGCAAACATGAAAGCATTTAAAGCACAAAGAGCTTTTCTCTTGTGGGCCAACATGCAAAGGACTAGAGAGAAATGAACGTGTATCAGCACCAGTACAAGCATTTATTGTCAGAATGCAGTGATGGGAAAAGTGCAGGTAAATGGTGAAATGTGGTACATGTGCCATCTGGTTTAGCCCATCTGTTTCCGAGAAATCCAGGTATACTGTCATGGAGAGACATGTTCTGCTGCTGCTGCTTTAGGTTGCCATTACTTTGGATGAAAAGCTCAACAGGCAGATCTGTTTGATGTTACGAGTCCTGAATGCCTGTTGTAGGGTCTGGGATAATAGTATCCCCCCAACCTGACAAAGGTTCCTGAAGCAGCCAGAATATTTCCTGACTTAATTTGAAGAGTTTTGACTGTGGATTCCTCCTCCTCATCCTCCTTGTCCTTCTTCTCCTCCTCCTTCTTCCCTACCATCATTCTTACTTTCTTAGAACCCATCATGCCACCAGCTACACACAGATTTGGAAGACATAGCTCTCAGATTACAGTTTCCATGTCGTTGTTCATCAAAGGTTGCAATAAAAGTCTCCAGAAATAGACTAATGGGAGCAGAATTCTGGAAGGCCCCAGTCTGTCGGGATACCAGAGGCTCAGGAATGCCAGTGGGATGTAAGGAGATCACAAAGAAGTGCTAGGAATTCAGCATCTAACACTGGAAATTCAGCTGAGTGAATAAATACACTGTCTTTCTGCCTAATTATTTATGGTTATTGAAACTAAGGGAGCATTTTACTGGAAAAATTACATTACAAGGCATAGAGCTATTATAGTCCTACCTAATTGTGCAGGTGATCTCATTTATGATTATGAGAGGTGGAGAGAAAGCCTACAGACACAAAGGTTTTATTTTTTGTTTAGCTGAAGGAAGCAAAGGTGTATATATATGGGTATAAGTCTCAGAAGCAGATGTGCACAAAAATGTATGCATGATTTACAGGAATTAAGTATGTAAACTTGATGGTAATGCATGTGGCAGAGGATTAAAGACCTCAGGGGTAGCATGCATATGCAAAATTATCTACTGATTCTTTGGACCCAGTTTTCACACTGTGATGTGACCAGATTAACTGCCACTCCTGTGGAATCGATACCCTTAGAGGCAACTGTAGGGTTTTACTGTTCTGTGATTCTGTGATTCTCTCATCTCTTTAAACAAACATTCTATTTCATCAACCTGTGTTACACATAAAAAGTTAAAGGAGAGTAAAAATTGCTAAATTGAAACAGTGCTCTGATCTGTCTGCCTTGCCATCATGTCTTGTACTGTAGTTAGATCTGATTTTTAGAAAAAAAGTAGAAGAAATTCTGCAGGAGGCACTTGTAGGGCCTTTCCTAGGCTTATATAGCTTATTGCTTTCGTTTGAAATCTCCTTCTATTAATATTTCATAATTTCAAAGTAGAAAGAAATCCTTGTGGCAGAAGGATGAGAATAACGGGATTTTCTCTTTGTTTACTTTTTATGCAGGGTAGCTGGAAAGGTAAGTAGGGTTTCTCTGGGAGTAGGGAGGATTTGATTGATTTTTTTATAAAGGTTTTCTATGTTATTGTCATTTCAGCATGTTCGCTTTCATCCAAAATCAGTTCATTTTGTATTGAGAACTGAAAGAGATTTCTAAGACTTCTATAAGGTCTGAAACTTACACAATCAGTGGGTCTCACTGTTGTTCCCGTTTTTTAATTTGATTAGCCCATATAAGCCAAAGTTTGCAAAGAGTTCCTGTTCTCAGAGACTGTAATTTTTCTCCCAATTTTATTAAATACCTGGTGAATAGAGAAGAGAGGATTCTGCATTGCCTCATAGGTTCCACTGAGGAAATGCAGAATATCTCAGGACCATTAGGAAAGCCTCACTTCTGTCAGAGTCTTCTTGAAAACTGGAAAACGCAACCACAAGGCTCTGTCCCTAGAAAGCCATCCTTGCATACTCCCAGACCGACATGTTTTTCTTGGCTGGATGTCTAGTGGTCAAATGTTGCTCTCCACTTTATTACACTGATATACTGAGTAAAGCATTTGGATTGTTGACTAAAAAGCATAAAACAATTAATTGCAAGGGTTCCAAGAAATCTTAGTTAAGGAAAAGCAATGCAGCTTCTTGAAGTTAAGTATCTGCAGAGGAGATATTTTACCATTGTTTGGGCTATCAGACTTTTAGGTGGCAAACAGTTTGACAGGGCTGACGCTGTGCATAGCCCCAGCACGCTTGCTGGCTGGAACATGTCTCTTCCCACTCAGTCCCCCACTCTTAGACAAGGAGGCCAAGACACAAAGTTGTGGTGGCTTGCTAAGGTTCACAGAGCAGATCTGTCACACAGCTTTGAATCACAGTGCTTGGTCTTGGCAATGTGCTCCTCTTTTCTGAAATGAGAGTAGCACGTGCTCACACACACTCATTTAGATCGCAGTCCCTAATGTTGATTTACCAGCAGGGTTTCAACTTTTCACATTATTCCCACACATGCTCTGTTTTTTCCCTCACTTAGGACAGACTAACTACCATCTCAGTCCTGCATGACCCCCTAATAACTCTGCAGGCATTCAGCTTGGCACGTGGGAGTTCTGCAGGGAATGTATGTTTGTGGAGGATTAGGGACTTGAAGTAGGTGGCACTTCATGATTTTACTGACCGAATGACTCAAGCTGCCTTTGCAAACTATCCATCAGGATCCTGCTGCATGTTTCTGGAGGCTGCATTTGTTTGAGTAATCTTGAATGTGGAATGAGTGTTCGTTATTCTCTCTCTGAAAATGTATTCTCTGAGGTTTGATACCACAGTTTCTGCTGGTCTGTGATGCTAATGTATTATGTTGTCACCACGTGCTTATATTCTTATTCTATAATGACAGTAAATAAAAAATCTTCAGTGTAGAGAATGAGGACAAGTCAGACAAGCTTGCCTGCTAAATTACTTTCCATTCCTGTGGTGGCTTCTCTGTGATTGGATTAAAAGAGGTTGTCAGTGTCCCCTGGCTAGGTATAAATAAAGGCTTGGCAGGTTCTAGTACAGCATCTTGTTTAACCTCTACAAGTACCAATATTTACTCAGAAATTTAAAACAATGCATTCAGCCTGCTTTTACTGGAGGGCAGCAGGAGTACAAAGTGGCCAGTCATGTCCATGGCATGTCAGCTCTCCCCATGGGCTTTCCCTTTCATTGTGTCTTGCTGTCTCCTTTTGTTTAATGTAAAAACTGAGTTATGGACTGCTCAGGAATTCCAGACCCATTACCACAGTCTGCTTTGCAGAGAGCTCTCTTTAAGGTATTCAGTGATTGCTTTCTCTTACATCCCAGACTAGAGCTAGAAATGAAACATGTGCCATTCTGTATTTTCCAGCAGTTGGGTATTGTAATACTTACAAATCTGTGGAGCTGTGGTCCATGCTTTCATTATGCAGACCCTTTCCTCTGGTTCTTCTAACTTTTGCTGTTGCCAAGAGTGCAATGGATTTAATCATGTGTGTGGGTAAAACAACATAAAAGAAAAAACTTGGAAATTCCACATATTTAAAAATAAATCATTTATTAAATTCAAAATAAGAATGATACTGCACTACATTTCCCTCATATTTTCTCATTTCAAAAAGGAATCAAAATTGTTACAAGAGCACACCAAAAAGGGATCAAAATCTTTAAAAAAGGGTATGTGAATGGGGTTGTTTTCTAAAAAGTGAGTTTTTACTTAAAGAGAAAAAAATGTTTAACTCTGAAATGGGCTTTATCAGGCAACCTAGAAGGAAAATATACAACTTGAGGGAGCTACTGAGTATGCAGCAGCAAAAAAAGAGACTATAGTACCTCTGCACGGTCTAGATATTGAATTAGACCCTTCTGCCTATTCCTTTGTTCCCTGAATCCCTACAGAGCCTTGCCTCCTCTTTTCACTGTGACTCCTATGCAACCCCTTTGAGCTGCTGTGGCTTCCTCCCAGCCTCAGTGTGTCTCATTGCTGCCCTCCAATGTGTGCAATTGCAGCCTTCAGTGTGCCATTGCTGCCCCCCCTGGCACTGCAATTCTCTCTGCTTGTGTTCATTTTCTTTTACCCTGACCATTCTCTGTCCCCCTGTCCCCAGAGAGGGTTAGGCATTAGCACACCAATGCACCGGAGTCAGGCTCTGGGCTGCAGTTAGCAGTTGTGAGCTGGGCTTTAAGGACAGAGATCACAAGGGGCAGCTGGCACAGCAGGGCGTCACACGTATGGCAGGTAATAGGAAAGAACAAAAAAAATGGTACCTCTAAAATCTCACCTCTTTTGAAGGCCTGGATTCCTTTTGGATATGTGGATTCACACCCTCAAGCTCCACATTTAGACCTTTAATTCATGTATGACCAAGTAGAGGGGAGGTGGCAAGGAAGAACAGTCTGTTGGGTAGACACTTTGCCTGAAAAATAGGAAACCCAGGCTCAGTCCCCTCCTCTGTGTTAGAGACTCATGTCTCCCACCTCTCAGGAGAGCAGCCAGACTCAGTAGTCTTGGGGTGGACACTCTTGATGTTATATTGTTGTGTCTCATGGAGCTAGAAGATCAAGTAGGAAGATCCATTGTAGCCCACTAAACCATCTGTGAGGGTGGGAGAGAGCCCTCTTTGGGGCTGTTGGACTTGTTCTGCAGAAAACAGATGTCACAAAGAAGCTGCACCCTTAGAACCTCCCTCGTGGCAGAAGCAAACAGGAAAGTTGCACAGCTGGCAGCAAAGGAGAAAAGCACAGGGCTTGGTTTAAGTGCAGATCACAAGGCATCTCCTGGGAGGAGTGAGGCAAGAAGGCAAGAAATACAGAAGGCAGAAATACAGGACAGTGTGTGGCTATGGGGAAGCAGCAGGCCCTTCAGCCAGGGGCCCTTCCCACTGGCCATCCAGGAACCATGCTTAAGGGTAGATCTAGGCGTCGTCATCCTGCTGGTTCCCATTAATGATCGTGACTGTGATGCCATTTCCCTTTTTTACCCTCACTAATGATCCAACCCCCCGGGGCATGCTATGCTGTGTGCTGGATGTGCTCCCAGTTCAGTCCCCCTGTCATAAATCCGGCTGGCAGGACCGTCTGTGAGGAGTCTGGGTATCACTCTCCTGCTATTTTATCCGAACTTCTTGGTGATATTCTCAGTATCTGTGCAAGAAAGATTTGATGGAAAGGCTAAGGCTATCATTCCTTGAAGATGAAACAGGCTCCTGGGTGACTGAGATCCTGTCAAACTGACAATTTTAAGGCTGCCAACATTTACTTTAATTATATATATTGTATAATTAATGTAACGTGAGATACGCGTATATATTTAATAGTGTTAGGGTGTCTGGGGTCTTGTATAAGTTAATAGATAACCCAAAGTAATAAATAAAACAAACACTTGGAGCTACTCATAAAGAGAACTGCTAAGCAGCACAAGGAGGGGGCTGCAGCTTTCAGCAAGCACAGTTGGAAGAATCAGATTTTGTGAATTCCCTAAAAAATGTTTGGTTGTAGGGGTGAGTTAAAACATTCATAGTTATCTGTGATGGCCTACGTGATTTGTGGTCTGCAGGTCTAAAGGAGACCCTTCTTTTATGTGTGGGCATCACAGATGAAATTAGGGGAAGCACTTCTGGTGAAGATTTCAGAGGCAGAAAACTGGCACACTGGAGGTTGCCTCAAGCGTTGCCTTCTGGAACATAGCGGCTGGAAATGAGATCAAAATGTCACATCTCTGTGTGATGGGGCTGTACCTGGGCTGCTTTCAGGTCCTGCCTCCTAATACGGGTCTGGTACAAAGCTTGTTGAACAAGCGCAGGCAATCTGAGAACAACTATAAATCAGTTTGGGAAATACAGCCTGATCTGCATACTTTCTGCTAAAGAGTTTTTTGTAGTTTAAACGTGTTACGGTTCAAAATCTGTTAATATTTTATAATACACAACTGAGATAAATAAATTAGTAAATTTACAGTATTGTTGACTTTATTTCACAGAGTGTCAGTTGTGCCCTGGCTACTTGCAAGCTCTGTTTCTAAATCAAACACATGAAATACATGTCCAGCTTTCCTGCAGGAAAACATTGACTTCAGATTTTATTGCTGCTACTGAAGAAACTGTCCTAGTCATACTGGCAAAACAAAGGACAAGAAAGTTTTACAGGTGTTGCTAGACCCTTATGAAAGCTTATGTGTTCTCCCACATTAAGACTGAATTAGGGAAGAATCAAAGGGAATTGTCAGTGTTGTAAAAAGCTGGTCTTAGGAAGCTGTGCAAAATTAAGATTCAGAAGGGATGGCTGCTTCACAGCCATGAGCAAAGGTCCTTCAGCTAGACCTTCTAGCCTAAAGCAAATAGATGCAACTCCAGTGCCTCTAAACAGAAAAAACCTGAAAGAGCGAGTAAGCAAAACTATATTTAAAAGCAAGGGAAGAGATTTTCATGGGAGATGGGGTGTGGAAGGAGACCACAAGGCTGCAAAAGATCTTTGCTAAGGGTAACAGGAGGAGAAAAAAAAAAATAGATATATCCTCTGAAATCTGCAGTGAGTCGCCACAGGTCATGTTTTATGGGGATTTTATTGCATGCGTCATGTGTACCTTGTAGAATAAAACCATATGCATCTGATTAGATTACTTAGTACTGGGAGTGTAAGGTAAGAGCATAAATTGAATGCAATTATTTTTAAAGGAAATTATATTCCTGCTGCTTTCTGTCTGTCTGCTGTCTTCGATCTTTTTCTCTTTTATTGTCTCTTTTATCTTGGTTCTAAGGTGGCTCTCACACCGTATCACCTTGCAATCCCCTCGTTTGTATGAAGGCAATTCACAGCTCAGTGCACTGCCTGTCTCCCCTGATTGTTTACAACTGGTTTATTAACCAGGCTTTGTCTTGGACTATCTGTGCTTCATCCGGGAGGGAGTGGGAGAGCACAGTTGTTCATTTTGCATTAAGCATGTGTGCTGATGTGGAAACATCCACCCATACCCCTCAGCGGAGATATCTGTGTTAAAATGAAACCAACTTTTATAGGAAAAAAATTAATTTATTACCAATGCAAGGTTATTACTTGGACCATATAACCCAGTGTGAGTATATGATATTGCCTCCACCTAAGAGTCCTGTATTCCTGATTAAAAATTGCCAGAGGAGAGTATATGCCTTGCAACCACTTATCTGCCCCGTTTTCAATTTCACCTGCTACAATATTCCATTTGAACTCTTTCTTAGAATTTTCCAGCTGAAGTGAAATATTTGACTTTCTCATTGGGCTTCAATTTTGGGGTGAGAGGGCAGGGGCTTGAGAAATTTCTTCCTTTTCCCTGCTGCCTTCCTGTTCCTTCCCCTAGAAATATGTTGCTATAAGAGCCTTTGGCAAAATAGTGATTAGCTATAATGAAGATCTGTCCGAGAGAGATTACTGCCCTTATGAGGTGGCATTTTTCAGTGTGACTGTGCCTGCACCTTCCAGGCAGTTTGCTTTCTCTGGACACAGTTATATTTATTTTGTTCTATGGTTTTAAGTACCTAGGCTAGGCTAGGTTGATTTATTCATATTATTTAAGTAGACATAGCACATAATATATTGAATCTCATGTTCTGTCATGATATATTATCATCCTTGCTATCTGCAATGATGGATCCATGTGTAACTGTCCACTTGATCCCCAGATTCCCAAGAAGACACTGCAGCAAGATTGAAAAGCTGTTAAGCGGTGTATCTAGTCTAGCAATTTTTGGATCTCCCCTGGCTCCAGACATGTTTCCTGGGGTAAGATTCATCTCACCTCACCTCAGGCAGTCTACAGGGTGGATGTTAACATTTGAGGTATTTTATTGAGGCTCTTTTTTCCACCAGTGGAGATCTAGACAAGTGCAAGTTTGTGACGATTAGTCTGATCCACAAAATGCGAACTGTACATGGCTCCTTTGGCTCTGTTGACTACATCTCCTCTGTCTGTTGAGAGCCCAGCTTGAGATATCTACACCAAGTCAGATAGGTCACAGCCTATATGTCCTACTAAAATCTTTGCCTTTAACTCTACAGATGTCTTACCATCAGTTCAAGACACTTGTACTCAAAACCAGTGATTTACTACCTCCTTTACTTTGTTGCTGTGAGCAGCAAAATCATCTCACCTGCCCTTTCCAGGTATCATGTTCAACATGTGTGCCTTCTTTGCAGTCTGGTTGAATTCACAGTTTTGCTGCTTTTTCTGCCCTTCCATGATACAGGCTTTCCAGGTCATTCTCACAGCCTGAGCTCTTTTACTTTCTCTCTTCATCTTATATCTCAGCCTTGTTTCATATTCTTTGACTTGGACATGGCCAGCCTTGTTCTTTTCAGAGCTTTCACAAAGCTAACTGGAAAGACTGTAGATTTGCCATGAGGTTGCCCAACTTGATGAATCTCTCTATTGCCCTCACTAATTCTGCTTCATCAAGTATGTCACCTGCATTCACAATAAAGGTCCTTAAAAGTCTGTGTCTTTCCTGTCTACCAATTTTTGGTCACTGAAGAAGCTACTGTGCTCAGACATTACATGTGAGACACCATCTCTTTTGCTTTCAACCCAGCACTGTCTTTTCCCATGCTGCTTCTTGCACCAGGAAATTAACACCCCTAAGAGCATCACACAGTTGTCCTGCCAATTCATCTGGAAATCTCTCCTCCTTCGTGTTTAGCAGAGACTCACAGGCAGCTCTAGATCTGTACTTAGAAACAAGCTGCATTCCCATAGACACCTCCATGTGCATGGCTAACACACACATCCTTTGGGCTGCCTTGTCCCCTTGGAAGAGTCCCATCATAGGCACTTCTGCTCTCGAGCCAGGCAGTCTTTTGGCCATATGCAGGTCCTTATCTACACTTCAGTTTTAACTGAAGCTCTGTAGGACTCCATTACAAGGTTGGTGTTCGTGTTTCCTGTTGCTTGAACAAACTTTATTCTGACTTGCATTGCCTTTCTCAGTGCTCACCCATTCATTTTCTGAAGCAGCACTTCCCTCCCACACACACTACAAAAAATAAGGAGAAATAATTTACTTTTTCTTTTAAAACACGGCAACATGCAGGATTGACCACTTCTTCACCTCTTGAGAGTATCGCTTTGTTAACATCATTTTCAATAGAAGTCTTTATCTGTGCTTTTACAGGTCTAGCTTTTTGAACCCCCAGCAGTATGTTCTTGGACTTTATGATTTTAACCAGGTCCATTATTATCTAAATACTTGGGGAAGCAGGCAGGGGAGGGAAGAGAGAATGACAAGTGACTTCTTAAAGTGCTGTTCTTGGTAGCTCTTTACAATATACATTAGGAACAGCGGGGAGAAGAGCTTTCATGGTAGATCTGAGCCTGTTAAAAAAAGCTATGGTGCATAGTCCCAAAAAAAAAGGGGGGGGGGGTTGGTTCATATCTGTCACCATCAGGCTTGGCATTTCATGTTTGCATAGGGTGATCCTGTTGTGCACAGTCTAGACGGAGCAGTGTCAGGTTTGCCCCTGCTGCTTTACAGTCGTGCTGGCTATAGTTTGCTCATGAACAAAATCTCTTTAGGTGTTTTGGGATGCACAAGGCTTAAGATCTTTAAATGCTGCTCTCTAGAGTGTGTGTTCCTATTAATGGGCCCATAAAGATCCCCTTATTTATTATTGTTTAATTATATGCAACCTGTTGCTCCAAAATAGCTGCACATAATTGGTATTTATTTCTGGGCTGGCTTCTCTGTACATGTATTTAAAACATACATTTTGGGTTTAGTGAATCCTGTGTTACTGATTGTTCAAAGTGACTTTATTTTCCGTTGTCTTTTCTCTAAATGTTCTTTTGATATTTAGAGTGTTAGTGATGATATTATTACATTGCTGTTAGCTATTGAATGAATGATTGCTGTTGTATTCTGAATGTGCTGATGCTGAAAATCTGTGATATAAATAAACTTCCTCTGGTAACATCATTATAATAGCACAAGCAGCAGAAATTTATGGAAAGAACAGATTAAATGCTTAGACTTAAATTCTTCAGTGTGCAACTCCGCTTAAACTGCTGTGTCTGAATTTTGGGTTGCTGAATCAGGTGGAAAAAATCAAACTGACACATCGCTTGTCTGTGCATTTTTACTATGATATATTATGTTGCTAAAAGAAAAAGCTCAAAACCTACCATTGATAATCCTGGTAAAACTTGGAACATAAATTATTAAGGTCTGTAGTTTCTTTTCAAAGTGGCCTGGGACTTAATGCATATATCACAGCAAAGAAATGTAGCATCAATATGTACTTATGCATTATAACATGAGACGTTTTTATGTACGTAATAAAGCTTTCTCTATGTAACTGTTTGTCTAAGCAACCGATAGGAAGGTTGAGAAATTCACACAGTTAATCATATTTATTTAGCTAATTAACAACTAATAGCATTAATCATAAAATGCATGAATATTTAAAAAGTAATTTATCATTGAATATGAAAACTATTTTCAAACTTGCTTTCCAAACTATGTTTTGTTTATTTATATTGATAAAATCTCCCAAGATACTCAGTCTCAGTATTTCACGTACTCATCCTGTAAATTGAAAATGCAGGATGCAAAGCACTACACCAGGAATCCACACACCTCCACTAACCATCTCCAATTACACTGTGTAATCACTCCTAGGCTAGGGAAATGAAACTCCCAAAGTCAGGGGTGCTTATCTCCAGATTGCTACAGTCACCTACACCTTCCGTGGAGCCTCAGGATTTCCCAGAAATGGGTTGAAAAGTAATATTATAATTATGAAATAAGACTAGTGCACTGCTCCCCAACCTTTGCTGCCCCTTTGGCAGCAATACTGAGCAAATAATATTGTGCAGTGGAATCATAATTTCTCCCTGTCAGCCTTAAGTGTTAACTCCTTAATTCCCTGTGGCTCAGAGCAATGCTGTCCGTTAGCAACCTGTGGGGAATTAGTGAAAAAGCTGAAAACATCACCAACATCTGTGTTTCTAATTCAGTAGGTTTGTTCCCTTCTTTTCAATAACTTTTTTATTACAAGTTTAATAGTGCCCAGTGAGACTCACTAATAGATGAATGAGTGTTCATTTCCTGCATGGGTTTTGTCAAATTTGCCCTATTATCTCCCAAGTCCAGACTAAGAGTAATAGAGTGACAAGTCTCATAGAAAATTGAGGAGAGGGAGATGTGTCTCTCTGGGGGAAGAACAGGAAGACGTGCATAAAGGCAAAATTAAAGTATAAAATTGAAAAATAAAATGAAGTAGCATTTTACCTGTATTTTTCAAACAGTTATTTGTAATCACTTTTAAATTAAATGAAGTAAATGACTGAACTTGGCAGGTATGTGAAAGATGAAATTAAAACCATTGACAGAAAGCATTACAGCAGCACATTAGCAGTTCTATGGGGATGGCTGTGTAGGAGGCATTTTCAGACCATAACCTTTTTTTTCTTAAGTTATTTATAATTGTTTCAGGGAAAAACTACCTCCCTTCAGGGCTTTGGCCTGTAAGAGTGGGTGCTTGCTTGCTTTATGGTGGTGCATTTTCAAATGTGCCATGTTCCCTATGGCCATTTTAGAGTTACCATGTTGTGGTACAACAGGTTTAGACCAGATGAATTTTTTTCCAAATGATGTTGGAATCTGGTTTGGGGTTCATTTTTAATGAGCTGAGTGTTAGTTTATTGCAGAAAGGAAAACTTTCAGTCAGTAATTGAACTCCAAACTGAGTTGAACCTAATCCTGCAATGATTTATGTAGATATTTAACGTGTCCATAGAGCAGCCAGTGGGCACAGATTCTGTGCTTTATGGGACTGCCTTCCTTTGGAAATGGGAGATCTGCTGATGACAATAACTTGAAATGCTCACTTAAAGTGGGCTGCAAAGCACACAATTAAACACGTGTTTGAGTCTCATTATCCTGGGATACTGTTTCCAAATATTCAGAAATTACCTGGGTTTAAATCTCATATAAATGCTGTTAAAGATGAAAAAATTCAGTGTAAAAATAATTAAACTGTATATTTGTATGCACATGTACAATTCAGTATTTGATCATTTCACTCAAATTCTGAATGTAGGTTACATTTCTCTTTTACACATAAAAAAGGAAACTGCAGTTCAGCCATATTATGATCTAAGTTTGTACTAATATATCACAATTTGTGTGCTCAAAATGATCATTTTAGCTTGCAAGTATTTGCACATTTAAACTAATGTAGAAGATCATACGGGTAAAGCCTATAAAATTCTACATTATTGTAGTCCAATTGGATTATAAGAATTGTGAATTTCTTTTAAAAGTATGTGTGCTTTTGTAAACTTATCTGGTTACCTAGTTTAATAGAGAATAACATCCTTTTCTGTGTTTTTGTGGTGGAGGAGTGAGAAGAGGAAAGGGAAAGGTTTTCATCCATCCTATAGAATACGGTAAAGAGATTTTAAAGGAGAAATTTTAAATTATATAGAAAGGTTATAATTTTCTGTGAAGTCATATGGAACTCAGCACAAAGTGCTGATGACTTATTTTCATGTAAATTCTTCATCTTGATGTAATTCACATGGCATCAGCACTGATAAGTAATCAGACCTTTCTGATAAAACCTAAAGCACAGAATAAATGAGTGCCATACATTTAACTCTTGACTGTAAAGCCATAGTCTAACCTTGGTTTCAACTGTATAATCCATAAAATATACAAGAAACATGCAAACCAGGGTGACTGCAGTAAAGGTGAGGCTGGCAGTAGCTCACGGTGCTGTAGAGCACAGGATCGCTGCTGTGGGGCACGACCCACTGCAGCCACCCCAGACTGACTTCAAGCCGGCTTAGCTCCTGCCTGGCATGCTGACCTCAGCCATGAGGCAGAGGTGTGTTTAATACATAATTAAAGTTATGCATGCAAGTAGGCTTGTGGACACCCTGCTCACTCAGAGCTGAGGATTCTTTGTTCAGATCCCAAATGAATTTTGTTTGTGTGTGTATCAGTGTTCTCTGCTAGCCAGGGACAAAGACATATTAATACTTATTCAGTCTTTTGTAATATCCTTTGCAATCTTCAAATTAAGGTTCCGTGTAAGTATATTGTAGTGTTGTCGGTTGTTCGTGTTATTAATCCTGAAATAATAAAATGTGTATTAGATAGAATCAGGGCAGCTCAACAGTATATTGCAGGCTATAAGCTTTCATTAACAGCTACAAGAAATTTTTTGTTAACTCAATGTGTGTAGAGACAGGGAGGGAAAGAGCTGGAGGGAGTGTGATTTGGGTTTGATAAAGAGAGGATAAAACAGGAGTAGGGTTTGGATTCCGGACAGCTCTGGCTGCTCTTCAACTTTTTCTATCAGTTTTCTTCTGGCAATGCATTGTGCTGCTTGCTCAAACATAATAATGGTCCTTTATAATGGTCTTTTAAACATGTGTTTCATGGGCCAGGTAGGCTAATGTGCAAGAGCTTTTTATTTTTACATTTTTTTTATGTTGCTCTCAGCAAATAGGTGAATGTGGAGTGCTAAAGAATGCAGCAGCTTTGGAGGTTTTTTTCCACTGTGATTAAGGAATAGTTCATCTATAACCAGAGCAGATCTCAGTCACCAGGAGATTGCAGTGGCCAAAAGGGGTATTTAATCATCTGGCTAGGATCAGATCTGGAAAGAAAGGCCATTGTTATGGCTGCAATCTGACTGCTGAGGAGAAGCAGCCAGAAGTGAACCACCCGCTCCGACTTCCGTCCATCTGCTCCCTCCTTGCTCCATTTTTCTAAATATTTCTTTTGTGACACTTTAATTATGATCAGCAGAAGCACTTGATAGAAGCTCTTTGTCCTGACAGGTGTGGTGGGTCCTGCGGTTTCAGCACTCCTCTGTCTGGGAATGGTGGGAGAAGCACTGCAGAAACGAGAGCGAGATGATAGCGCACACTTGGAAGGACAGGCATGTGTTTATTTCCCAAATGCTTTTGGCTGGAGTGGCATGTGAAAGCCTGTTTCACGTGTTGATATGCAGTGCCTGGTGCTTTCATGTTCCTCAAAGGCATCTGATGCTGCTGAAGCATCATGACAACTTGGCTGTCTTTGGGATCAGAAGGTTCAGTATCTCTTGGGCCTGCTGCATCTGCTGGTTCGTTTGGCAAGAGAAGCAGTGGTTCATAGTAATGTCTTCCACCTCCCAAGTTAAGCAGAAGAATATATTAATTGTAGTTATGTGTTGTCATCTGTACACTCGGGAAACAATTAGGGAGAACCTTCCTAATTTTCAGTGCAAGCTGAGCCTCGGGTGTTCAGTAATAAACCAGCAAACTGTGACTTTGGCGCTTGGATGTATTGGAACCTTGAATGACTGCTGAGCTAAAATGAAGCGATTCTTTCTCTCCTTCCTTAAGTCTGATCATAACACTTTATTTTCACAGTTTTCTGAACTTCAGGTTTCTGAAGTATCCCCAAAGTAGCATTGTTATGTGGCTTAATAGAGGCTTTTGTGTGGGATTATATACATTTGAGAAAAGGAATCAGTGGATTCTCGTAAATGAATAGTGCTGCATTTCTTTAGCAGCATTTCTCCTTGATCTACACGTTTCATTTTTTGTTACCAGATTACAAAGGGAAATTGAGTCAAAAAAGTTGTGGCCATTGCTAGACGAGGAAACAGCATGTTGTTAGGGGGAGAAGGTGGAAGCTCTGTATCTTGTGCTTTGGTTTGGCCCAAAGGAGGTCACGGGGCTTGTGCCAGCCCCCTGTGCAGTGCAGAGCAGCACGTGAGTGCCCTGGAGTTTGCAGTTGAGTTGACCTGTGCCAGTTTAAGCAATCAATCAAACCAGTCTGCCTTCCTCATCAGTTAATGCAATGAGTGAGATTCATAATATACCATGAAATGAGAAGCTTTTCTATGAAGGTTTAAAAACAGAAATGTGGCTGCTTAGATAAATGCTATACAATTGCCTTCAGTTCCAAATCATATGCTATCAACTTCATTTAGGTTGAAAACTATTATAAGATTTGACTTTTGCATCTGGGCAGTGTCTTAAATTGGGGTGGGTGTTGGTCATAGATAAATACAATCTGACCACCGAAACGTGGAAGAAACAGTAGGAGACTACACCAAGACATAGCTGCTGACAGCTCCTAAAGCTGCAAGGCTGTTTTACCAGCATTCCTGTAAACCAACTTCTCTGTGTTATTTTAGGCATTAGAAATTCTGTTATCACACTGCTGTGGTTAAAATTCCCATTGCAAATGGCAATTGAGTGTTGTAGGATGTCTCAGATGCCCCATCCATGGTGCTGATGTTGCTTTAGTGCTAATGGCAGTGTAACTTTGTCAGTATTAACAAATGCAGTGGCTTATCTAGGCCTATCATTATAGTAGCCGTATGCTTACTGGGAAAGTGCAGTATCCTATTTCACAGAAAGTTAAAGAATAATTGACGGTTTAAGTGACAGCATGGTATGTAGGATGATGCCATAGTGAAAAAGTTGTCTGATGGCTTAGACTTATTTTTTCCTGTTGAGTTTAAATTGTCAACACTCCTTGTAATAATAAAGCTCTTTGCGTGGAGAGGACTATAATTTAATTTACTACTGTGAATATTGATTCCTGGATAGTACATTCTTTATCCTGCAGATGACCTAGATCCTTGGTTCCCTAAGGGTTTTGAATAATAACAGCAGCAAAATGGTCTGGATTACATAAGAGACTTGATGGAGATTAGTTACTTTCTCTGCTGACATTTTAATTTTATTCATTTAATTTCTTCCTCTTATTCCGTGTCTTGCTTTGTAAGCTGGAAACCATTGTCAGTGGCTTGGTGTTGATGAGCACTGAGCATTTTAAACATCATTCTTCCCAGTCGTATCAAAACTTATGTTCACAGTAAACCAGAAAAGGCCATGTTCACTCGAGACGTGATTTCATTCCTCATAAACTGAAATAATCCTCATAGAGATGATTTACTCCAAGTCTCTGTACTGGGAGGATGGTTGCCATGTGCTCCTGACAGAATTCCCTTACAGCCCTCATCATGGTGAAGGGTTGCATCTTCTTCAGAAACAGTGGAGATTATATCCACAATGCAGGGAAAACTGATGGAATTCCCCTTGGAATCCACAAAATCCCCTATTTCCAACTTCTGCCATTACAAGAAGGAATACGAGCTGCAAAAGCAATATGAGATTCTTGGAAAGAATAGGGAAAGGTGGAAACAAGGCCAGTGGAAGGAGGGAGAGAATGGGGGTGTGGGAGGGAAGATGGGAAGGGTCTGTCAGTTGCTTTCTGAATCCCCATTTGAGGGTACAAGTGGATCAAGTATTCAGGTTTTTGAAGGCTCTGTAGCCATAAGGGTCTGATCAGTCGGGTTATTGGCAGCCTAAGAGAACTATCAGGTCTGTCAAAATTCCCCATCTACCCATGGGAATGTGGCAGAATTCTATGTGGAAAATCCTGAACAGAACATGACAAAGTAGCACAGTCTCAGCATAAAACAGGGGTTACTTCAGCAGGTTTTTTAGTCGTATTTCCTTTGCCCAGTTATTTTGAGCCACTCTAAGGCGATTAGAGCGGCTCGTTACCGACGCTGAGGAGCTGAGAAGGCGAGTTGTGTTCCCTTTTGAGAAAACTGTCACTATCTCTGCATGAGCTCAGATGGAATTGAATAAAAGTCTGGTTTGTGTTCGGAGTAGCAAGTGAGCCCTTTTACTTCTGGTGGCTGGGGGTTAATACCGTCAGCTGAGGGATCTAAAGCCTGTTCACTCTGTCTTGCAGCCATCTGCTCTGTCAGCTCTACTGCAACAGGAGATACTGTGTATGTACATTAAAGACTATTTTCCCTGTCCTCTAAGCATTTCAGTGCTGCCCACCAAAGAAGCCTTTACCTAATTTAGTGACTATTTTCTCCCTGAAACACTTTCCAATCAAGGACCTGATTAAGAAATACTTTAAGCTTACAAAAATCTTTCCACCGCCGTTATTAGAAAGAAGTAGGAAACTGTAATTGCCTGGACAGGATTTGTGATGGGCACATTTATTAGCATAGATTATTTCATATCTATAATGGATACATAAAATTGCTTTTATATAAAAATAGAATTCTAAAAATGTTGTTAAGTCCCTGAAAGTTATGTTTTAATTTTATCTGAGACAAAAAATCTGACAGTACAGCCATGTATTTGTTATGGACATAGAGGGAGAAAATTACTGTCTGTGGGAAGTGATAAACCCTCTAAACCCATCTCTGTCTGGCACCACAACTGAAATATGAGAAAGAGGTTCTTGAAATAGTTCAAAGATATTTTTGCTGAAAATCAAATTTTAAAGTTTTAATAACAGCCTTTTAGGTCAGAAGGTTATGTGGTTTGTGTAACACACATAAACCTGGTTTGTGTACCAGGAAAACCAGGATATTTGGCCACAGGTTCAGTTTCCAAGTAGATAATTACCACAAGTATTCTTAGGAATAGTAGAGACATTCAGGAAATGGTATAATGAAATCTGAAAAGAAATTCAGGATGGAACAGCCTGGGTCTTGGTCATAACCTCAGCCATTTGAAGCAGACGCAGATTTTGTTTCATTCAACACAGTAACTGCTGTTCCTTATATATCTCCCACACTTCATGTTGCACATTATGTTCCTACTGCACAATATTCAGGCACAGAGAGAGAAAAACTAATCACTTTTGGATAGGTGTGGTTTCTTAATTAAGTGTTGCATTTTAAATCATCAAATATATTTAAATTTAGTCCTGGAAATACTCAGTGTTATTATTAGGACTCAAAAAACTAGGTCAGTCTCTCAGAAGATTCTGGGATAGGGGCATGTCAGCATGGGCAAAAGCATTAGCCATTCAAGCTGCATGTGAATATACAGAGCTTCATATGAATTTTTATGACATTAAAGAAAGGGGTTAAGGAAAAATCCAGAAGGGTTTGGTAGAGAAAAAAAAATCTACGTTTGTAAGTAACAGGATTTTGCAATTTAGCCCATGTGTTAATGGGAAAATGAACCCTTAAAAGTATTCTTTTGTACAATGCTTCATTTATGGCTACTGGTTAATAAGGCTACTCTGATTTCAATAGTTGCCTTAATTTAAAATGCTACCTTGATTTTCACAGGAATGGCTCTTATTCCATGAATAAATTATTACTTTGTCACTGTTTTTGTCAGCACTATTAACTATGGAATATATTCTGGCTGGTCATTTTAAGTGTCTTTCTTATCAGTATTGTGCCTGGCATTCATTATCCTCTTATCTCTCCTCCATTTCTCTCAGTAGAGAGGTAATGGATTGATTACTTTCACTGCTATATTGGTCAGGATGTACAACAAATTCTCTTCAGCTCTACAGCTCATTCATCATGGATATCCTTTAATCCCCCATCCCTGAGTTTAAACGTTTCATTCTCTTCATATGTATTGGATATTATTAGCAAAGACTAGAATCCAAGCAGTGCATCTTTCATCACTTCTTTACTGTAAAACATAGTCACTGAAAATATCTGTGTGGGGGGCTGTCTCTGTTATACTGCTCAGGGGGTGTTTCAGTACCACTGAACCACTAATTCAGCAGCATTTGCATTTTCTGGAATACTGAATTCTGTGTTGCAACTGGAGAATTACTGAGAAGAAAAACCACAGAAAGGGTTCTTTGTGGTGTGGTGCTCCCCAATGTGCTACATAATCCTATGGGTAATAACAGAATCTCTGCTAAATGGGTGCATATTTTTAATTTTTAAATGGTATTTGAAAATAAAGACTGTTTTCTTGTAAAAATTGTGTGCTGTACATTGTACATTCATACTCTATGGAAAACTCTGTTAGAGCAGCTGAGTGGGCGTCACAGGCTTTCCTCACTGTAGCAAGTGCAGAACAGAGAGTAGGAGTGCTTTCCTTGGATTTTCTAAGAAACTTGTTCTTCCTGGTTAAACTGTCATTGTAGAAGAGTCCAGAAGGCATCAACATTTTGCTTGACAGGACCAAGACAGTAGAAGAACAATAGGACAAACTGAAACTGAAAGTATACATAAAGACTCTCCTAGAGATAGGGAAAGAAGTTGTTCCTTCCTGAGGTATATGGAGGGCACACAAAGTCTCTGTACTGCAAGGGAGGTTCCCCAGAATGTAGCCATGTGTAGGACGCAGCTGTGTATCACTAACTGCTCATCCTCTGGGAGGTGCATTTGCTGTTCTTGTCACTGGCGCCATTCCTGATACTGATGCTGCTCAGTTTGGTCTGCACCCGGGCACTGATGTGGGGTGTTATCAGCACCTCCTGTGCAGAAAGAGCTTAACCCTCACTTTTTGAAGGTATTGGCTTCATCCTGGGAACGGACAAATCTTGACTCCAGAACCAATAGAGGAAAGAAATATTCTAAATCTTCCATGTGGAAAGGCACCAGTCACTACAAATTATCTGAGAAGCAAACCCCAAAATCACTGATAGTCCTGTGACTCAGTCTCAATCTCTTGTTACAGTCAAGCCCTTCCTAGTCTCCTGCTGATGAAGGCTTCTTGCAGTACAGTGAGGTTCACAAACAGCCTCTCCAATGCTCTTGCCTCATATCCATGCCCTATTCTCACTCTCCTCATCAATAAATATTCAAATCTTCTCAGAATTATCCCAGATGAGTTGACTGATAGAGCACAGGGGAGAAATTAAAAAATTGATAGCCATATGGTGAGCTGGAAGAGCAGGAAGTCCCTTCAAAGAGGGTGGTGGTATTCATGCATTTGTTTTTAAACAGAAGAGACATGATATCAATAAATTAGAATGATGAGTCGTCTGAAATGCTGACAATATTCAAGTTACAACAGCCTCTGGATGGAGAAGAAGCAGGGAGGAAGGAGAGCTAGGCTGTGATTCTAAGGACCTGTGTTTGAGTATGTATCTTACAATGCTGTAACAGACTGCAGAGAATAGACCAAGCGCAACTGATCCAATGTTCAAAGATGTAAAGTGATGGAAATTTATCTTTTTTATTTAAAGCATAAATAGTAAAGCACCAAAGCATTTCCAGTACTGTGTCCCCCCAAAATAAACCACAGAACCGCTGCATATTTTCCCTTGAGAAAAGGGAGAGAGTACTTGCTTATGATGGCAACACACTTCCTAACATGAGGTTTTGCAAGAAAAATATATCATGTCAAGATACTTTAGAGCTGTCTTGCCTCCTCAATTAAAATAAAAAAAACCCCTGCTTATCATTATACCTATATTCAATCTGTGGGGAAACAGTCCAGAAGGAAGTTTGTATCGCTTCAGCTGGGTACTGAAATCTCTGTAAGCAGCTCCTTACCTCTTTGACATCTCCTCTTAGATGTCTTGTCAGAGCCTCTGCCTCTGACATCTCTTTTCGATGTCTTTTGTAGTTGCTTTAAATGGAACATGGCCAAAAATTAAGTTCTCATCCTTCCATATGTCCCTTTTATTGTTATCAACAGTGCTATTATCATCTCCGTCTCTCAGCAGTCAGCATGTTCATAGTTACACTTCTGAATGTTTTATTTGCCAGAATTTGTCTGGTCAGATCAACAAGGTTTTTGTCACTGCTCTAGAAGTAATTAGGAAGGACAGATTTCTCAGCAAGAGAGAGGCACACAAGTAAATCTAGACCCATGTTAGGATCCGTGAAGGTTACTGCTTAAAGGGATAAGATTTTTAGTAGGGCAGTAGAGCCCAACAGAGGGGAAAACAGTATTTCTCTTTGTGCTGTTCTGATTTGCACTGAAACTATTAATAGCCCAGGCTTTTCTCATTTCCTGTATTTTTCCCAGTGTGTTGTCCCTTTCTTCTTCTGCTCCCACCAGATTGAAAGAAAGAGTTATTTGTTGTCTTTAGAAATGTCATTTGTCCTGTATCACAGTATTTGATTTCCTGGCACCTTTTGCTCAGCTCCGTGGTTCACAGTGGGGATAATGTTGTGTCTCAGTGACCCCATCATATTATAGTACAACACTGAAATTCTTTCAGGTGTGCAGGAGAGGGAGAACTGCTAAGAGTTCAATGTTGCACTCTCCCACGAAGAGCACTCTCTATTTCAGCCCATCATCTATTTAACATTTGACAGCCTCCAAAAGGAAGGGAGGGTTATCCATGCACTTAAATGCATCCTGGAAAGGTGAGATTCAGCCTGTATTACCACCAGACAATCTGCAGATCCACCTCATTTGACTAATTTTTGCTAGTATTTTAATAATTTCAAAAACAACCCTTGCAGAAGTCCTACTTTCAACCTGTCCCATGTTTGAACACAGGCTCCAATATTCAGCCAGAAATCAATCATTCATTGTCTTTAGAGAAGATTTCCTCCTGACTTTGCTCCTCTGGACCTGGGACTGGGCTGATGCCATGCTGTTTGGGTTTGAGCAGGGACTTGGGACTGAGAGCCGAAGGGATGGTGTCCAGGGAGCTGCAGCCTCAAAAGCAAAATTCCCAGTGAGTTTTTGGGTGCTCCATTCTCAGGTAGTGCTGATGCACTCACTTTCTATGTTACACTAGGGCTTGTGTCCACCTGAGTCCTCAGGCAACTTGAATCTTGTCCTTGGCGATGACACTTCTGCTTGTCCTGGCTGAACTCAGGTATCCTGTTTCTTTTATCTATACCAAGATCACTTGAAGCTCAGCTGCCATTCTCTATTTCATATCTGGAGGGCACCTACCAATGTGATATTTCCAGCTGACTAGTGCAAAATAAGGTTCTTTTCTGCTTTTTTAGAGTCAGAAGCTTCTAAATTACCATCTCTTCCAAACTGCTGCCTCTGCCATGGATTACCTCTCTGACCTTACTTTATTTTAATAATTGCATCAAAAACAAATTCAAATAGCTGTGTCAAGTTTTTCATCAGGACCCCATAGTGCTGTTCTTACTATACTAAGATCATTATAGAGAGACTAAATATTTTTCTTCCATATAACTCCTGTGCACTGATTTGAGAATTTTCATAATTTTACATGTTTCTGCTTTTGAGTTCTTGTGAGTGATATGAGATTAATTATTAAAACCAAATATGAATATAGCATAATTTCAGATGTTTGATAGCTGAAGAAATAATAGCCCAATTTCATTGAAGATACACAATTTTCAAGAAAGTACCTTAAAATATATTTCTTTATTGACATTTATATTAAAATATGGTAGTTAATTTCTGTTTGTTTCAATTTCTATTAAAAATGCTAATTCAAATAAATTTGAGCTGAGAAAACAGTTTTGAAAACTAGCAGTTAAAAAGAGATCCAGAGCCATCACTGAATAGGATATGGGAGAATTAATGCCATCATTCTTAAAGCAGGTCAAAAATGAAAGCCTGAATGAGTATTAGCACCATTCTTTAAAAACATGCAATACAATGTTCATTAAGTTTTGATCAAATGTTTTACAAATGGAGGACGATTCAGATCTTTTTTATAAACTGATTTTATTGTAGGAGCATATTACTATTAGATGATTTGTCTTGCTAGGAAAATACTCTCCTCTTAGTACATGCAGATTAGACTGAGACGTAGCTGAGGAGATTTTGGTTTTCAGTTTCTTAGAGCTATCCAGGATAACTCTCCTCCTGGTTTCACGGGAACAAATGCTAGATGGAGTGTTTGCCATGGGAAGTTTGAGAAGGCTATTATCAAACTCTGAAAAAAAAGATCCTGAACTTCTGCTTTGTAATAACTTTTTAATACAGTATCAGAAAGATGCAAAAGATCTGCCTGGAGACTGACATTTAGCTATTGTGCTCTTTTAAATTAAATGACAGCTCGTACAGGCGTTCCAGGGCTAGGTGTAGAATCCTGTTATTTAAACATTGTCGAAGCTTGGGTTTAATTAACTCTAATTCAGTGTAGTTTCCCCACCCTTGCATATTCTTTCTGTCTTTCTTTCAGTCCCTCTCTGTCTTTTCTTTCTGCTGGCCTTGAAAGGCTTCAGAGCACCTGTCAGGGTTACAGTGGGATTTCAAATGCCTTCATGCCGGTTGCTGGGTGGAAGGGAAAATTATGTCCTGGCAGAGCAGCAGCAAAGCATTTCTTTGTCAGCTGGGAGATTCAGGTTGCAGGGTAAAGCTGGAGTGCTAAGTCCCGAGCTGGCTGGGCCTCTTAGTGTTCCAAATGATGTATAGGTGGTTTCTGAGGCAAACAGAGCCACCCTGCTTTGCTGACCAAAAACGTGGAGACCGCATTTGGACTTTCAGAGCCAGAGTGAACAGGTCATTTGTCAACTTCACCATCAAATGAGGTGGCAGAAGTTGCCCTGTGCCTATCCTAGAAATCACAGAGTCATAGAATGGTTTGGGTTGGAAGGGACCTTAAAGATCCTCTACTTCCAGTGCTCTGCCATGGACAGGGAACCTTCCACTAGACCAGGTTGCTCCAAGCCCCATCCAACCTGTCCTTGGACACTTCCAGGTGTCAACAACCTCCCTGGGCAAGCTGTGCCAGTAAATAATTTTACCAACCTCACCAACCTTCACAGTAAATAATTTCTTCCTAATATCCGATCTAAATCTATCCTCTTTCATCTTAAAGTCATTCTACTTGTCCTAAATGTTGCAGGAAGGGCTGTGGTGCCAGCACGGTCGCAGCTCTGGGATAGCAACATACTGAGGATCACAGCCCAACTGTGACAGCGATGAGTAGCAGCTCCTAAGAAAATCAGCCAGTAGCATGTGTGAGGGGGTGGAAAAGCCATCAAGGAGTGGGGTGGCACAAACACATAGACAGATGAAAGTCTTGAGTTGCCTTTTGTTCAGCAGTCATTCAGATTATTATTTTTTGGTAGAAGTAGCTCAGATTGAAGACAACCATTCCTGAATGCTTTTAAAGAAATAAATGGCCTTCTATGCATACCTAGCTCTTGCCTCTTCTTGAAATGCTGCTGCAGTTCCTTGGTCTCTATGGATATATGAATTATTAGTCTATTTCTCCAATGTGATTTTGGATGACAAATATTCCTAGGCCCTGAATGGCAATTTTGTAATGAAAGTTACACTAGAATAGTCCAGGAACCCAAGAGTACCCATTAAGGATTGCTTTTATGTAACCACCATTCAAAAGCAGTCACCCAGCCTTTGGGTGATAACAGTTTTCCACCTCAGTTATGCCCATTTCAACAGCTTAGTTGTCTAAAATAAACCCTGAATTTCCTCCTCTTTCTATTTGAATCCCATTTCCCTCTTTGTATTCAGTTCACATTCATTTTCTTTCATAGCTTTTATGGCTTCAGAAGCCTCTTCAATTTCTCCTGGTGACCTCCCAAATTGTGAAAAGTCACCTGCTGATTTTCCCCCAAACCAGGAGACCTCTTTTTGTCCTAATCAGTTGCCAGCATGTGCGTGTTGTCTTTCATGTCAGTGGCTCCTGTCCCAGGTGCTCCCCAGCCACTGGGAGCAATGGGGGCAGCCCTCAGTAATGTCTGCCTTTCAGTAGATGAGCATCAGCCCAGCTGGATCAAAGGAGCTGAAGAATGTGGACAGCTAATCAAAGCTCATCAGCTCCCCTTCGTTTGTACTTAGTAGTGAGAGATGGACAATCCTGGGGAAACCCAGCTGTGCTGAAACAGATGTCCAAGGAAGTGAGAAGACTCCCACACTGGAGCTGCCTGTTTCTGTGTGCAGAAGGAGCCTAGAGATCAAAATTAAGGCCAAATGCCTTTTACACAGCTAAATGTAGATTTGATAAATTTCAGCCCAAAATATGTACCTTCTGCAAAAATATGCAAGTGTGTTTATCACAATTCAACTTTAATTTTGCTGAGGGCTCTCCTGTCCTCTACCTGAGGGACTGGTGAGGAAAGCAATTGCATCCTCAGCCGTCTGCTGCAGTGCTAACAGAGATGGACTGAAATAACTGTCAAAGCTGACACATCAAAGATCTTTCTAGCTTTTCACAGCCTTGAGAAAAAACAACCTGTTCAGATGTTTTCCTTAATTTTTTCCAGATTTTCCAAGAATAGCCCCTTTTTCATTTAAAAAAAAAGAAAAAAATATTTTAATAAAGATAATGCCCTTATTTTTCCATCACTCAAGGACCAGTGTTATTCTTCTTACTAAAAACATTGATCCACGTGGGATACCATTAATACTGGAAAAAAGACAGACTTAACAATATATATTGCCAGTGCATGTATAGTGTATCTGTGAAGTTACAAACTTGAAAATGGGTGTACAAAATACATGTGAAATTGATAAAAGGGCAAAAGATGTGTTACTTTCCAGTCTAGTAGAAATGAGTAGAGCATTGTTCTCCTTTGCTGGCTTTTAAGGCACAAAAAGCAATTTGAGATGTAGTCTTGCTTTAGTGCAATTTTAATTCCTCCCACAGTAATGTCAGTGCCTTCTGCATGTATGTGGATGTATACATAACATTTCTATAAAAGAAACTTCATTCAGTTCTGGTTAAAAATGTTTTGTTGCTGCTATTCATGTAAACTCTAAATTTTCTATAGCTTCATGAAAAAAAAGCGTTTAAGGTTTATTGGAGAAGTTTCTACCCAACCCATCATGGTCAATGCTTTGGGCCATGTGTGGTGCTTGGCTATAGGTGCCAGAAAGGTGACTTAGTGCAGTTGAGTTCAAGGACACTGAAGATAATGGGTCAAACTGTGCTGTACTGTGCCATGAGGCCTTTGTTGTTACAGGTCCTAGTGTAAGCTAGTTACCCCTGTGATCTGCTGGAAGTCATTCCCAGAGGGATGAGTTCCCTTGGGTAAGCTCAAGCACAGCCCCACCAGACAGGCCAGAGCTCGGCCCTGAGCTAGCAATGCCCACACACCACCACGCTGTGTTGGGCTGTGGTTCTGGCATGCCCTGGCTCCTTTGGAAACCCAGTGCTGCTGCCCTGCTCTCCCTTCCGAGGTCTGGAGGTACCCCATGAGGTGATACAGGCCTGTAGAGCACCCCAAGAGGGTGATACAGGCACGAGCTCTGGGGCTGAGTACCTCAAGCATCACATCATTCAGAGTATGAACCACATCCATCTCGGAGGAGGTGAGGGGGCAGTTTGTTTTGTGTACTCAGTGCTTTGATTAATCTATTCAAATATTAACATGCCTGGTGAGGTAGACCAAAATATCCTCTGGATTTATAAATATTCATATACTAACATCTGCCACATCTGCATAGTTATAACTCTGTTTTCATGGGAGGAAAAGTGTCTCTTTGAGGAAGGTCCAAAGTAGCAGAGGGTTTCTCTTGTCATACCTGTCACTTAGCAAGTTATATAACTTTTAAAGATCTCTTACACTTGCATTATTTTAGAGTTTGCCTGCTCTACGCGGATTTAACTCCAGAATGACTACTATTAATGTTCTTGGATCCCTTTTACTATGTGTATGTGAGGTAGTATATGTTTTTTACAACATAAAACAGCTTCTTTGATCATTTGCAGGCTGGTTTTTGCTACTGGCGCGGTGCTGCAACAGCCATGCTTTGCACAGTTAATAGAGTCAGATTTTCCTTGTAGTCTTGACCTCTACCTTTGGCACTTAAAAGCATGCCTTCCATTTTTTTATGGCTTGGCACAAGCCCTCAAAACTCTGTGTCCTTTCTTTTTCTTTTTTTTTTTTTTTGTCTTTTTTTTCTTGCTTTACAGTTTTACTTTGTTTATGGTTATTCTGCTCCAAGATGTCTTTTCACTAGGTTTAGTCCTGTCTTTGTTCATCTGAATTTTGCCTCTAAGTCTACTTGGCCTTCTTCTTCCAAGAAAAAAAAGAAAATAACCCAAAAATGTGATCAGCAGCCTTGTTTGTCAGTAGATTCCATACAAGTCACAGCAGCTGGCTTGCTAGTTATTAAAAAAAAAATTACTTTTCTTTAAAGTTCAGCATACTGGAAATCTTTGTTGCTTCCTAATTTTTTGGCATAGGGAAGGCATTGTTTTGGTGCACCACCAAATAAGTGGGTGCACAGCAGCCATGTTCTCTTTTTGCTTTCAAAAAGAACTTGAAAAGATTGTTTCTCAAGTAGATTCAAACTGAGACATTTATTGAATGTCTTTTTTTCCTTCCAGAAGCTCTATTCAATACTGCACTCCTTTTTAAGGAGTTACATTAATTTTTCTCATTTATAGAATGAATACTAAGAACCACAAAAGAATGGTTTGGGCTGTTTCTTGGATCCATCAACTACAGAGGAAAGAAAACATAAGAATGACTAGAGTTTGCATTTCCAAACTTCCAAAGTTCTGAACTTTGACTTCTTTTACTTGAATCAGTATTAAAGATTGGTGTGAAAATGATGTTAAATTTGCGTGATTAAGGCAAGAATGGTATAGTCCCCTAAAAAGGGGGACGTCTTGTTTTTATGTGAAGTTGTTGCAGACTATTCCCTGGAGAACAAGCAGAGATTTGAAGCTCTGATGAATGGCTGTTTTACAGAGTAGGTTCTTGTCTTCCTGCTCTATCTTTTTAACCTTTGACATTACTTTGGTTAGTCAAAAGCAGTTTAACACTATTATTTCAAGAGAAATCATTGTTTGTCTCTATGAAAAATTACAGATAGGTTAAATTTTCAAGAGCTGTTAAATCCCAGGCTCAGAAGTTATTTAGGCATTTTGAAAAAAATTAATCTACATTTTCTGGGGGTTTTTTGGGTTTTTTTCATTTCTGTGAGTTCTTGCAGACAAGGACCCCAGAGCTGCTGCTTCACCTTCAGTTTTATTTTACATTTGCAGCATTTATGAATCTTTAAATATAAAGTTGCAGCCTACCCAAATTACACTTCAGTTGAGCAATTTGGTGTCCTTAGGAATGCACTGAATTATCTCAATCACATTCTCAATGACATATTACTACCTTTAAAAATTATTGCTAGGAGAAAATCACCAGTGTATAAGAAGGAGCTGAATAAAAGTGTAACAGCTAAAGGAAAAAAGGAAGACTAAACAAAAGCCAAGACAGAAGTTAAGCTGACTAGAAAATTAACATTAAAAATCAGGAAATCAAGAAACAGTGTTTCTTTTGTGGTATTGCAAGTGTGTGTCTCTGTAATTATTATACTGTACAGCCATGGGGACCAAATTCTGCTCTCAGCTGAACAGGTGTGTTGGTTAGAACTGGGAAATACTCAGTGTCACTTAAAAGGGCTTTGTGTCGGTTTAACTCCACAAGACACTGCACAGCCACACAGCTAAAGCAGTTTCTGATTATGGCTAAGTAGGTACCGCCTGATGGAGTATTGACAGTGTCTTCAGTGAAATAAATTGGCCTTGAAACTATTTTTTCCTATAAAATGCCATTTCAATCAGTTTTTTCCAAACCACACTAATTAGAAAAGTCATTTAACCATCATTAAAAAGGTACATATTTCCAGAATTTGTTATGAGAGATGATGTTGTTTCAAAATGTATTTTATATTTGCTATCCAGTTTAATGAAATTTAAATAGCAAGTTGATATGATAGTTCATTAAGATGTAAAATGGTCAAATACACTATTTTCATTTTAGAATGTCATGCTTTAATTATGTTGTTGCTATTTAGTACCATAAAAACGTCCTATTTTCTAGGTCAATGTTTCATATTTGTGTTATGATTAAAACAGTTTGACATTTTGAATAAAAATATACTAATTCGTTGTATTAATTAAAAATAATGACCTAGAAAAACATTTCCAAACTAACCTAAAGACGTCAGCACACTGAGATGTGACAGTTGTGCCATATTGTCACTATTAATGACATTTTCTACAGCAAAGTAAAAATGTACATACAAATGAAAAAAAAATAAATTAAGAACTATTTTCATTTTTAAAACTCTGTCAGTGAAATCTTTGGTCCACTGAAAGGGTCACAGGTACTTAGAAAGACAAAACCAGCTTTTGAAATATTGACATTTCATGTGAAACATAAAGGGCAGCTTTTGCACAGGTAGATGTTTGTTCTTCTTCAATACATTTTGGCCTTCTGCTGTCAGAGCGGAGAGGGCAAGTACACGAGAGGTGAAACCACAAAGCCCTTGAAGTTTAGCCATAGATTTTTAATGAGTTTGTTCCCAGGGTTGTTAATTTGTACACATGAACTGCTATTGCCATATACTTAATTAGAAGTACCACCATTTTCATTATATATTTATATGTGTGTGTGTGTGTGTGTGTGTGTGTGTGTGTGAAAATTTATGGTTTGGAGACCTGAGAAAAAATGAATGAAATTATAATAATTACCTCTCCTGAAACTGGTTCAGACACACAGCACATGCTGATTAGAGACACCAGATTCTACTCTGTGTCATAGGGCAAAATATCATCGAAGACAAAGTAAATGATCGCTAACTGTTTTGTTCCTGGGGAATGCAAAATGAAAATTCAAAAGGCCACTGACAATAAATGGTGGTCATTTCATTTCCAGTTCTGTATGTTCCTTTTCAGAGCTTTCATCACTAAGTTTAAGGCTGCCCTTTGTGAGGACCTCAGAGGCTGTCCTCCTCGAACTTGGTTGTAAGTCCTGGTTTTGTGTGTCACAGATCAGTGAAGTAGCTTATGGATGAACATCTATCAATTCCCATCAAGAATCTTCTATCTAAATTAAATCCTGTTATTTTCTGTTTGCCTAAAGCTTTAACGTGTCCCCTCTCCAGAATCCTCATGGTTTCAACAATAGTTTTCAAAGATACCTCTCAGCCCTCCACATTTCTTACATTTAGCTATCTTTAATGCCCGGATTCAAAAGGGGAAACAGTTTATGCTTGCCTGTGTATGTGGCTTTTCAAATCAGTGCAAGTGGCTTTATGGACCCCTGCAAACCTGCAAACTACTCTTGGGCAGCTGTGTTCTAGATATTTCTGTCATTAGCAAGAGAAGCTGCAAGTACCTTAAATTAAAATAGATCTTTGATTTCCCAGAGATGTCCTAGTGGGAAATCTTCAATTCTTTTGTGAAACTTTACAACTTCGTCTTCCCAGTGCAGGCTGGAGCCCTGGTGAGGTTGTCATTTGAACTGGAGCTGTGTTGCAGCCTCTTTTGTTCTCTGCTCGCCTCAGATGCCGGCTCGCTGCCTGGCGTGCCAGAGCGAGCGGGATGACTTGTGGTGACAGCTGTAAAGTTGCGGATGGGAGCAGAGAGAGGAAAAAAGCCCTTGTTCAGTTAGGAGGGGTTTTATATCTCTCTGTTGCCATAACTACACAGAAGGAGAAAAACATGCTTCTTTCATGCTTGTCTAGATTCAAAATTGCCTGTTGTCATCCTTTCATAGGTTCAGCACCTTTGTGGGTTGGTTGTAGTAGCATTTTTGGATTATGAAATGATTGTGAAATTTGTATATTGCCTTCACTGTTGAAATTTTGACTTAATCACCATGTTTTCTGAGGTGTTCCTTTGTTTTCGTTTGTATTTGAAATGTTTTAGCCAAGTCTTATCAACCATCTTCATTATGTGAAAGCCATTCAGCTCTCAAATAGTCTTTACAAGCTTGCTTAAATCTTAGCCCATAAATTTTAATACTCATTAAATAAATCTTTGTCCTTTAATCTCAACAGACTTCTTAAAAGTGCCTCTTTTTTTTTTTTCTTCTTTTTTTTCTTTTTTTTTTTTCTTTTTTTTTTTTAAATTCTGAGTTTGGTAAGGCAGCTACTTAAGCACATCCTGATAACTTAATTCTGTATGAATAGAAACACATTTGCAGTTAAATGGTTTCTTTCATTATCAGCTAGTTATGGCTCATATTCTCTTGCCCTACTGTACAAACCCCCTGCTCAGGGAACATGGATACTAGGAAGTGACTTTACTAGAATTTTTACAAAAATACTTAATAATAACGGAAATACCTTCCAAAAATTTTGCTTAAAAATAAAGGTTTAAAAATCAAGGTCTTACTCTATTACAGGGAAATATGAGTTATGCAGAAATGAGACGGAAGTTTTCCAAAATATTTCCTGAACGGCTACAACACTGTTAGACTTTGAAAACTTTACAGTGCTTAAAAATGTAGGAAAAAACCCCAAACAATTATAAAGTCTTTCACATCTTCAGGACAGATAGAATCTAGAGATTTGAAATTATTATATGTAGGAAGATGTTCAAAGGAAATCTTGACACAAATTATGGCTTTTTTAACTTAAAATACCATGTTCTTAAAGCTCAGGGGGCCCAAAAAATAGCTTATTTATAATTCTTTCCAAACCTGTAGTCGTTTATGATTCTTAGTTAAATACAGCCCTGTATTGAAGTACTACAATAACTTCTGTAGTCATGAATAGTCATGATTGCAGCCCTCCACACCTGGTGAAGCTACGGAGCAGGGAACCAGTTGCTAACATGGAGTTGTTGGGTTGCAGAATACCCCAGGGAGGGCCTAGATTTGACAGAGAGCTTTTTCTTTTTCTTTTTCTTTTTCTTTTTTTCTTTTTTTTTTTTTAATTTTGCGGTATTTGATTACACTTATCTGTTCTGATAGTGTAATGAATCACTAAGACTCATTGTGGGGACACAGTCCGTAGCAAAAAGCAGTTCTCTATGATATGAAATGTCCAGTGGACCAAGAAATGCTGTCACAACCATTTAACCCAGTGCATCACACATGCCTGGTACTAAACCATCCATGGAGTACACAGGCCTAAATACTGAGATTTAATACTTTATTGTTTATAGATGATGTATATTATCTTCTGCAAGGGTGAGATTTCAGTGCCCAAGATTTGAGTTGGTTTTATTTGCTTTCATTAGGCATCATGTATGCAGTCTGTGAATGCTAGAAAATATGTGCATTACCACTGGCCAGTAAAAAATGTATTTATTTCAAAGAATTGTGTTAATTACACTTTAATACATTTTGTGAAAAACCTAAGCCCTGCCCCTGTTGAAGCTGGGCAGCACTACTTCGTTTACAGTGGGCAGAGGAGCAGCCTCGTTCTTGCTAATTAATGTATGTTAAGTGCTTTGAAGTCTTTGATTGCCGGGTGTTACCCCTTAGAGTTGTAATGTTTGGGGTTTTTCTTTTTGCTCTAATAGATGCAATTTACTCTGGGTACATCACTGATTTATTTTCAGAAACCTGTCTTTTTATATTTTCTTCTTTTGAAACACAAGTCTTTTGTTTGCTGGCTGGTGGTGCAGATGTGCCTGTGGCTGCTGCTAACATACAACTGGCACCAAAACTGGCCAGTGTTTCACCTGTGCTGCCGTGTCAGGAACCTGTTGGTGATCACACCATCAGTTTCACAGATGGGTGCTGCTTGTTCAAAGCCTTCAAAACCCAAAAACATTTAGCTAATGCCTCCCACTACATAAAGAGATCCAAAAGGTCCAAAAGCTGTCTCCTAGTTTTCTGCTACAAGCAATTAGGGTAATACTGAATCCATCCCAAACCACGTAGTAGTAAATATTTTAGCCTTCCCATAAGAGTGGATTGATATTCAGGGCTGCCTGCTGGTAAATAAAACAATCAGAACTAAATTTCCCTTTGAATCTGGGCTATTCTGCATTTCCAGTGCTCACCGATTTTTTTTCTTTTCTCTTTTCTTTCTGCCTGTCTCTTTCATTTTGTCTCCAGAGAAAATTATTGTCTGCCTGGAAATCAAGTTACAGTGCTAACTGACACAGTGGCATGTTATATGTGGAGAGGGGACCAGACTGGCAGTTTGCTGGGATCTCCTGGGCTTTGTTTGCCTTGGCCAACATAGAACAGGCTACAGCCAACTTTGTATTTAATCAGGGGTGAATCCTGAAAAAACCCGGATCCTGATATAGGAAGCTACATCTTTATCTCAACATCTCAGTGTGTATTTTTATGTTAGGTCCTTTGGTCTTGCTGCCTGTCCTTACATGGATCACAGTGTGTGTTGGAAAATAAAAGAGACAAAATTGTCACTGTATTCTTTTCTCATTCTTTGCATCCATATATGTAATATAAACGCAGTTCATTTTCAAACCTGGTCACATATGCTCACTGTGCATTTGTAACCCTGTTTGATTATAAATTAGCAGGCATGGATACCATTGAAGACTTTACCTCATAAATCAAAGCAGCAAAGGCATTCTAGCCCCCAGATTCCCTTTTTTATTATTTTAATGCATAACTGTGGTACCAAAATCTCTGTAAAGTTGCATTTAAAGCATTTTTTTTCTAGAGATTAAGGGTATAGTTAGTCTCTGAATAAATTCAGAAAATATGTTGAAATAGTTCTGTGGCCTAATACAGGGAAATATCAACTCTGTAATGTGTGAAGGCAGCCTTGAGGTGCCTCCTAATGTCAGTTCCAGTGATGATAATAGCCTGAAAATTAGTTTCAAAACATGATATAGTGACTTCCCTGAGTTTTTAGTATATTTAGAAAGGTTCCATTCACACATGGAGTTGCAGTTGTCTTCCTCAAATGAGTAATCACCACAGCTAAATTTGTTGATCCTTTCTCATCATAAGGTGAGAAGAATTTGTCTATGTGAACAACAAAAAATTATTTAGCACAACAGGACATCTCATTGCCAACAATCCTTTGAGTAGAATTATCATATACAGCCACATACGTGTTATTCAGCAGGATTTAAAAATATTTTCCAACTCTGCAGCATCTGTTACTGTTTTCTTTAGCAGCACAGGTGTCTAACAGTGTCAACGCAACGAAGATCTAGACAGGTTGGTCTGCACTACAAAGTCCTACTGCCGTGGCTGTATCAGCTTGGAGTATGACAACTTCACACCTTGCATTTCACATTGCTGTGCTGACAAAACCCAGCAGAAGATGACTCTCGTTGCCTTTTGTTCAGGGGCTGGTGTAGCTGTGCCAGTAGTGATACCTCTCCATCAGCATATGCTCCATCTTCGCCAGGGTGTGTAGCTGGGTAGCACAGGCTCGGCAGGGCACGGCCTCGCGGTGCTCCTGCAGTCAGTATTGAGCTTTTCTCAGCTCATTTTATCTGGCTTAATGGCTTAGGAAAGCAAAATATGCAGGAGGTAGCCAGAACCGGTCAAGCATTTTCACATGTGTTTGGTGCGGGATGGTGTCCTGTATGAATAGAGACTGTGAGAGGAGGACTGGGCACACCAGTATCATGCAGACAGTATTTTGCACCTCCATCCCAAGCCTTGAGCAGCCTTGGCTCTTTGCAGTACAGTACAGAGTGAGAGCGCTTCACCATTTGTCTGCCTCCCCCACCTCTCCAATAAAGGATCCTTGCATAGGCAGTCCCTGCTTTCTTACACCCCCTTCTCCTTCTGCTCTTGATAAAGAAGTTCAACTAAAATTGAGATCCAATAAGAAAAAAAAGGTTAAAGTATTTATCTGCAACCGATTAGTTCTCACCTTCTGCAAAAAGAAATGACTGTCTGGTCCCAACTAATTATTTAATCTCCCTTGGAAATCCCTGGGGAGAGACACTACATCCTACCTGTCTAAGCACACAGAACAGGTTGTGTTGTGCCTGAGATGGGCTCCGTCTCTATTCGATTGCAGAGACAGTCCAGGTAACTGAATGTATAATCTTCAGGGTCCAGGAAGGAAACTGAAGATCCCAGGGTAGTATTGGGTATTAAGAAAAAGTTCTTCACCTAGAGGGTGGTCAGGCACTGGAACAGGCTTCCCAGGGCAGTGGTCACAGCATCAAGCCTGACAGAGCTCAAGTGTTCAGACAACACTCTCAGGTACACGGTGTGATTCTTGGGGCTGTCCTGTGCAGGGCTGGGAGCTGGACTCAATGATCTTTGTGGGTCCCTTCCTGAAACATCCTCATCTGTTAATGAATCTCACCAGGCTTCACTCATTTCCCTTTCCCTCTTCCTTTCAGGCCAAAAGAGGTTAAAAGACGTATTTCTTATCCTCAGTCCCAAGTAGAAAGCTGTTCTCCAGAGGTGTGCGCTTGTCTTCACACCACATGGAATATGCTGTAGCTGATTTTTGTATTTGTCCACTGGGAAATAACTAACCCCCATCCTGAACATCATGGGAGACCCTAAGGGATGGATGATGTTCATCCTGGTCTGCCAGGTCAGGGTGTTTGGAGGAGTAGAGAACAGCATCAGCCACTGCAGTGCCGAGTGTGGCTGCTTAACTTCATCAGCCTGGCCTAATGAGGCAGCTGGATATTGAGTTGTTGCCTCTCTGCAGCTGCTTCAAGCCATGTATCAACAGCACAAGGGAACATTCGGCAGGTTCTTGGGGTACTCTCCAGGCTTGGGGGTTCTCTGTGTGTCTGTGGATGTTGTGGTGAGGAGAAGGAGAGACTTGTCAAAGTGGGAAAAATCCTGAGTTCTTCTGTGGTTCACATAGGAAGGGTTCACCATGGTAAACTCCTTCCTGTCACTCACAGCTCTAGTTTGACTCCTACATCTTCTGCCTCATGATTTAGTTTCTTGTATCTACACATGCTCTACCACTATCAAAATAAGCAAGTGTGGGCAGTGCTGGCACTTAATGGTTAAAATTATTGTTTTGCATAACTAGAGCATAACCTTGGGAATTAATCTCCATACCTATTAAGGGAAGAAGGTAATTGGATTTTCCTCCTAGTAACTTTTCTTGGCTTTCCCACATTTTCTGTCCCAATCATGAAAGAATGAGCCTGTGTGAGCAAGCGTTGGTCTCTTGCACATTCTTCACAAGAATAATTAGTGATGTTTCATGAGTTACCCTTTGCAGTTTTATAAGAGGTTAGTTTTCCCAAGTAAATTTTTTAAAATGCTGTTTGCAAAAATTGTTCTTCCATAATTTATGGCTCATTATATTTTAGCTGTTGCTGCCCCCTTTTAAAGCTTTATCTATTCAGTTTTAAGTAAAGAGTTCTTTACTAAAAATGGAAAGAAACCCGAGAGCTTCCATTGTGCCAGGGGAATGTGCATTAGAAAGGGTCTTTAAGTATCCAGTCTCCACTGTGCTTAAAATACAGAATAAATAAACTTTGGGAATAAGTTCCTTGTTCGTTTTTATTTCTGATCATAAGTAATTTTTAAAAAAATACTCACTATATAATTTCTTTTCCCTTTACTTGATCTACACTATTACAGAGTTGTGCTTGATCCTGTATTGTTCCAAGGCTTGTGGGCTCTTTAGTTTAATTTGTAATTTGTCCATTAATTAAGAGGGAGAAAAAGTGGTGTGATCACTGGAGCTGGGGACCAAGAATCAAAGCTTCTGAGTTCGTCCTGGCTCTGTTCCTGACCTGAGGAAAGTCACTTATACCTTCTGACCTATATTATCTCTGGGACTCTCAACATAATTACATTAAATGCCCCCAAGCAATGATACCAATGATGCTGATAATGCCAAGACAGAAAGTGCTGCCTTTCACAAGCTCCACAGAGATGTTCATGTTCAGTTGCAGGTTTCAGGTCAAGTCCCCTTTAGGTTCAGCCACTGCATAGCTCATGTAATTTTGGGGTGTCTATTGTGCAGTTCTTTATGAAGAAAGTACTCAACCAGTCTTTCACTGAGAATGACTTAGCATCAGTAGTGATGAAGGAGACAGAAAGGACTGGCTTGGTTTCTGTCATTCCAGTGTGTGTGTGCACCTGTGGCAAGAAGGGAAAATCCCTTGCACTAGGGTAGAGCACTGGCTGTAATTCACTGAGGAGAAGGAACATCAGTGCTCACACTGCTGAAACCTTGCACTTTAACTGTCCTTGCACTTCATTTTTACTTGGATCTCTTAAAAAAACAAAAAGTCAAATGAGGGGGAAAAAAAAAACCAAAGAAAATAAAGCCTGCTAGAACAAAGAAACGAGAGGGATAAATAACCAGTAGGAAATTCCCAGCACATCCCTTTTTGAAGGCTTCAGGAAATTCCATTTGTTGGAGGAAATGCTGAAAATTAGGAAGAGCCCAGAAGAGGGACTAGCAGGAGACAGCTGAGGTCATTTTTCACTGCCAGGACTGCACTGTGTTGTTTCTTCTTTTACAACTCATCGGCAGGCATTATTACCTGGTGAAAAAATTTGTTTTGCAACTCATCCTGAGTCCTCATAAATCATTAATGCCTGGCTAAGCACAGTGTGAGCATTACAAATACTCTGAGAATGAGGGCCCTTTCTGATATAACCTTGTGTCCAATACTAATGCCTGCTAGTTATTTAGTAATACAAAGGAGCCTGAGAGAGGAAGATCGATGAATCAATGCAGTCTCCTGACTTCCTTCTCCTCTCCACCTGCCTCTCTTTCTAGTTCAGATACTGAGCTGCAAAAATTCAGAACTGTTCATAGTCATCTCTCTGTAGACAGCACTATAACAATTTAGGGGAACAAGGAGGGAATCACGGCCTCCAAATGTCTGTAGGAAAAAGAGGAGTTTCAGTTTCTGATTAGAACTTGTTCTCATTTCTGGGTTTTTATGAGCCAAATTGCACCACTGCTCCAGACCTGTTTTCTGGTTTGCATCCCTTAATGAATGCATGCAGCATAAAGCACATTCAAGTGTGTAAGGAGCATAGATAGAAGCTGTGCCCAGGACTGAGTGTAAATAAAGGGTGCTCAGCAAGTCCAAATAATGAGCCCATTAGCTGGGGGAGCTGTCTGGGGACTTAAGGTTCTCAAACCAGCTCTCACAGTGCTGGAGGCAGCACAGAGAGCACAACATCAACAGGTGCAGTGGCTGAGCTTTGTTTCCTGCTTTTCAGTAATCTTGGCCACAGTCAGGAGTTCAAGGATGGTCTGTACTGTCCTGCTTACCCTGAGCTCACTTCCCAACACCTCCAGCCCATTCAAGAGTATAACTAAAATCTGTTTCCTCTCCTCTCCTCTCCTCTCCTCTCCTCTCCTCTCCTCTCCTCTCCTCTCCTCTCCTCTCCTCTCCTCTCCTCTCCTTTCCTGTTCTAAAGCACAGGATTCATCTGTGCAGTTGTTATTCATACAGTTGTGCCCTTTGAACACCATAATAATTGATCATGAGCTCTAAAAGAGGGAGATGGAATGAGGTGAGGTGGAGATTGACCCTTTGTGTAAGCGTAATCTTAGACTTGTATGACTTAGTCATGGATGGAGCCCTTGCCCTGAAAGGCTTCTGCAAGGAAGGTTGTAAAGTCACAGATACAAGAGAAATGGAACTTCAATAGGAACTTAGGAAGAGTGCAGATGGGAGTGAAGGACAGTGGTTGGGTAAGTTTGAAAAGGGGAGAGAGTATCAGAAAGTTTAGAGGAAAGAGTAACAGTCTTTAAGACGTGAAATGATAGAAAATTGGTGTGAGGAAAATGGCGTTGCTGTAAATGAAAGTGGGGAAATGGACCAAGACAGAAAAAGGAAAAAATTTGTTCATGTGTGAAAAAGGACAGAAAAATGCTTCCTCCACAAATACATGCAACTGATAAAGCACCTGGTGCTATTCCTGTGAAACCAGAGACCTCAGTCACTTTGGCCCCCAGTCAAGTAGAACACCCCTTTTTCCCAAACCATCCTCCGTCTTTAGCTGAGGCCCGAAGTGTTCATTGTGCAGTGAGACCCCAGGCATCACACCTCCAGCAAAAGCCTGAGACTTCCCTGCACAGGAGTGAACATTCAGATCCCATTTTGGGTTTTTCTCAAAATGTATCATTGTGCTTTACCTCAGCTGAATTTGTTAAAAATAGTCCCTGCTATAGCACCCACAGGACAGAGTGGTTTATTTTCCCCTATTATAGATCTGACAAAAGCCTGCTGTTATTTCTGTGCCCTCTTTAATGATCTGCTTGCTCTCTGGAGAGCACTGACCCATTTCAGCACAGAATAATTAGCCTTTCAGACACTACTGTGTTTCCATTAAATAGACATAAATGTGCAAGGTGACATTTATTTACTTAGGCCTGAAAAATATGCACCACAGATGTTGGGGCTTGGGAGAGCTTCAATTTCTTTTCATGAAACAGTTGCATATTTGCATGCTTTTGTGTCATTAAACACTAGTGCTTTGCTGAAATGATTCCTGTTGAGCTTCCTTGGGGAATCAGGAGAACCCAGGGATTATTTGGGTCTGTGTTTCACAATAAGACCCTTTGGCAGTGCTTTGGCAGCTCTTGCTCAAGCCTGACAGTAGCTTTGAGCACAGTTAGAGTTACACACCCTTGAGGTCCCTTTTGCTTCATGTAAGGACTCGATGTAAGGAACTGTTGTTGATTTACAGATCTGTCTGAAGAGAAATGTGTTCAGGGTGTTACACTGAGGAAATGAGAACCTTGACCTATTGCAAACATAAAATAAACCCTAAGTCCTTTAGTATTTAAAATCAGGTCTTCTGTCATCTTGATCACCAGCTTCTGAACTGCCAGGCTATTGCCCAGGTGAAAAGTATATTATTCATCTTGATAGCCACTTTGGTCTGCAAAGTTGGAGGGAAGTCTTAGCCTTAAAAGTCCAGGCAGCATATAAAACACATAGGTTGCTTAGTAGTTCGCATCCCCACATGGAGACGTGGCACACTATCATTTCATACTGTTAGCACCAATAGGCTCTATAAAAGGAGGCATCATGCAAGGTAGGTGCTTTATTGCAGGATGGAAACACTTTCATAGGTTATTTTAATCATTATGATTCTTTCATGATGTGTGAAAGTTGATTGTTGCTGTAAATGAAGCCGTTGAAGGCTAAAAAATAAAAATGCTGTGATGGTAAAAATCCTTGGAGTGCGAAAAATGGGAATTGCTATAAAAGGCAGTAATTTATTCTCTGCATGAGATTCTTCTTTATCATAAGGATGCTTTTAAGCTAATTCTGAAACATATACAATTGTAGTCTATATAGCTGAGGTATATGGCAAGGTGCATTGATAATTTAGCTAATTTTTTATGCACTGTAATTTATATATTATTTAGAACTGCTATTTTATTCTGTTACCAGAGAGGCTTAACACATTTTTACTATGTTAAGGATAAATTATTTTTGCAGGTCTTGTGGTTTTATTATTTTGACCCATATCCAATTCATATTGCATCATAATACCATTTTTACTAATATTATTCTAGTATGTTCAAAACTTATTTCCATTTGGATAGAAATTCATTAGCTCTTGATTTTGATTATAACAAATTATTTTAACTTTTCTGTGATAATGCATTCTCTGTGTTTCTGATTTGCTAATGCTGAAATATTTTATTTTCATTTTTAACCCTTCCAAATTTAGGAATTGTTTTTGCTTTTTTTTCTATGTATATATATTTCAGTTGTTTAGACCTACTGGTTCCTGCTTTTTTCTTTTTCTTTTTTTTAATATGTTACATTTGTAACTTCTGACTGTCTGTGTTGAGCCAATCTTACCAACAAAAATATAAATTGTTTCCTGTTTCTCTACTTCTTTACAAAAAAAAAAATGAAAAGTAAAAAGTAAAAATAAAAAAACTCTTAATGGGAACCCTGGCACTGTCTGTCTTCTCTGTTCTGCAGAAATGTTGAAGGAGTTGAACCAGCAACGCAGAGCGAAAGAGTTTACAGACCTGAAAATTATTGTTGAAGGCAAAGAGTTTGAAGTCCACCAAAATGTTCTAGCTTCCTGCAGCTTGTATTTCAAGGACCTGATTAAAAGGTTTGCCTTCCTTCCAGCTGTGATCTGCTCTGTTCTTTTGTAGGGCGCATTTGTGTCGCTTTTTTTTCCTCCCCTCTCTTGCAGGTTTATGAAGATTGAATCTCCTGTCACAGAGCCAGTAGCCATTCTTTCCACCTCCTCTGAATGTATTTCCAAACTGAGACTCAGATCCATTTGTTACACATCTGACTCGTACAGTGTAATTATTTCTGATGAGTAGAGGCTGGTTTTGGCCGAAGAAAGTGTTCCACCACTGAGAGATCTAAGATTTAAACTCCACTGCTAATGGTGATTCAGTCCACAACTAAAAACTGCTGCTGTCGATGTTTGCAAGGGACTCTGTCACACACAACAAAAGTCTGTGCTTCAGGCTGCAAAAAGCCATCAGCGTTCAGGTGAATGGTGCTGAGACATCATGCAAATAAAGCATTTGGAGTATTGTAATCCCTTCACCCTGAAATCTTTGTTACATGCTTTTGTGTGGCTTTTATGGGCAAAGGGATTGATATTTTTATTATTTGGGGACTTTAAAAAGAAGAAAAGACAACTGATTAATTTCTCTAGAAAAGATTGGAAATAAGATGATTTTCTGGTCAAAATGTAGCTCGGTCTGCATGTTGGACTAACAGTAGCTTTTTCATACAAACACTCCAGCTTAGGGTAGGTACAGGATGTACATTTTCTAAACGTCATGTCTCCACCTTCGCATTTTCCCCCGTTTCTAGCTGATTGATTCTAAACAGTGCATGATAATCTTTTTTTTTCCATTACATTGATTTTTCAATTTGTATGCTTCATATACTTGTATAGGAGTAAATTGGTACTCTTGTATTATTACTAAGTTAGAGTAGCAAGTAGGGAGAAAAAAACCATGAGGATAACTTTCATTTTTCCCTCAATCATCAGCAAATTAATGCAGCTGCTGATTTTGCCTTGCAGTATTTTCCTGAGCAGACTGAGCCTGGACTGTGCTAAAAAATGGGATTAAAGAACATTTTGCTTGCTTCAAATCCTGTATTTAAATTTTGCCAACTAACACAATAGTGACTGTATTTTATTTCAGGATGGCATATTGGCTGGTATCTCCTTTCAGTGTATTGTGTCCTTTTGCACAAAGCTGGTTCTATAATTATGGATATATATTACATTTCTATGATATAACTGTACTGACTGCCTTATCAATTATTCATAAAAAATATGTTGGCCTAGGAAGCATGTCTTTTCCCCTCTGTAAATCTAATGATAGCTAGCAGTAGCTATGCCAGATCTCTCCTGTCCTTTCCCTTCTGTCTGCTCATTATTATTTAATTGTTAAGGCTACAGTATATGCTTTTCAGGGTGATAAAGAATAGGAAATTTCCTCTACAGGAAAAGAAAAATCTTAGAACCAACTTACAGAAATAAACCACTGACTGTCCAAAGACTGTCATTTGAATTTTGCTGTGAAGACATCTGCTTGTGTGCAGAAGTCACCAGGTAGCATCTATTTCTAGAAGCACACACACTGATGAATCTTGCTGCTTTATTATTTAGTTGTCAAATGCAGATATACTTTAGGTTGAGTACTGCTCTGTTATGAACTTAGTTAAAGCAATAAAAAAAATTAAAACCCTAGATCTTGTGAAAGAAAAAGCCTAGGTTTCAGCATGTATTGGCTTTCAGCTGCCCACATAAGGCTTGAATGCATTACAAGAAAAAAATAGTGCAAGGTTTAGCCTGTTTGCTAAACTCACCACTTTTTGCCTTCTTTCACATCAGCAGCAGCAATAAATAGTCCAGAGGTCGATTTGTGTCCACCATCAGGTCTCTCCATCCCAGTCGTCTTCCATATATAACCTCAATTGCACACATGTAACCTTGATGAAGGCTAATGGAGTTGCACAGGTGTATCCAAGGCAAAAATACCTTTATTACTGATGATGATGCTTGGATAAGAAAAAATTCAGCTTGATGTCAAGTTGAGTTTGCAAAACTGTCAGGTGAGAAAAATAAATATTCACCTGTAAACTGAGCAAATGTGTCTTTGCAAAACAATAAACTCAGGGCTATGGGGTGGAATTTCTAAAGACTTGCTTTTTGTAGGATATTTGCAGTGTAAAGCCTTGTCCTTTCTCAAATCCCGTGGAAGTCAAGGGCTCAGGTTGCAAGAGGCACTCAATTTTTTGTGGGATTGTGCCCTTAATAATACAGAATCATTATAGTTCATAGAGTTAGACTGTTTATAGATACGATACATCTAGAATCCTCTATGATATTTGTTAGCAGCTCCTTTGAGACAGCGCTTAAAGCTTTATGTGATTTATATTGTACTCCTTGTGTTATTACAGAAATCAAAACAAGAAATGGCAGTTTTTCTTAAAGAACAAAAGAGATCTCTTTATATTAAATATAATAGAAAGGCCATTTCAATCACTGCAAGCCGGGGTTAAACCCTAGTGTCATTCCAACCAAAGGCACCAATGTGTCACCAGAAACATCAATAAGAAGATCTATTCATGAAGGTGCTATGTACATCTATTGAACCATGCAGAAATAGAATCTTTCAGAGTATTTACTTTGGCTTATTATTTGCCACAGGCTGGTTATTATTAACCTCATATTCTGCCATTGATTCCACTATGTGTTCAAGTTGGTATCTGATGGTAGAATAGCAAGTAGTGTCTCAAAAGAATAAAAGAGAAATGTTCAAAATCAAATAAGATCAATTATTTCCTTCTCAAAATAAAACCAAAATACAGATAAAAAACATAATAGGACAAGAGTTATTGCTCATCTTGAGGAAGGCTATTTGATGAGAATTAGTCATAGCAGAGAAGAAAATATGTTGTTTTTATTGCACTGATAAAAAGATGATAAGCAGGTTTGATTGTCCAAAACAATTCTAAAGTTATTTACTAAACAAATTTGGTAATGAGAGTGCACTTTGAAATCCCTTTAGTTTCTCAGAAAATGGCTAATCCTGTGCTGAGCATTCTGCTCCTCATCCAGAAAATTCTTCATTCCATGTGTTTTATCTTTCAAATATATGATCCCTTTTGAGCTTGGGTAGTCCAGTCCTGAGCCTGAGCTCAGCACCGTACCAAGCACCTGTTTTGGAAACAAGTTATCCCCATCAGAAGCTGCACAGCACTCAAGCCTAAGCCAGGACTTGGTGTTCATCTCCCTTCCAACAGCAACTGACCACGGAAAAAATCTCAGCCCTTTTCAGTGCAAAATCATCTGTAAAGGATTGGGTGTATTAGGAACAGCAGGTGTGAAATGTTCCTCATACCTGTTCCACGTGGCTGTGTCCATGAAGGGAGGAGGGTAAGGTTCAGCAGAAGGGTGGGGATCCATACAGGACTGCTGCAGTGTAGGGCTTCAGGAGAACATGGATGATAACAGCAGCTGAACTGGGGCTCTGTTCCCCTAATGGCCACCTTGTATGTTTTGAGTGCACTGCCAACCACATTGACTTCAGCCTGCTCAACTTGGCTACTTATGGAATCAGCCATTTCAAAACAAGGGCTTAATTTATGGTACAAACAATGAAGATAAGAACCTTGAAGGCTTCTTGAAGGATCTTTTTCTCCTAATTCAGGTTCCTATGTGTAGGCAGGTCCCCATGACCAATGAGAGGTGCTTATCTCTCGCATTAGGTAACCAACATTTAGGTCCAAGGTTGGCATCTAAGACGGGGTAGGTCTAACCTCACCTTCTCAACTGTTGCTACAGTCTGCAGAGAGGGAGACAGACCTGTCAAAGAGGCAACTCCTGTCCCCACAAAATAGGTGTCTAAGAGATAAGGTGAAGGAGGAGCCATCCCCCTTTACTATAAAAGAGAGGGTGATTTGCAGAGACAGTGAACTTATGATGGGTGTTCCATTCCTTCCCTTAGGAGTCCAGCCTAAGCTGGCTGTCTAGACTTCTCTGCAGTTGGGAGGAAAGACAGGAGTTGTCTGCAGGACGATACATCCCACCTTACGATAAATAGCATGAATTGCCTTCTGGAAGTGCTCATTTTTCATGACCCAGAGAAAAAGACCAACCTGAATCATAGTTGACTAAAAGGACATGAATGATTTCTTATGGAAACTAGTGTTTTTCTTAATGGCACATACTTATGCTTATATGTGTACACAGAAAAAAAAGAGACATATCCAGATCCACCAAAAAACCCATCTCCAAAATGTGCCTCTTGCAGAGCACAGATTTTCTGATTTAAAACATTCTTGGTTTTTGGGGAGGAAAGAAATGAGCTCTGGTTTTGTATCTGCCCTAGAAGAAATGGTGGAAGGGGGGTGGGTGTGGGTGTGTATGTTCTGGGAGGAAGGAACGAATGGAAAATCTCATGAAGAGCCATCTTTTTTATTCCCAGCTGTATTTGGGATAGACAAATGCAGCTGCTGAATAAATGGAATTTCTGATATTTCCGTAACAAAGAAATGTTTCACCAGAACATTTTAATTTTCTGCTTTCTTCTTCTTAACCCAGAGTACTGGAATCTCTACTAAATATGACATTATTAAAAGGAAGCACTTGACATAAAAGTCTCTTCTTGGCCAAAATGCTTGCTTTTATAAGCAAGCTTTTACAAGTAGACTTCTCTCTGGTCATTTGCTAAAGATACACAGATCTTGTCCTCCAGCTTTATCTTTTCAAGATTAGGTTTTAATGATGCTTTCTAATCTTTTAAGTCATCTTGGGTGCCTGATTCCACTGGCACAGAGCAGTAAGTCACATGTACAAAGAGATTCTGTCACAAGAAGTAGTATTTTGGATGCATTGTAGTCTGGCCGTGCTATGTTCATCCTTCTTTTCCTGCATAGCAGAGCAAGTGACTTCATGACCAAATTACTTTTCCACCATACCTTGCCTTTTTTTCAAGTCTTCAGAGTTTTTGTTTGTTTTGTTGGGTTTTTTTTCTAGAGTGGGGCTGTATATACACTCTGAGGGCTTGAAGGCAGGGCAGGGCAAGTAAAGCATTTAGGGTGAGAAGACCAAATTCCTCTTGCTTTACACCTACGCAGAAGACGAGGATGTCATTCTGCGTTTTACACCATTGTGTGGAAAGGGAGCATTTGGATGCACAACAGAGAAACCTGCCACTATCCATCTGAAACAGCCTGACAAAACTGCAAAAGCATTTAGGTGTCTGGAAAACAGACTGTCTGGTTTGTGTTTACGTTCTTAAAAACCCAAAATGAGAAATAGCAGATGAAAGAAAACTCCACTCTTGGTGACCCCTTCATGTTTTCTTGCTTATTAAGAATCCTGCTTTTAACTCTGCGAGAGGAGCAGGCAGCATTTCCACATCTGCACACTTCAGCTCCATTGTAGAACAGAAAGAATGTGGAAACAAACTATAATGTGAAGTTGAAAACAGAGAAACAGGGAGTTAAAGATACGATGTTTGTTTCAGTGCCAGGAGAGCTGCATTGTGCCTAGAGAGAGAGCACCAGGAGTTTCTGTGAAACCATTTAAACCATGAGAACAGGAGGTCGCCTGGGAGTGTAAAATATCCTTCACCCTTTACTGCCAGGGGACAGGTGTAAATTGTGCTGTGGACAAGGTTTCTCTCTTAAACGAGGCAGTGATAATTGCTGTGTGTTGGGCACCAGATCTTGGCATAGGACACAGCTCCCTGCTCTGGGTGGCCCATTTCCGTGAGCGCTACGCTCGCTCTGCCTGCCCAGGCAGCCGTCCGCCCGCCCCTCGGAGCTCCCTGCTGGGCTTCAAATTTCGCAGCTGCCAGACCTTGGAAAACATGTTTTCATCAAGCAAAAATGTATGGTCTTCTACATAAATGAATGGCAGCTTACAAATATTCAGTGGTGTTCTGCACTGCCACAAAACCCACCGCAGGTGTCACAGCCTGGCTGTTTCCAGCCCTGAAGCGTGGCTCTGGATTAGGAGGGTGAGTGGCTTGGGCTGGATGCTGCTCTGAAAGGAGGGGCAGAGCAATGTGCCCTACTCTGAAGAGAAACCCTGGCAAGGAGGACAGAAAAGCTCCTTCTCAAGCCTCATGGTGCAGCACAGAAATTAAACTGCTGCTGTGTAATGGCAGCAGTTCACAGAGGCACCAAGCAGATCCCTGAACCTCTCACTACTCTCTCTCATTGACAGCATCTCTCTGTTTACTGTAGCTGGGGCTTCTTGCTCCTGTAATTTCTAGACTCAACCACAAATTCTGCGAATCTTACCCAAGGAATGACAGACTAATCACCTCTCTTGCTCCAGCTGTACCCATCCACAAGCCACGCAGCTGTCATGCAACATCTCATGAAATGCTGGTGCAGGTGACCTATCTGTACTTACTTACATCTCACATCCCTGCCTAGGCTTAACTCTGTTAAATTTAGGGATGAAAGGGAACAGTTACCTAACAAGGTGCAGTTCAAGATAAATGAATCAAAAACAACAGATAAAAAAAACTTCCATGGCATAGAAACAGGAGCCATGTTCTTGAAAACTGTCTTTTTTGGGCCAATTCCAAAAGCCAGTCTTGCTCTAAAACAAGGGTGATCAAATCTCCAACTCCAACTTGCTTGTCGATAGCTCCAGGGATCAATAGTTCACTCCTTTCATTTATATCATCAAGGATTAGCCATTGCTGGATTGGGATAATGAATTTGAATTAATATGACCAGGTTATGATCATATCTGACCGCAGTGCCTCTTTTTGCTTGCACAGTGCTGAGCTTTGGTGTCTGAAATACTCAGAACAGTTCTCTGCAGTGTGGGTGGGCAGGGACTGATGGGGTGAGAAGAGCCACGTGCCCTTTCCTGCCTATACTGTGGCCATAGGTGATGTGCTGTTGTGCCTTTCACTGATGTCTCTGAATCTAAAAATACTGTAGAAAAGCACTAGCAACACCCTGTAGCTGCAGGAGAAAGAGCCAGTGCCTGACAGAATTAATTCTAATTACTGAAATGCTGATTGGGATCTTCGGGCACTGCCATAATCATAGTAGTAATAATAAATAATAATCGTGGTTATCATTATTTTATTATTGTTTTCCCTCTAGACATTGCAATGATGAGAAAGAGTCTTGGATAGACTACCTAGATAATTACTTGTATAAATTTCACCACATTCCTAAGAAATAGATTTATTAGCTGCATGCCAGCTCTGTGCTAAGCTGGTTTTTGATGGTGTAATAAATATCATTAAAAGAAATCAGATAGGAGTTGGGTAAGGGTTTGGGCTTTAAGTTTGATGAGAATAAATTTTTTATTCTGTCAACTTACTTTTAATCTTCCTTCCTATATAATCCCCTAGAACCTGCTTGCATTTTTTATTTACCTTTAACAAATAGTAGCTCTCACCCAGGTTGTTTTGCCACTGAATTAGGCTGCCAGAGATACTTGGAACAAGTTAGATCCCACACTATTAATAAGTTGGCCCAGTTTTTTTGCTTCTCCACTAGTACCTTGCGAGATGCAGTTTATTCTCAGTCCCTAGCAAAAGTCTAGGTCGTGAAACACTGTTCTTCCAAGGGCACTTGCTATTCACTTCTTCATTCACTTGCCAGTCGTTTAAGCCAGCATCTTCAAACTCATCATCTTCTTTCTTAAATCTCAGCAGGGAGCCAGATTTGCGCCTCCGACTGTGATCTCCGACACTGTAGCGTTACAGGCTGCCGCTGATCCCGCCTTTAGAAATGGTCCTGGCTGAGCATTTAGATTGTGTTCCATCAGTGAATGGCATTAAGGGTATATAGGAAACGTGGCTCTTTTGTTTGCTTTATTTTATTCTGGCCATGTTGTCCATGAACAAAAGCATTTGCTCTTAATCCCATTGCTCGTCTTGGTTTGTAATGATCATTTCTGTGATGGTGAATTAGCAGGAGCTGCTGGTGCGTGCCCGAGCACACAGCCATTAATTTTCCTGATTTTCTTCTGATAGAGCAGGTGCAAACCAGCAGCATTTGACTCTAATAAGTTACACTAGTCTTGCCAGATTTTGTTTGCCTGGAACAAGGAACATTATTTGTATCAACATCCTGATAAAAAGTGAGCAAATGGATTTGTTGGTCAGGTAAATTTTCCTGATGAATTTGCAAGCCTGTGTTTAAACAATGTAATTTATTTAATCTTGTGATTTTACTAGTTCTTTATTGTAATCATACAACAGCACCAATAAAGTACATGTTTTCTTCTCTCATGAGACAGATGGATAGTGACTGAGGCTCAAAGATAATGTTTATCTGCAAGATAGAATAACGAAGGCAGAGATTTGCAAGTTAATACATTTTGAGCTGATAAAACAATTCCAAAGGAGAAGCGATGCTGGGTAGTAATTTTTTTTTTTTTTTAAATCCTGTTTAATAAAACATTCAGTGCCTTATGACATACGTATTGCAATGATGTTGCTCTACAAATGTCCCTTCCTGTCATCATTTACATGATTGATTACCTTGAAGCTGCATAAACTTGTATAACTCAGTAAATAACCTATTACCTCAGTATGCACGTGTTTCTTGGTGCGTGTCATGGAAATATGTGTTGTATGTTTGGGCATCTATGCTTTTATATCTCATGAACATGTAATTATGATAAATCAAGATATCCAGTACGAAATACGACTTTTCATGTAGAATGCTGTGTCTGATCTGTAAGTAGCTGAAGGTTGGCTATAATTTATCAAAGTTTCTTTTTTGCTTCTCCCAAGATGCATAGACATATGGGTTTTGAACCATTAATGACTCTGAAGACCATAAAAAATCAAATAGTGGACAGTTAAGATGCAGCATCATTGCACTCTCTTCTTTGCCTGGAGTTTCAGTGCTTTAAGGATTAAAGTATAAAGTTCCACAATAAACAAGATGTTCAGTCTAAATTGTGTCAACTTGAACAGCAGTTTCTAATGAGCACACAGCTAACAGACTCTTAAGCCTCATGAGAAGCTGTCTACCCCAGTCTGGAGTCCTTTCTTTGGTAATCAAAATAATTTGACAGAGATAAAAAGAAGTAGCTTTTCTTCAGTTAAGTGCTTCATCTTACATGAAAATCTTGGATTTCCTGTTTTCTGTAGTCCTAAATACTGTCCAGGGAACAAAGCAATTTAATTTGATTTTTTTTTATTATCCTGTCTATCTTGATAGAAAATATATTGCTCTCTTATTATGGGAACACAATTACTGTAGGGTAAACATTTATATTCCTAATTATGAAAACAAGCCAGCAAGATCAGGATGTTGAGCTGATAGAGCAAATCCTGGGAGGGTGTTGGGGTGGAGAGGCTAGAAGGCATCTGGGTGACAGGACAGGCCATTGCTTTGGTCCATGCAGGGAGGGACCAGCCCCAAAACAGGGGCTTCAGTTTCCTCAGTCCAGGGTAGAACTGGAGATCCTGCCTGCTGCTAGCAATCCTGCAGCCTCCCATCAGCTCAAACATGTGCTATTAGTGGATGAGATTCAGATCCCTGAGTTGTGTGAGACCCTGAGCCATAAGTAGTCAAAGACAACAATTTTTTTTTTATTACACTACCAAAATGAGCATGTTTTCCTGTTTCTTAAAGATAGATTCTGAGTGAAATATGAAGAAAATTGAGGTCATATTATGGAGCTAGCTCTTTGCTGCTGTCTCCTGCTGGGAGAAGCAGGTAGTGGCAGTAGGCTCACAGAGGGACCTTGGAGAGGCAAAAGGAAAAAGATGTACACCAAGTCCCACTTGCCCAGGGAAATATCACAAATAACAATTCTTAATGTGTCTTTATTTTAAAAGATAATCATTTGTTTCAGTGCCCTTTTGGAGCACAAAGCTTAAATATACGTCATACCTCTGAGTCTACGGCACAGTGAGTCATATGGCATCGAATGTAAATAGGTGTCACAAACTGTGTCAGTCCTCCTGTTCCCAACCAGGCAGCCTGGGTGGAAGCTGAACCAACTGTTCCTAGGCAGTAATGTACATTTACATAAAATGTTTCACATTTTTCATGTTTATTCCGTGCAGATGGCTCCATTTTGAACATCCAGAATTTGTTTTGACTTTGCGACTGTAGCTTGTAAACAGAGCATTGGCTGGCATCTGCACCGGGTATAGGTAGCTTTTCGTATTTGATCTAAAATTGAGTGAAGCTGTAGCCAAACCATTAGTCAGTCAAAATAATGTTGCAAGCCAGTTAAAGGCAGCATATCCAAACCATGAGGGAAGGCTGAATGAGAGGCGGTAGCGCTGTCCATAAATTGACAAATTGATGCGCTCGCGGTGTTTCACTTACACAGCTACTTTAGCCAGACTCTAAATGTGGCTTTGCAAATCAAGGCATCTCACTATTAAATGTTTGAACAGAATCACACAGACGTTCTGTTATGGGAATGTGTTGATACAAATAATGCAGGAAAAACACATAGATACACATCTATTTATAACTCAAGATGCAGAAAACTTCAGTTGCATCACTATTAAGCATGAAAGCACTATGGCTGATTCTTGTCTATGTGTATTACATGTTTGGAAATGATTTTCAAGGACAAATGAATACCAAAAAATGTAAATTCCTCTACTTTTTCTTTTGTGAGTTCCACTACTAGATCTTGCAGATGAGGTATTAGGGTTATTTTTCTTGCTATCAAGTATTTAAACATTTTTTCTCTTTCCTATATATTAGCTAACAGAAAGGGACACTGATTCTGATTTGTTATTTGAGAGTGTAATCAAGCCATCTTTTGCTTTAAAGGGTTCCCTGTGCCTTTGTCTTCTCCAGTTGAAGCAATTAAATTGAAGGATAAGTAGCCAGACTGTTCAAAGGCATTGGCTTGATTTCGTTAGACTTAATTATTCCAGACAATGCAGAATATTTTTCAGTAACTCCCCCCTTACCCATTCAGAGTATATCTGTGCTTCCTGCTTATCTGCAGGTTCAGTTCTGCTTGCACATTGCTTAGGTCTATCACCTTGCTGAGAAATACATGATTTGTAAATCTGAAAGAATTCCCCAACAGCTACCATAAAATTAAGCTGTTAAAGAGCTCTTGGAGCTTGTTTAAATGTAGACCTAAACAAATCTCTTTGCTGTTTAGCTCAAGATAAATCTTTTTTAAAGTCCTGTTCTAAATCACTTCCCAATTTTAATGAGTTTATATATCAGCCTTTGCCAGATTTTTACTGTAGCTTTTCTCCAAGATTATAGCCATGATAAAGTAAGGACTAAAATTGTTTATTATATATTACTCTTCAGAAGCAAAACTTTTTCCCCCAGAGGCTGTTGGGAGAGCTATTGATTTTCTGCCACAATGTGAAATGTGTGACCTTTATAATATGAGCAATGATTACAAGGCCAATAAAATGACATCATTCTGTTTAAACTTTAGAGTTCGCCAGGCGAATAGCAGAATGTGCCACATTTAATGATGTCCATGGACGATAAGAGTGCATTGGCTGGCTTCAGATGAGACTGAAACATGAAGGAGGCAGGCTCTCAATCCCCAAAACACCTGATGTTTGTGCCAGGAGTTGGGGAACAGGAGTGTATGTACCAGGTAGAACTGTGACTTTTCCCAGCCCTTAAGGCAGGAAGTCGGGGCTTTTCTGGTAACAGACTTCTCTAAATGTTTGCATTTACTGATGTCACCAACAAAACTCCTCCTGTTGAGACACAGGATGAGCTATTTGGGGAACAACTCTATATATTGCTACAGATTTTCCCAAATCCACTGCATATGCATTTACAAGACTAAATTCTATTCTTGTAATACAGCTTTAGCCACTTCCTTGCAGTTCCTCTAGAGGAGCCGAGAGAAGACTCTGTCCCAAATAGATGAATTATGCACATCATTATGCACAGGGCATATGATATTCTAATATGTGTGAAAACAAGGAACACAGAAACCTTTAGTCAGGCTTTGAGGGGGATGCTACAACCAAATTCACTGAAATAATTTCATAAAGAAGTCTATGGGATTTCCCTTTTCAGTCACATCAGTCTGTTTCCCCACATTATGGTCTTCTCTTCCTTCAAATGCTTATTTTTGATCCATTAGGACCTGCTTCAGCCAATTCCCTGCCCATTCTCCAGCCTATACCAAGCCAGATCCCTGGTGTGGAAGCCAGGGTAGCTGTGATTTCCCTGTGCAGGCTGTATCCAGGCTGTACTCAGTATTTGATCCAGCCAAACATGGAGCCAAAGGGCTCGCTGCGTAGAAAGCACAAGCAAAACAGCACAACACATTCAAGGCATTGCAGAGGCAGGAATAGGGATAATTTTCTTTCCCATTTCTGGCTCATTGTGTAATATCAATAATCTCTGTAGCTTTGTATTATACTTGCCGTAAGTGGCTCTAGTGATTGATTAAACACCTTAGCTTTTCTTTGGCATTTAATCAATTGCAGCAGCAGTTTATTGCTCGGTGTATTACAAAGTAAAAGAGATTATTGCTTAATTATTGTGAAAAATAGCAGCTTGCAGTTGTTGCTAGCATGGGTACGTGTCTGCGCTGACACTGGTGTCACATCATCCTTTCCTTTGTGCCTCCTGGTCTCCGCGCTGGGTGCGATTGTGTGATTCCCAGCGGATCACACGCAGTCCTTCCCACAGCCAGTGCCAACACAGTGCAATTAGTGGCGTTAAATAAATAATTGCTTATGGTAGGGCTTCCCACAGTGCAAAGAGCTCGACTCTGTCGCTTGCTGAGTACCTCCTGAGTACGCCTGAAATTTTAGGTGGTGTGTTTATTACCCAGCCCATGTGAAAATGAGCTTACTGTCAGGTACAAACCACTTCTGGGAGCAGTTCAGCAAGAATTGCATCAGTGCCAACAGGTATTTTGACAGCCCAGAGTGCAGTACCAGATGTATGTACAACTGGAGATAAACCAGATATGGGGCATATTATTGGGGTGGGAGTGTGAGAAAGGAAAAAACCCAACATTTTGTCACATCCTCTTGAGGATCTAGGAAATGGCAACTCTTCTGTTTTGCCACCGGAGATTTTCTGCCTCGGATGCAGAATCAAATCCACGTGCAAGAGTTCAGAAAGAATACTGTGGTGTGATAAAGCATAAGGATTCAGGGTAGCATACACCTCTGTGCTTGTAGGTGTACAACAAGTGTCATGATCAGTATGTGTTCTTAGCATCTGCATGTGGGATAGGGTCTAACACACCTGTGTTGCTATGCAAAGGGACAGTTCAATATTCAGAATTTTAAAAACGGGGTTTAATTCCTTGGTTTGCTCCTGACTCTGTGATCATAGGCAAATGATTTTGTCTCCTTGTGCCTCAGTTTCCTCCTGTGAATGGGAGTAACCATTGTTCACTACCTTACAGAAGACTGTGAAATTAGGGACTGCTAGCTGATCCTCCATTGAAGATGAAACCTCTTTAAAGCCTTGATCCTGCAGAGATTCGTATGAATTAAAGCTGTGCCCTTGACTTGACCAGGGCTGGTCAATGGAAGACCAGTGACAAAGCATCCACTGCAAATTTTAAGCATTTTCCCAAATAACTTCAGATGTTGTTGGGGCATGTGGTTGGGGTGTTGTGTGGGAAGAAAACTGAACCTCGTATGTTGTTTATTTTTCTTCTGTGATGGTAGTAGAGGTCTGACCATCGCCTTTGTAGGCAGCTGTGTGAACCCAAGAGGTTGGTAGTGCTCATGGTAGCTTTCACTCACGCTTCAAGCTGGTGTTGCCTGTGAATAGTGATGCTTTGGCCAGTCCTTATCTGTCACGCTGCATTGTGTGCCAGTTTTGTGTCACTCGTGCGATGGCTTTTGCAAGTACTCGAGCAGAATTGGAGCGAGCAGACGTTGACTGTCCAGTGGCAGACACAAAGCTCATGTTTCTTTGAGAAGGTGCTGGATGGTCCTAACCATTAAAAGAGTTTATTTTCTTACTCCAACAGATTTCCCCTCCCCTCCTTGATGTTACCAAATTTATCATCACTTTTGTCTTTCAGGTGTAACCTGTGTTTAGTGTTGCAGACACATCAGCCATGCATTAAGAACTGGGCCCTTACTTTAATTCAGTATTACTTTCTTTTTGTCCAATAATTTCACAAGCACTAATGCACACTTCAAATGCAGGAGATACTTTGATCCCCAAATTGTTCAGCACTTCATGCAGGAAAAACCGTAGGCCACAGTCATGAAACTCCTAGAGGATGGCTGCTGGCTTCCTGTGGCAGAGCTGGTTGTTGTCCCCCCCTCTCCCTTCTTTGCTCTAACCATTTTGTCTGTCTAGCTTGTCTTGTATTCAGTTTTCAAAGCAATTGCCATGAAGGGCTTCCTTTTTTTAGTGCCTAAAAGGGAACAATAGATTTTTAGAATAAGCATATATTATATTATATATGGCCATCTGTATACCACAGATATCGAATTGATCATATCTATAATTTAATATAACATACTGAGAAGTTCAGGCTAAATAGGAATTTGTATTTTTTTTTTACTATTTTTTAATGAAAAGGTCTTTAAATGTATCCTTAAGTGCACATGACATCTAAAATTATTCCAGTGCTGGATTCTTGAAAAAGTGGATGACCTTTTCTCTTGAAATTGGAGAGTGGTTTTTCCTTCACGGTTATATTATTCACAGACTATGACATGTTAACCAAGATGTTAAAATGTATTGTTTCCCTTTGAAAGCTAAGCCCATTCCTCATTTTCATTAATGTTGGATCACTCATTTTCCTTTTTCTTTTTTTTCCTTTCTTTTCCTTTCCTTTTCTTTTGCAACTGTTTTTGCATGAAAATGCAAAGTAGCAATAAACAGATTTTTTGTAAGACTTGCTTTAAGACTCTTCTCTTTCAGATCCAGTTAAAGTTTTTAAGTTCAGTTATTTTAAATTCATATTCTTCAGTTCCGTAAACAAAAATAATGGAGAAATGTAATGAGGTGCAAAGCGATTTTCTAGCCCTCACTAATCAATAAAAGCCAAAAAAATGGGGATGGTGTAATGTCCATAATTTAATTGTCTGCTGTTACCAGGTCACCACGAGACAGCAGCAGAAGCGGGGAGAAGCTGGAATTGGCCATGTCCAACCTCACTGCGGATGTCCTGGAGTTACTCCTGGAGTTTGTTTATACAGGTTCTTTGATAATAGATTCAGCCAATGCAAAAACCCTACTGGAAGCTGCCAGCAAGTTCCAGTTTCATACTTTCTGTAAAGTCTGCGTTTCATTTCTAGGTAAGAATCACTGCATCTAGTGAGGCTTTAAGATCTTGTGTTAATGTTTGTAAACCTTTGAACAATTCTTAAAAGACAAGGAAGAAACCCAAGATGAAACAGAGTAAAATAAAGTAAAGCATCATTAATTTGATTTGTGATTTGATTTTCAAATGCTGACGTGATGGCCAGTGGAAAATGGTCTAGAGAAGTGTAGCCTGTTGCTTGAGTGGCAACAGCTTTCGTATCTTGGATAACCTGTTTTGTTGAATCTTGTTCTGTACTTGCAATCTTGGTGACATTTTGTTTCCCAGAGGATATACCTGCATAGATACCAGGCTGTAACACACAGGTTGCTTATAACTGTGACAGCATATTTGGGGTTCTACACCAGGCCAGCTTGGTCATACACCAAAAAGAGTTTGGAGGTGGGCTCCAATGGATGAAGAACTCCTGCAAATCTGCAAAAAAATGAAGGACTGCATTGCAATATCTGCAATTTTCTTGCATTTGTGAGAAAGTCCTTTACATGTCCAGTGTTCTAGGTTCAATGTTCATGGGGTTTGTTACTGCATACAGAGCTATGCCCTGATGTCATCCCAAAGGTGGGTGGAAGGAAAGGTTGCTGTGCCCACCCCTGGTAACTGGCATGCCCTGTGTGCATGGAGAGCATTTGTCTCAGTGAGGGTCTACAGAGCAACATCTTCATCAGTGCCTCGGTCCATCCTCTCGTGGCTATGAGAACTTCATTCTTCTTGCCAGAAGCACCGTATCATCCTGCTCCTTTCACTTTCCCTCTGCTTTCCAGCAGGGAGTATTTCAAAACAGTCCAAGATTTCCAGCTCAGCTAAGCTTTACTGGCCTGAACTGGAACCAGACAGACCAGGCACAGCAGAAGAGGAGCCAGAACTGGAGCTCAGCTGAAACACACTGGTTCAAATTCCTGTCTGTACCACAAGCCACTCCTTCACTGTCATAGCTGTAATATCAGTTTATGAGACAGTAATAATTTTAAAATTATTAACACAAATTTATTTAAAAAAAAAAAAACTGACCTTGATATTATATGAGTTACTTCCCAGGTATAAGTACCAGATAACCTTTTTTTGACATCTGATTTCTGCTTGGGCTTCCTCAACTCCCAGCTTGGTGAGGGAGACATCATTTCCTCTGAAGCCCAGATGAGCTGTTCTTCCTGGGAAGTTCTCATTTAAAATTGACATCTACTATTACAGAACGTGGAAGATGAGAGTTTACAAAATGTTGCACTCAAAAAACAAGAACAACAAAAAACCCTCAAATGAGTCCAGTTTACTGCTGTGTTAATTTTCAGTGCTAAGCCAGCCTGCTGGCAAGATGAGTGGTGTGACTAGGCTGGTACAATGCAGGCATCAGTAAAGAATCTCTGGCATTGTATTCTTTCCAACTTTTTATATGCCCCTTATTTCAAAGTCTGTTCTCAAATGGGTGGGTACTGGTGATGTGAAATTTATGCTTTGCAATCCTACCATGTAAACTGTGCAATTTGAATGAGGCTTTGGCTCTGGCATTGCTTGCTCCCAGCTTCCCTTCACCACCTTTTTACAGTGATTAGAACTTGCAGCCTTTCCAGAAACACAGGATGTGTTTAAGTTGTGCTATCACTGAAGATTCAGCCACAAAACCAAAATACACTTATTTCATTGTATCAGTGTGAGAGTTCTCTTTTCTGATAGTTAATATTTTAATTCAGTGAACCATGTTATGATATGAAATAGTAGAGTTGGTTATAAGTTCAGTGATATATGGAGAGTCACTGGAACTTTGTATTCTCATTTGGAGAATTCACGGAGTGTAATTGCTTATTTTTATTTATAACTGTGACTCGATTACGCTACAGAGACAGCAGAGCATTTGCCATCTGAAAAGTTTAGGGAAAAGCATTTTGTCTTCTCTGTGGCTGTGTTTTTATTTTTCACCTCAGCTACCTCTGCTCTACTCAAAGCAAAAATACGGTAAAAATCAGGGGGTTTTTTCCTGCAGCGTTTCTGGAGGGTTCACCAGTATAAACAGTGAATCTTTGCCATCAGTGGCCATGTCAAAATAGGGAGAGAAGGGAAGTTCAAAGTAAAAGCCCCAAATTATTAAGTCTGTTCAGCATAGCACAGCACAATCTCAGATGAAGTTCAGATCATCCTTTTTCAGCCAGGAAGATCCAGGAGGGTCCTGTCTGGTTGATGTCCAAACAGCTTTTGTGTCCCTATCCTGGTCCTCTCAGCAGCCTTGGGCAGAGGCACCCCAAATTTTCTTGTACTTTCTGGTGAAAAGATGTAGCAAAATGTGTCAGGAAAGTAGTTTCATTTCAATGGGAGACTTCTTAACCAGCTCTCCTGGGATAATTATGGCCATGTTCTCTCTCTTCCCCACATGCTGTCTCCTCGGCTTCTGTCTAGACCGTGAGAAATGACAACAGTTTTCTGCTGACTGATGCAATGATGGTCACAGGTTCATGCAGGCACCATATGATAACTGGGCAAATGTTTGCAAACTGGTCAGGATATCATAGGTATTTCCTCCACCCATATGGCTGAAGACTTGAGCCTTTTTTTCTTCTTTTTTTCCATATTTGTTTTACACTATCATCACAGTCATGGCTTGAATTGGGTTTCACACACCACCAGTGTCATGGTTTCAGCCCATGGTGCACGGACACCCATCATAGGAGGAAAATACTCTGAGCTTGTACTCAGCCTGCTGCTGATAAAGTAAAAGTATTCATCCTTAAGCCTAAAGAAGTTGGTGGAACCTGGTAGTTTCATGGAACAGAATAGGAAAGAGCAGGAGCTCTGAATTTTCTTAGTCTCCTGAGCAAAGAGCACAAAATCAATTTGGAAAGAGTATTAGAGGCAGCAGTGAGAAAAACTGAACAATGGACCAGTGATAAGACCTGCATGAGTAGGCACCTGAGGAAAGAAGAGGCATTTATGGTCCTTATGAATTCAAGAGAAAGTATTTTGGGCAATTCTTTTTTTCATCCAAGATGGAGCATTTTGAGCCAGCTGGAGAACTGCACTGCCCAGCACTGGAGAAACTATAATATATAAACTTCATATAAACGATTAATAAACTTAAACTATACCTGGAGATAGGAGAAAGGAAGAAGACTCTCACAGGGGAAGGGAAATCTTTCGGACAGTTCATTAGACAATGAATGCATCCAAAAGTCTTCGACCTATCTCCCATCTTCACATGCATTTTGGCACTAGTAGGAATACCTGAGGAGTAAGTTTCTCATCAGAATGTACACAGAGTACCACAAGGAAGTACACGTTTTGTGCTATTTTTGGTGATATCCAATTCATCATCTAGAAAGCCTCTCTAAGTGAAAATACAGTGCTTAATGCACACAGAGGGAGTGTACAACCACCACTGAGCTTCCACCATACTGTTACCACAATCTCACTGAGTAATCCTTCCTGCATACCATTTATCTCTGGCTTTATCTCAAGTCTCCCCACTCCCAGAAGTGCAGATGGAGCAGTCTGCCTGGCTGATTGTCTCCTGATGATGCTACACAGGATCCTGTTCCAAAGTCACATCTAACACAGTGGAAAGTACCAGCTGCTGATTGCATTATTGTAACACACATAGCAACAAATATGCTATCCAGCGCTGTCTCAAACCAGTGAGAACCTACAAGATTACATCTGATATCCTTAAAGTCCGCTCATGAGTCTGTTAAAAACTGCCCTTGAGCATTGGGAATAGCTTAGCAGTCAGCACTTGTGTTCTGAATGGAGGCAAGGCGAAACTTCACAAAAATGTGTTGTTTACAAGCCCAGTGTCACTGTGGCAAAACAACAATTACTGTAAACATGCCAGTGTCCAAAGGAAGTCAGCTCAGGAACAGATGGAACAGAATTGGTCCTTAGCTGTGTTTTTCATGCCAGCATTGAGAAGTACCCCTGGACTGCAGTCATTTGGGATGAGCTATGTTATATAGCAGAAGTCTATGTCTAAGTAGTTATATAGGCTCCCTTTATAGTCAGTGAGGAGTAACAGGCATTGGTAATGCAGGGTTCTGCTCATCCTGAAGTCGTCATCCAAAATATTACCAGATTAATCCAGATTACCAGATTGCTACTTGGAATTGTTTGTTTGTTGGTGTGCAGGGATATTAATGTGAATGCAGAGTTGCACCACAGACAGCTGAAGCCAAGAGACATATGTCTTGCCCCCAAATTTTGAGTCAGAGATAAAAAATGGAGGCATGAGGTGGTGTTTTCATGTTCATAGGATAAAGATCTTCCATATCTCCTATAGCTGTTGTCCCAAGGTCTGTCTTGCTCACCTGCAATGAATGCCTCTAGTTCACATGCCAGCCCTCATCTTAAACAGATGTTGCTGTGCCACCTTGCTGTGATGCTCATCACATAGAAGTGAAGTAAAGAGAAGCGTGTCGCCAGCCTCCTGCACATTCCCTAGTCCCACATCCCACATCTCCCTGGGACCCCTCTCCAGAGGGCCTCACAATAATTCCTGAACCAGACAGGAACATCAGTGGAATTTGCCATGGAGGGGTTTCTCAGGGAAGAGAAGGGAGTAAAGCTCCAAGGCCCAACATGGACCTGCTTGGACCAGTGTACCAGGCTGCATCAGTCTAGCAGTTTTGTTAGAGGTAGAGAAACCTGGCCAGACCTGAAGAAATCAGTTGTGAGCAGTGTTTTTTCTGCCCCACACCACAGGCTCAGCTGGAAATGGAATGGGGATGTCTCCTGATAGAGGCAAACCCAGTCCTCTGAAGAGAAAGACTCTTGAAAGTTTTTACCATCATATGCTGCTTAATGAGTCAAAATTGATTATTCCCTTCATTATTAACCCTGTGAGGATAAGGTGGAACAGTGGCAGATTGTCCTTTGACTTGAGAGTTTGCCAAGAGATGATGAGAGTTTTGGGCTCTGTTAGATGATTATTTTATTCCCAGCTGTATGTACACCATGAAACTGTGCCAGCAGATAGAAGCAAGGAACCTGGAAGAGGTTTTTGGTCTTTTGGGGGTTTCTTGTGGTGGTTTGTTTTTGTTTTTGTTTTTGTTTTTTTTAAGAAAAAAATTTGGTAGTTTTGGGCTTCACAGCTAACAGTTTACAACCTGTCTGTGGGCAGTCTATGAGTGACAAAATCTACTGACAGCAAACAGTATCGCTGCTGCAGTCAGCTTGAGGAAATGGGCTCCTTGGGGTCAGTACAATCAACCGATGCAAAATGAGATAACCTAGTTTTGAGACTGTTGAATCTGTAAAAGAAAATAAGAAGAGTTGGGAGAGGAAGAAAGCAAAACAAACCCACAAAACTCCTAATCTCATGTCAGGTTTGAAAAAAAAAAAAAAGAAAAAGGTGGTTCATAATCCCATTTTATTAAAAGCCACATATAGGTTGTGTTCAGGTTTTCAATCTGATGAAGGCACAAGCTGGGTGTAGGGAAGAATCCCTGAGCATTTCCAGCAGAAGCAATCTGATGAGGGTTTTGTTTGAAGAGATATGGGGCTATTGCAAATTCCTGTCCAGTGCTCTGTCATAGTGCCATATGTGATAGACTTCTCTGACAGCACAGGAGCCTGCCACTGGTACTGATGCCTTTGTGATCTATTGCAGTCTCTCTCTCATTATTATTTTTTTTTTAGTCCTATATGTTAAAAGAATATATTCTTCTTATTAGTAGTAGCTTGTTTAACAAAAGCTGCGAAGAATCTGAGAGTTCCTCTTATAAATGTCTAAAATTGGTGGGCTTTTCTTCAAAATAGCTGGAAAGGAAAAAAGTACAGTCAAATGTATGGTGCAGCACACTTCTAACACACAGCTACACACTGTGCTGCTGCTTCTGTTTGCTGGGAAGGAGATAATGCTGTCTCCTCTGTGCATGATTTTCTTTGAAACCCACTACACAACGTTTAACAGAAGGCATTAGTATAATCTGTGTTTTGCATAAGGGATGTCATCACATTCAGCAGCAACAAAGTTCCTTTGAAAAAATAAGAGGGAGGAGGATTTTTTTTTTTTTCTTTTTTTTTTTCTTGAAGTAGCTGAGTAGCTGAACAGGGCAAAAACTATCATAAAATGACTGCAGCATTCTCAGAAATGTCCTTAGTGCTGTTTGCATTTACTCGTAAGTGTCTGCACTGGCGTTTACATCCTTGCTGTTCCTTAAAGCAACATTGTAGGCGGTAGGAACAGCGGCAGTCTCTTGGCTGGGTTCCCATCCCTTGGGAAGCCCCAGATACTGTTATGTCAGTAGGTTTCCCCAGTGCTTTGTGGAGGCTTACACAAAAAGCAGACTCAGAGAGTGCATTTCTCTCTCCATCCCCAACTCACTTGTTGGGCAGACTTTGATTTTTTGTACTTCAAACCCCAATTCCAAATTAACCCAGGGTGCTGCTTCTAGTTAACTTCCTGAAATTAATTAGGGTTGGAGGTTTGTCCATGACACTTATTTTTCTCATGATCTCAGAACAAATGTGAATCTTGCTTTTAATAATTCTCAATTGCCTTTTTTTGTTTGGTTTTTTCCCTTTTTAGAAAAACAGCTGACTGCTAGCAACTGCTTAGGAATATTAGCCATGGCTGAAGCCATGCAGTGCACTGAACTATACAACATGGCCAAAGCTTATGCCCTGCAAATTTTCCCAGAGGTGGCAAACCAAGAAGAGATCCTTAATATCTCAAAAGATGACTTCATTTCCTACATGTCCAATGACAGCCTGAACACCAAAGCAGAGGAGCTAGTGTATGAAACAGTGATAAAGTGGATTAAGAAGGACGCCGCAATCAGAGCTCAGGTAAAAATAATCTCAGCAGCCTCACTCTGCTCCCTTTCCATGAATGCCTCTTTTAGAATAGAAACCATCTCCATGCAATTTTAAACATACGGGTGTGTGGGAGATGCGATGGGCAGTTCAGATAAAAAAAAGACAAAAGGAATGCAGGCTATGCACAAAATGTATGTAATTTCTAAATCTGATCCCTGTATCTGATCATTTAGAATGAAAATCTCATTTGTGACATGCACAGTACAGAGCTGGGGTCTCCAGTTGTTGACTGCAGGCTCCGTCAGAGATAAATTGGGAAGAATTACAGTTGTGTGAGATGCTGCTTTAAGGGGATGCATTTTAGTAACAGCAGGAAATAAAAAATCTGTCAGAAAATGTGTATTTCTTTTGATGCCACATACTGAATGATATAACTCCAGTTCATAAAATAAAGATTCTGTATCTTTATTGGCTGCTTAGATAATGCCTTGGGTTCTATATATTTATTCAAGTTAGCCTTTCCTCAACCGTATGAGCTATGCAGTCTGCTCTTGCCTAAAGAAACTGAGTCTGTAACTTTGCCTGGCACTGTCTCCAGATAAGCTGGAAGCAATGACTGTTTGGAGGCTGCTGATTGTCCTTGGGACCAGAAGTCATCCCTGGTGATACCTAAAAACCTGCTACTTGCCTTGAGTCAACTCTGTGGTCTGAACCCCAAACCTCTCCATTTGGAGGCCAGTTCTCTGCACAGACCCCATAAGGAGAAAGTTGTTTTCCTCTGTCCCCTTCTTTGGAGGCCAGTTGTTTCTGTTGACCACCAGTCACAGTTTGGGCTGTTTTAAGGTGGACAGTTGCTTATGGACCAGACTGGATCTCAGGGAGACACTTGGCAACGTTGCTGATGCCATCCCACATCATGACAGTCTGTACCTTCTTGACTGAAATGTAAATTCAAGCACCTAAACATGCAGTGGGGTGTTAAATGCATCATTGGATATGATCCAGAGCAGCTGCACATCCACATCTTGCCTCCAAAGTAGGAGAAATAGGAATTCCTGCTCTCCCCAGGCTGCTGGATAAGGGCATTAAAGAGAGTGGGGTACTGCATGCCAGGCCAAGCCTTGCTGCCTGTGCTGCTCCACCAGTTGAGCCCCTGGTCCCTGCCAGACCCTGCAGCCCCCAAGGCCTTGCTCCTGCCCTTTGTGCCCAGGAGATGTGGCTCAGCAGGACAAGCCTGGGGACCACCCCGCGTTCTGACCACCTCCTCCATGTGCCAGCAGTGCCACTTGGCATTGCCCAGTGTTATTATTGCCTAAAACATTCACACAGTATCATGGATTTACTGAAGTGCACCCCTTTTTGGCTCTCACTGGCCTTGAAAAACACAGTTTCACTGAGTCTTTCCCTGAGTGCTTGAAATTTGATGTCTCTGTGCCACTCTGAACTTAGCACCACCTCGGGGACTATTCCCAGGGGCTGGAGTTCGGGAACCCTGTGCCAGGAGCCTGCTTGCCTGGTGCCAGCAGAAGGTGTCACTCACCAGACGGTCTCAAAACTGTGATTTTTAAATATTTCCTTCTGCATGCTGCTGAGGCAATGCTGGGAATTTTTTTTTTTTAAGTGGTGGTCTTTCTTGCTGCCACCACCACCATCCCCACCTCTCTTCCTTCCATGTTGCAGTTGAGGTGCTTTTCTGGGTTTTTTTATTCCCAAGTTTCCTTCCCCTCTGTCCTGGTTCTGCAGTGCTTTTGTAGTTTATGATGGCAGTTTTATTTGCTTCTCCAGATTTCTCTGTGGTGCTTTGGTTTCATGCGTTACTTTACAGGAGCTTTTAATTTTTAATTTGTGTTTATCCAGAGATAAGGGTTTTGAATAAGTTACTATTAAAGATAGCAAGAAGAAACTATTTTCCTGCCCAATTCTACCACTAAGCTAGTTTATTTAAATAGTGGCTCTCACTTTACTTAGTACTCTGTGCACTGCTTGATCTATTATAAAGCTCTCAGTTAAATAGGTACTTATTTTTTAAAAGTAGGAGCTCACACTTGCAATGAAAAGTACCATCTTTACCATAATGAGTCTACATTTTCAGAGCCTGGGAACAAGTAGCTTCCATGGTGGATAGGAAGGAAGATAGACCTAAATAATCTTATTTCTAATGAAGATGATGATGAGTAAGAATTTGTGTATGGTGTGCAGCACAGCCCACCATGCCAAGAGCTGCCCAAGCTCCTGTGAGATGCATAGGCTGCTCAGAGCTTTGGAGAACTGGGCAGCTGTGGCAACACTGAACATAGGATGAACCTTCCTGCAGGAGCTGTGCATGGATATTTTTATTTTATTCAGAGTTTGGAGATAGGTTCTGTGAGCTGCCTTTAGACTCTTTGGGGTGGAGGACACCAGGACTGTTGGGGTCTCTTGGGAGGGTTGATGGATGCCGTGAATTGCAGCAGTCCCATCACTCCAGCTCTACTGCACTCCTCAGGTGACCTGGTCTGGTTTTATTTCTCTCTCCCAGAGGTAGTGCTGGCAGTTAAATCCTTCAGGGCATGGATTTCCAGAGCCCCCACTTTTTTCATGGTCTCCCCATCTCCTTTTACCTTGACAGTTCAGGCTCTACTGTCATGTTTTTATTTTCAATAGCTCCAATGGCAGGTGACTAAAATGCCTCTTTGGCAGCTTCTTCCAAGTCCTGCATTGGTGATTCTCCCAAAGGTGGAGGTCTGGCACAAACAGGGAAAGGTCTGTGCTCTTCATCTCACCTTCATGTCCGTCTTCGCTGGCAAAGCCTGGCAGGGGCTCTCTCAGCAGAGACATCCCCAAAGAGGAGTTTCTCTCTGAATCAGCACCCTCTGCCCCCAGGGCAGCTGCAGCTCTCCAGAACTCCTTGTGCTGTAATGGCTTTGTGTCACTCTGCAGTGCCTGAGCACAGTAAATCTCACCCCTTGTGTTCCCCTACTGCAGCCTCATGCCGTGCTCTTACAGCAACTTACCCATCACTGCCTCCCCTCCTGCCCGATCCCCTGCTGAAAGCCTCTGGGAAGGAGATTTTCAACAGATCCTCCTGTTCCCCTGGAAGGGTGTTGTTTGCTGTGTACCTGCTCTTCTCTGCCTTTCTAAAAGCTTTTCTTCGGGTGTCTTGACTGTTTCTGCTTTTGTTAATTCTTTCCCCACCAGGCTGGAGGGCAGTGACAGGGAAGGAAGCAGGATTTTCTTGGAAGGCAAGTTGAAAAGCTGCACTCTGGCTGATGTTTAATTGTGCACATTGTGCTCATATGAACAGTGCTCATAAAAGTGCTCTGTGGCATTACAAAAGACAGCACCTGAGCCTTGTTACAAAGAGAGAACAGCAGTGCTTTAAGGGTTGCTGATCATCTGCATAAGACAAAGAGGCAGTTCGGAGAGTGACATGTTAAACCAGGATTTGGTAAATAATTGTATCCCCCTAGTGCATTGGAGCAGTGCTCAGCTCATAGGGTAACGTTTATGAAGCTGGTTTAGTGCTGCTGGTAGTGCAGTTTAAAACTGGTCTGACCAGAAGAAGCAGCCTGTGAGGTGAGGTCAGGACTAGCAGGTAATTTCGCGTGCCCCTGGACACAGAGCACCGGTTGTAGGAGTCCTTCTGATTGCTGTCACTGAGTGCAGAGCCTTCATCTGACTGACACATCTGGGAAGGCTGAATCTACTCTTTTTTTCCTATTTATTTCTCTTCATGACTGATGGACGAGATTGTAGGGTTTATCCTAACAGTTATCCCCTTGATAAGCTCATTACAACTCCAGCAAACTCATGCAAAAAATATATTGTATAATGGAGGCTTTGCTGTCTGAAACCAGCAGTCTCAGCTGCCCAAACAAGGAAAGATTTCTGCCAGGCCCCATGCAGTCTTCACCTGAGCACATCCCCCAGCTCTCTACATGGCCTTGGGCAGGTTGTTTCACCTTTTTGCCCCCATTTCTTACACTATAAGCTGGAGGGAAGTGATGCCTCCCATGAGGGCTGTTGGGAAGATCCAGTGGATAACGAGCCGTACTGTCCACAGATACTGACAACTACTAAAGCTGCTCAGAGCTGCAGTCATGCCAGTGTCCACATGGGATGGGAAGGATGGCAAGTTGCTGGATGTGTAGCAATTTGCTACCTGCCCAAAGCATAGACATACCAAAGCTCATTGGAAACATTCCCACTTTCTCTTCCAAGTCCAAAACTATATCTGTTTTCTCCGATATAAAAAAAACCTACTACCATGTTTATTAATGACAGAAAACCTGGGAAAACAAGAGTCCCTGTTGTATGAAGATTCCCTCTCACCCTGAGGAGGGACAAGACATGAGGAGAGAGCAAACATTTCAACAAGTTGCCGAGAGAAGTGCCAGAGGAGGGGCAGATACTGCAGTGATGAATGAAGAAGAAGAGGCTCAGCTGAATGACAGCCGCCTTTTGTTGCACTCTGCAACGATATAATCATGTGCCCTTTTTCCAAACCTTTAAAATCATGGTGTCCAGCAGCAATACAAAATGTCTCCACCATAAAGACATTAACAAGCTTTTTATGAACTTGTGTCCTCAGAGGCAGATTTATCTAAACAGCATCTTCGTGGTGTCTGAGAACCAGAGATGCGTAGACAAATTTGAGGTAATTTAGAGAAGAGCAACACAAATGATTAAAAGACTGAAGGAACTGATGTGAGAAAAAAATGATTAAAAGATGTGAATATGCATGACTTGGCCTAATGACAGCTAAAGAGGGATAAATGTCTACAAGTGTTTGAAGCCCCAAGGAGGGGAGTTGCCTGGAAGGATGCATGGGAATAACAACAGTAAGGACCACTGGGATGAATTTGAGACTTGGCAAATTAGTCTAACAATCAGCAAATTAGTCTAACACTAAGCAAGCACAAAGCCCACCTGTAAGCCCTGTATCTGTCAGTGAGGGTAAGGAAAGTGATGGAGAGAAGGAGAAGAGGATTTATGTCAAAAACGCTACAAATGCCCATGAGCTATATTTTGGCAGTGACAGAGAGTGGCAGTTCAAAGGCAAGATGCTACAGAGGAGAAAGGGTTGGTGACTATGAGAGAGCAGATGGAAGATCCCTTATTTCTCAGGCACATTTTAAAGAGCCTCCATGCAGAAGAGCAGTTTGCTTCAGGAAAATGGAGAATCTGACAGGTAACAATGACAATTCCAACTCTGCTCTGTGATGACAAGGAGGTAATGATAGAAGCTGATACCCAATACCAGCATGTACAAATTACTTAGTTCATCATAACAAGAAATTAATTGATCAATCAATATACTCAAGGGCATTAAGTTTCAGAAAAGAGTGTTGGAATAAATATGAAAAAGGATGCTTCCAAGGGAGCCTAAGTGAATTAGGCTCTATACCACTCTATAACAGTTCAATTAGGCTTCTTTGAAAAGCCCACACTACCCTGGTGCTTGGAAATCCATTTGTGGGAAGAGCAGACAAATGCAGAAAGATGCCATAATGAAAGTACAAGAAGCTTCAATTTCTCTGAAAGTGAAAAACGCAAGGGATGAGCGGTAACCCCTGTGATTTCCCGGGGATGGGCTGCTCAAAGAGCTCCAATTTGAATGAAGCTTTTGCAGACACTCAGCTCCCATACGGGCTTACAGAGGGAGAAGAAAAGGCAGCAGCAGGAATGGAATCAGTGCAGGAACATGCCCTTAGGAAGAAACTGCATTAAATAAAAAAGAGGATGCAGGTGGCATTAGCAGTTCCTGAAAATCCCTCTCTACTAAACTTTTACGTTTTTTTAAAGGGATACCCTTGACAGAAAATCTACAGAATTATTTCTCTGAAGTTTTAATTGGTTTGAGGAGCTCCCTTGTCTCTCAGTCTGCTCAGTCTCTTCATTTGTGGCTTTTCCAACACATTTTTCAGTTTTTTACAAAATCTTTCTTCGCTGTTGCTGAAGCAACGGCCTTACAAAGACCCACATGCACAAGCAGCTCCTCACAAGTGCTCCCTTGCCTTGTGCTGCATGTGGCCCCAGAATTCAGGACCAAACTCCAGAAACAAAATTATTTTATATTATAGTCAAGAAGCCTTTTGGAGAGTTATGGCACATGGATTCACGTGCCTGTGTGTTGTAGGGGCGGAGGTATGAGTGGTTCTGTGAAGCACCTGAGAAGCTGCAGCTGTTTTGTTGTTGGCAGTGTGCTTTTGGGGTGCATCTGTTTGCTATGTTTGAATAGGTGAGTGCCCATAAGCAAAAGAAACACCACTTACTGCTGGTACCCTGTGGGGGAATTTTGAGGGATTATTTCATAGCAGTTAGTCAGCAAGCCAGAGAATGCATGGTAGGAGTGGGGCTTTTTTTAATCCTTAGTATCAGGCAAATTGCAGGTATGATGGATCAATGATTTATCATCCTGTGCATTTAAAAGCCTTTCTTCATATTCCTGCTGGAAATACCGACCCAAGAGCTGCTTTGCAAACAGCTCGGAGAACAGGACAGCCGCTCACTGGTGACATTACAGTGTTTAGTCAGCTGTGCTGCCATAAAGATGTCACGTTGAAACCTGATTGCAGGAAGACAGAGGGGCTGCTCTTTCCTTCTTGCTGGGCATGAGATTTATGCATGTGGCATCCTGCCACTGAGCTACCAGCTGAACACAGTGCCTGCAAACCAGATTTTCTGCCGCATGTTTATCTCATGATATTAGGAGGCTGTTGGCTGACATGCTACCAAGCCTTTGGGTTTAATCTGAAGGCAGCATTACAATTCCAAGAAGTCAATGTGGGTGATTAGTAAGTACTCCAAGTGCAGCAGAAAGCTTAGTTGGGTTTGGATATGACCTTGGGTGTAGGAATGTACAGGAGTTTACTGGAAACACAGTGTGTCTTTGTAATACCCAGGGGTTAGATATATCAAAGCAAGTCTCCTCATTACCAAGTAGCAGGGCAGCACTGGGAAAATCTAGCCAAAAAAAAAGCTTATTTCTGAGAATGGCAAATCAGTGTTCCCCAAACCAGCCAGTTCCCTGTTGGGCCTGCATTTGGAGACTCAGAGCCGGCAATAATTTGAATATCAGGTTGGATAATCTGTGGGGTAAGCCTGGTTTGGGCTGGAGATGGTGATCAGGAGGGACCGCTCATGTCTCCTCTCCAGCATGCCAGTATGCATGGCCAGCACGCCACATCTCCAGTCATCACCATCAGCACAGGTCACGAGGCAGTTTGTTACCTGGCCACAGCCAGGTGTTTGTTAATTAGCATGTCCTGTTCTCATTTAAAGGAGTCTAATGCAGTGGGGAACTGGTTCTGCTTCAGATCTGCCCCGATGGCTTCCTCCATCCAAGGAGGTCCTTGCTGTCACACTGGGACAGTGCACGCCATGAGGCAAGTCTGAACCCAGGGTTCCTATGAGACAACATAAATCTCCTTCAAGGCTCTCAGATGAATTAAATATATTCCTACTTCATAATGTTTTGAAAACTGTTGTAATTGTGCATAAAGGGCTGAAACAGCAGTTTATTGGAGCAAAACCCTATCGTAATGTGGGTAATCTACCTTCTATATTTGTATTTCTAGCTGAAGCCTGTTTCTTTAGGCAGAAAGTACAAAGGGCCCTTTGTAGGGAGAACAGTAAACTAGAGAGACAGATGAATTATAAGGCATAAGGGAAACATTATTTTGACCTCTTTGGGCATTACTTCAAAAATGTTAAAAATCTTGAGAGCTTTCCAGTGGAGCATTTAAGGAGCAGGAAATATGACTCTGTAGCAGTAGACATACTTCCTTTAAAACCTAACTGTATATTGTCGTGGCCCAAGTCCTTGCAGGAGTACTATGAGAGTCCTTTTGGAGAATACTTGTGAGGATTTTACTGGATTAGAGATTTGAGAATAAAAAGATTATTTTTAATGTGATAGTGAAGTGGGATTTGTAACTTAGACTGTGAAGATGCCAGAACAAAGCCCACTTGCAAGCAAGCATTCATAATACTGATGTAATCAGTAGGAGAAGAAATGTCATAAAAAAGTTTAGCAAAGTAAATGTTCTCACTCAAACTACCAGTCAGGAATAAAAAAAGCATTAGAGGCTTTTGTAGTCTCATTTGCTAAAGCACTGGCCTGCCTAATGAGATGGGAGTAACTTGTGTGTGAACAGATTATTAGGGAAAGGCCTGAGAGGGTCAACTTCAAGGTACAGTTGGTCATGTTGATCACATATTCCTCTGAGTCAACACTGACCCAATGGTAACACTTAGGCTTCCTCACAGCATGATCACAACCTTCTGAGCACAGCACCGAGGACAAATGGACACAAAAATTCTCGCCAGAGGGTAGAATTAATCACCCTCCAATTTGGATTGACATGTGGTTGTAGACTTCTTAGTGTGCCATGGTCTGAGGCATGGTCTGGGGAACACACTCCATTTCCCAGGAGCTGATGGCTCACAGCTGTGGCCCAGAAGGGGACATTGATATTCTCTGCTTCCCCTGGTGCTCAATGCATCCTCTCAGCTACCTTGCTCTGGGGACTGTTAAGTGTGTTGACTAAATCTCTCTTAATTATAACATGAGTTTACACATGTCTGGCTGACAAGTAAATATTTGGCTTGTATGAACCCATTTAGGTGTCTGAATCTAGAGCTGAATCTCTCCCCAGAAATGTTTAGGTAATTAGAGAAAGATAAGATCTCTTAAGATTTTTCACTCCCTGTTTTATATGAAACACACTTGTGATTGCAGGCTGGTGGAAGATCCTACTTTCTGTTCAGCCACTGAAATCAGTGAAAAATCACTGAAATATGTGCCTTGAAGCAGGGCAGATAGCATCTCTCAAAAATCTCTGCTCTACAGTCCCCAGTGACTGTCCAAAAAGACTTTGCTCATGTGGCAGCAGTGCCCTGGCTCCTGCAGAGTCACCATGGCCATGCACAGGGTATCTGGCAGCATCACCACACACAGCAAGGAGTTTATGGATGAGGTCTTCTGCTGGTGCAAAACCTGAGCAGCTCCCTTCATCCAACAGAAGCTGTGCTGCGGTTCACATCATCTGAAAAAACAGTCCTGATGGTGTTCAGAAACTTCCTAGCATTTTAAACAATAAATATTTTGATTTTTGCATAATGGTGTCCATTCTCAAGGAGCTGAGATGTGGTCTCCCATGTTTATGAGTTGGTAATTCCTAATTTTAAGCCCAGAAGGAGTATTAATATTCTCTCCTTCACTCTGGCATGTGATGCAGGCTGTAGAGTAGTCATAAGTGATTCCCAACAAAGACCTGAGAAATATTTCTACTTGTCCAGCCAGCGCCTGCAGCCAAGCAGGGAGAAGAAAACGTCCCCAGGGTTACAGGCACAAAGCACAGCTCCAGGCACCCGAGGTGGATGAGTTTGGCAGTGTGCCCTGTGCATGTATTCTGCTGCTTTAGTGATAACTGGTAACATCAGTAGGTGACGGAGATGTTTCATAGCTGTGTAAAGCACAACGGAAAGACAAGAGAGAATGGAGAGCAAATAACAGATGGTAAGGAGGTTGAAATGCTTTGTGGTGCTTATTGCAGTCTTAAATGAAAAGGATAATAGTAACAGGATATTTAGTACAATCATAGCTAACAGAGCTGGGAAGTCTTCATAAGGGAGAATCCAAAAGAAAAAGGCTGCTGATTGCCTAAATCACTTGAATATTCTTAAATCAGTGAGGCTAAATGAAATTCACCCTTGACTATAGTGCTTAAAAGAGCTGGTGAGAAAAGAGGTTGCTTTATAAAAGCTTCTCCTGTCTTGTGGAGATGCTGCCATGGTTCATACTCCTCAAATCCCTTGATGAAAAACACTGCAATTCTATGTACCCTTAATGCTCTCAGCACCAAGCCCGAGTCGTGACTGTGTGTGGTCATGCACACACACACACAGAGCCAGCTTTCTGTAGCTGTTTGAGCGAAGGGAAGAATAAGAGTGAAAAGTGACATCAGTTTTGATATGTGACATCAACTTTCAAGCTGATGAAAGGGAGCAACATGTTCTAATTATTATTCCCCTTCAAAATAAGCCACGAGCTCAGACAAAAGAGGAGAGAAAGGAGGGGGGTAATCCAGGAGAGAAAGAGAATCACATTTTCTCACTTATCTAATTAAAGCAAGGTGGGTGAGCGAGAGGGAGAGCTCACTGTGCTCAGGGAGCAGTGCTGCCCCATTTATTCAGGGAAAGGTGGGAAATGGAGGCGGTAACTCTACTGGGCCCATGGGAATTGTCCCATTCCTGACAGAAAGGAGCCGTTCTCCCAATGCTAATTCACAGGTAGCTTTGGGACATGGTGGGGCCTGTGGAACCCCATGTCCCCATGTAGTGGCACACCTGTTTGTGCTGGTGTTTGGCACTGCTTTGTGGCTGCTTCCAGTGCAGACCAGCCTCGGGAGTGTCAGGGGCAGCTCTGGCTTGTCCTACCGCACCAAGGGAAGGTGCTGGCTCCTCTGTACACTCCATATATTTTCCAACTTTATTTAAACTGCCCTTCAGAGACTCGTACTGCTTCCTGAGCAGCCTGTAGTGGGAATTAACCTGCCCTGTGGGATTGTCTCGCTCATCCCCAGCGTACCCTCTCTCCGCGTTATTCCCCTGTCCCGATGCCACGTTTTGTCTTGGCTCCCTTGTAAGGTTAAACGCCTCCAACCTTCTTAAAAAAAGCACTTCCTGAAGTCAGAGCTTTGCCACCCACTGCCATATGTCCACTGCTTCCTCTCTTATAAGGTAATGACATTAAGATATCTGCAGCCAAGTGCCTGACGTTTGTGGCTCCAGGGAAGGAGCAGCCGTTGTGCCTCCTAGAAGGCACCTCAGAAATGGATTTCAGCAAGGGAGGCGTATCTTTTTTTATGTTTTGAGGTTGATGAAGTGATCTGAAGCCCTACTTGGCCCTGTGCCACACTAGAGGTAATAGTGAGGAGTCAGGAACTTACTGCTCACAGGGGTGTTTTTTCCCAGAAGAGAAGCACTGTCACTTTTTGCATCCCTTTTCCATCACCAAACAACTTTTTTATCCCCAAACAATTGCAGGGTGGCCAGGCTTCAGTTCTTCAGGCTGTACCTAGAATTGCCAGCTCCAGTGTTGAGGAGGGCTGATAAGCAGGGGACTGGGAGTCAGCCTGAGACCCTTCAGCTCCTTGGGGCTACAGATTTGCAGGCATGTGTGGGACTCAGCTCCCTACAGGTTGTTGCATTTTTGCTTTGACAGAGCTCACAGCAGGCTGATGTGGCTCTCCAGTAGGGGAGCAGTGTGAATTTGGAGGAAACATCCTCTGTTTTCCTTCTAAATTAAGCCTGCTTCTTTGGTTTAGGTGGGGAAGGGGGAAGCCCTGGAAGTGCTCACAGGTGCTGCATCCTCCACCTGCTTGGCCAGCCCATTACCCAGTTCAGGCCATATCCTGCACTCCCATCTCACTATGCCCCTGCTCCATTTCCATCCCTGCTCCTGTTCCTGCTGTGACTTGGCTCTCACGCACTGCAGGGACAGCACACTGCTGAAAAAGAAAATAAGAGCCAAGTGGCTTCTGGAAGACCAGAGGCATCTGCAGGCCAGCAGATGCTGCTGGCGCCCAGTGTTTCTTGGGACCAGCACGGACCTCAGGAATATTTATTTGCATCCTGGCCTCAATCCCAGTTGGGATCTTTGGATGCTGCCGCTGTATGAATATTTATTGCAACAGATGATTATCTTTTCTTGCTGCTCACCCTTAGTTTGCATCCTGTTTGTGTGCCTTGCCTATGGAGTTCTGTGTTTTCCCATTGCTCTGCTTTTCACTGTATTCTCGTGCACTGTTGTGATATCCCCAACTACATATAAAAAGAATAATCTGGGGATGGACTCCTGCTTTTTCGATTGCAGTTTTCTATCTTGGGGTTTTGTTCTCCTTTAAGCCGTGTTTGGTGACAGACAGCTTCATTTGCTCAGGTGTCCTTTACCCTCTGAGGTTTAATGTATTTGTTTTAGAAGATGAAACTTAGTCAGTATTTCTATAGCTCCCTCTGGAGTCAGACTTCCCTAAAAGCTAGAGCTACATGATTTCTTCACCAACAAATAAACTCTGCTAATTGAAAGATATTTAGCAATTGGTTGACATCATTCAGGCTTTACCACAGCTGTTGAAATCTACCCTATTTACTTACTTTTGTTTCACATTTATAATGCCAGAAAAGACTTGTTTGGGGGTTTTATTACAGTACAACAACCACACTCACATTTCAAAGTTTATTCAGATAACTCAAATGCTTACTCCATATCTCCACTGCACAAGGTGTTACATTCAACCTGACTTCAGAATGAGCTTTTATTTCCAAAAAATTCCTCCATATAGTGCTGTGTAACAGGAGTTGCCACCTTTTAAAGATTATTTTCAGTCTCTGGGACCAAACCCAGCCTGGGCTAGGGAGCTCTGAGAGTTGCATTGTCTCTGTCCCACCCATTCACTAGGCAGGGCTTGTATGCAGCATCCATGACAAGTGTCTTTCCAGGCTGGATGACAGAGGATGGTTTACAGGGAAGGAGATGGAGATGCCAAGTGGCTGAACTCTGACTTGAAGGCTGCATGTGTTACTATTTCTCCCCCCTCACAGTATGCTGCGGAGCTGCTGGCAGTGGTGAGGCTCCCCTTCATCCATCCCAGCTATCTGCTGAATGTTGTTGACAATGAGGAGTTGATAAAGTCTTCGGAGGCTTGCCGGGATCTGGTGAACGAAGCCAAACGTTATCACATGCTGCCCCACGCCCGCCAGGAGATGCAGACACCGAGGACCCGGCCCAGGCTCTCTGCAGGTAAAGCAAAAAGTCCTTCAGCAACACCAGCCCCCTGGTTCCACATTCCCTGGACGTGCCCTGGGATAGGGCACAGACCTTGGCTCCTTCTCTTGGCTCCTTCCCAGAACCTGGTGATATTTCAATTTTCTATTGTTACTTTCCTTAAGCATTTAGGAGCCTCTCCCCATGGGTGGACATGGATGTTCTGATACATGCTCCTGAAATGGGATTTTAAAAGAGCCTAAATTTTAGGAATGGTTATCTTTGTCAGACTGGAACATTCCTCTGTTGTCCTGAAAGTGAGTCCCTCACCCTCTTTGCCTCAGTTTCTCTAGCTGCAGAAATAGGTGAATAATTAATTGTTTGCCACTGAGCCTCTTGTTGGGAGGATCTGTCTAATATTCATCAAACACCTTCACTTCCACAGCCCTTTGTAAATATAATATTTTTATATGGTGAGACTGGTGTAAATGTAGTATTTTTATACTGATGAGTACCAGCTCAGGCCGTTTAATGCCTCCAGAACAAATGGATCACACATAACATATTCCCTTTTAAAAACCCAGCAGCTGTGAAGAACTGAGTCTTTTTAAGAAGTTTCACACCCATTTTTCCTTTTTGAAAAAATGCGTGGAAAAACCCCAAGTGCCCACCTTGCCAGCCAAGCCCATATTGTGGTGATGTGAGAAATATCCTAAATATCCGCTGAACAGAGAGTGCAAATGCCATGTAGGAAAACTGCATCCAAGAAGGAGTCTGATGAAGCAGGTGAATTGTTTTAACATGCTGCCTGTACTTCTGCCTCCCATAAGTACAACAGAAAGCCAGACAAAACTTTCTGTCACTGCCACTGATGCTAATGTGGCACGGAGATGGCATATCAAACCACGGCATTTGCAGCTTCAGGAGACTGCCTCATCAAGGCACCTTTCAGAAGGACGAAGTGTAGAGGACTTTCAATAACAATCTACCCTAAAAAGTCTTTCATTGAAGATGACTACTGGCGTGATGTTTGAAGGGATTTTTGAAAAGTGCTTATTTTATGTATATAAAATTGTAGACGTAATGTGATCCATTTCCAGAAGCTTGTTGATGAGGGAAAAGTGATTCTCTCAGGGTAAAGGAGGGTGATTATAGTTTTTTAGGTCAGAGTCTAATTATATAGAATCATGTTATTTTGCATATCAACAGCATTCATGGAGGCACAAAGGATCTCTAAACACCCTTTGTGGACTCACTGCTGTGTGTCACATGCCCTCTCGAGGTCATTGATTATAATCAAGTTATGTCTTGCACAGGTGATTAGATTTTCTGCTACGGCGCAAAAATAATGATCTCTTCTTACTGAGAAATATTTATTTAAAACTGTAGAGCACTTTATCTTAATAACTTTTAAGAGAGTAACCTTGCTTGAATGACACAAATTTATTTTTTGAAAATGCTAATGAGGAATGACGGTAATCCATTACTCTGCAGACGCATTTCTCTCTGCTGCTGCTCCTAATCCCTCTTGCTGGCAGTCTCGCTCCTGCCCCACACCTGTGCACACTTGTCTCTGGGCTGTCTCTGGGCTGGGAACTGTGACACATCACAGCAATGGCTCCAGCCAGGAGACAGCTCCTGAAATGGTGATTCCTTCCAGCCTGTGGGCTCCTGGTCCTGCTTCTGAGCCTACTTCTCCTGGCAACACATTGCACAGGGGCTTCCAATTGCTGCAGAAGGGTTTTTAACACTTCAGCTAAATGCCAAGTCCAAACCATCCCCAGCACTTGACTCCTGGATGGAGCCAGGAAACATCCCAGGGTTACGCTGTGACCCATCTCTGTGGGAATGAGTCTGGAGAGGAGTCTGGAGTAACACAGAGGTCAGATATGACTCAGCTGTGAAGTGGGAATAAAATCTCAGAGATGTGGACTGCAAAAATTTTGCTGCATGAACAGAGAGTTTGGCTTGCTGGACACCTTGCATGTTACGGGCTTGGGGGAGCTGTTCAAGCACAGATAAAGCTCAGTTAATAACTATTAAGGCAGGGGCCATCTCTGTCATGTTTTCTAGCACCTGGTATAGGAAGACCATGATCCATGACTTGAGCACGTTATCTAGGTCTACAAAATCTGCTTTCTCTGGGAAAAGAAAAAAAAAATTTTAATAGAGTGCATGCAGAAAGAGTAATGGGGTGAAGATCCGTAACCCTAGCTTCACTTTCTCCAGACTCCATTAGCTTTTAATGTGAGAAGACTTTCTTTAGATTACAGTCCAAACATGCTTTTCCTGGATAGGCTCCAAGCTCCAAAGATATCACAATCCTTGACAAAATGCCCATTTTCTTCAATGGAAGAGAAATCTGCTACCTGCAAGTCTCACTCAAAGACTGTTGAAATGAATGGACATCTTTACATGGAACTGCCTTTTTATTTCTGTGCCCCCAAGTTTTGCCCAGATGGCGTTCTCCCTCCCTAGTTCTCCCAAGAGTGTTCATAGTGTCATTCCTCACCCACTGCTCCCCCTACACACACATTCCTGTTTTTTCTCACCCTTCATGGTTTGATTGCAGACTGTAAAACAGATTTATATATGATACATTAAAATTTCGCTGACTGATGAGTATTTTTGGATGGGTTCCTGCCTGGTTGAGAGATGCCACTTTTTTACAATGCTATTTTTCTTGCTTGAATCCTAGGAGTAGCCGAGGTAATAGTTTTAGTTGGGGGTCGCCAGATGATTGGCATGAACCAACGTGCTTTAACAGCAGTCACTTGCTTAAATCCTCAAAACAACAAGTGGTACCCATTGGCCAGCCTGCCCTTCTATGATCGAGAGTTTTTCAGCGTCGTCAGCGCTGGAGACAACATCTATCTCTCAGGTAAGCAGCAGATTCCGTAGAAACAGAACCACAGAAGGGTTTGGGTTGGAAAGGACCTTTAGAGGTCACCTAAACCAAACCCCCTGCCATGGGCAGGGACACCTTCCACTATCCCAGGTTGCTCTAAGCCCCGTCCAACCTTGCCTTGGACACTTCCAGAGAGGGGGAATCCACAGATTCTCTGGGCAACCTGTGCCAGTGTCTCACCACCCTCAATGTAAGAAATTTCTTTCTTATGTCCAATCTAAATCTACCTTGTTTCAGTTTAAAACTCTTACGTCTGATCCTGTCACTACAGTCCTTGATAAAAAGCCCCTTTCCATCTTTTTTATAAGCCCCCTTTAACTGTTGAAAGGTCATGATAAGGTCTTCCCAGGCCCTTCTCTTCTCCAGGCTGAACAACCCCAAATCTCTCAGCCTGTCTGCATAGGAGAAATGCTCCAGCCCTCTGATCATTTTCATACCCTATCCCTGGACTCAATTCAACAGGTCCATGTCCTTGTGCTGGGGACCCCAGAGCTGAACACTGTACTCCAGGTGGGATCTCATGAGAGCAGAGTAGAGGAGGACAATCACCTCCCTCGACCTGCTGCTCACACTGCTTTTGATGCAGCCCAGGATACAGTTGACTTTCTGGGCTGTAAGTGCACACTGCTGGATCATTTCCTATTTTTTGTCCACCAGTATTCCCCATTCCTCCTCTACAGGGCTGTTCTCAATCCATTCACCCCCCAGATTTACTGGTCTGGGAAAAAAGTTACAATACAGACAGCCCAGACAAAGCAGGACCTGCCAGAGTTTTACCCAGCTGCTCCTGGGGAGAAAAAAAAAAAAAAAAAGAAGCAGGAGGGATGTTGGGAGAAAGGGATTTCCCTGCTTTTATCATTCTCCACATCTCTGCAGTGTTAACGTTCTCTCAGAGCAGTCAACAACAATATTTTGCAGTTGCAACGTGAAGAAAATAGGTCTGACAACCATCAAGCATGCAAAGAGGTTTCACTGCCATAGAAACACAATTCAAAATACTGGCTGTAGTTGAATCTAAATGGTAGGTTATGGAATTTGAGACAGACAGGCTGAACTGCTGAATATGTGACCTACACTTAAAGTATTTGCTTACAGGAGCATTCATGTTTCGTACTTGTTGAAACCTCTCTTTTGACAGTAGTCACTAGCCCTATAATCTTCTTAGATTTGATGAAACTGAGACCACACTCCTTAAAAGGCTTTAACTCCCAAAGTATCTGTCGACACCATGCCCTGAGCATCGCAGTATCTGGATTTTTGCAGTCTGTTGGTACTTTTGCTTGGCTGGAGGGGGAAAAGCAATTCCCACCAGACAATGCAAGGATGCTCTGATGGCAGTTGTGTGGAGGCTGGATGATTAAAAGAGGAGGCTGGGCAGGGAGGTGCGGATGTGTGTGATCCAAGGATGTAGTTGGGAGCACAGATGCACCTGGCATCTGTACCAGTAAGGGGTTACAGCTGTTGCCTTTCCCTTGCCGAGCTCTCTCACTGCATTTTCTGCAGTAAATTGCTTCCTGTGGTGGTAAATTCCATTAATACTGCATAGAGACCCTAAGAATTGATTGGAAATTATTTCTTGATGGTTTTTTCCCCCATGCTTGTTTGCCCATGCTTGAGAGCAGCTGGAGCAAAAGTCTTCTGGGGAGGCTTTTGTCAGATGTTGGCTTTTAGTTATTCTTAGCAGAGGTGCTTTCCAATATGTACAGCCATTTTAGGCTGTGCCATACCTGGTAAAAAAAGCTTGGAATCCTAATTTCAAAGCTCATTTCAGCTCTTCCCCTTGAATCTGGCTAAGTGATTGGATGGTATTTGGTGGCTGCAATAAGGAGAGCTGAAAATGTAGCTAAGACTCACTTGATATTTTGTTTTGCTCAAATGTAGAAGACACAGGAAAAAGGGAAGGGGAACCAAGAGAAGTGAGAATGGCCTTCTGCAAGCTCCAAGTACTGGACCCTGCACTGCATAGCATAGGTTTGGAGAGCAAAATACCGAGGAGGAAGTCTGGTTTTCTCATTAAACCATGGAACTGTGTCTAGTTCATTTTCCTGGCTTGACCACTGACTCCTAGTGTGGTCCCAAATAAATCATTTCACCTCTTTGTGATTCAAAACAGGATAGTAAGACACCCACTAAGTGGCTACCTTGGAAGCTTCAAGCAGAAGTTAAAAAGTGACCAATATAAATATTTCACAAGATCATCTTGAACTGTTTTACAGGACTGGTACAGCTGGTTCTGTCTTTTATCTGCAAATGAAAATAAATAAGAAATTTGTCCCTGAGAATTAGAAATTCAGCCTACAGTGCAAGCACTGGCTTTATTGTGCTGCTTCAATCCATCACTGTATTAAGCATTTTAGATTTCAGGCTGGCCTGTGTCTCACAAGCCAAGATAGACTCAGCCTCCTGACACCTTCTTGCAAGTGTTGCAGTAATTTAATAGACTGGAAGTTATTTATGAACAATGAGAAGGGTCTATCCCCTTATGTATGTGTCTCTCATAGTCTGACATCTTGATTTCTTCATGTCATCTTATTAAAAAAACCCCAGCCTTTGGGGCGCATGAATAAATGACACAGATATGCATCATCGGAACAGATGCTCACTATTGAGGGTGATTTATTTTAATTAGTCAAATGTCATTTGAAGAGTTTTTACTTTGTAACTGGCTTTGATTGCTGTGTGCAGAGCTGCTGCCATTCCAGGATCTCACGTAACTCTCCCCTTTTCTCTCCCCCGCCCGCCCGTGGGTGCCAGGCGGCATGGAGTCGGGTGTCACGCTGGCTGATGTCTGGTGTTACATGTCCTTGCTCGATAACTGGAACCTCGTGTCCCGCATGACAGTCCCAAGGTGTCGACATAACAGTCTGGTGTACGATGGGAAAATTTATACCATTGGAGGGGTCGGTGTGGCAGGCAACGTTGACCATGTGGAAAGGTAAAAAAAACCCAAAACACGTGCTGTTTGCTGGAGCTTTTCCTTCATGCTATGCTAAAGGACCCTTTGCCTTTTAAAGGATACATCAAATGGACTGTATGTGTTAAAATAAGCTTTTATAACAGCTAAGAAAGTAGGAAAGTGGGCAGGATTAGATTTCATTTAAAAGCTTTAGTGGAAAGCATTGTTTCAAAACCAAAGAGGAAAGTTGCCAGCTTCTCGGTTTGCTCAGGGGAATGAAGAGAGGAATTAAGCTTCTTGGGACATTTTTCCAGGTTATACAATGAATTAATAAACTCCCTTTGAATTTAGTACTGATGAAAGTCTTTACAGACCACAATAGTACTTTTTTTTTTCTTTTAAATCCTAAAAAAGCAACAGCAAAGTTAAGTTTCTTGTATGTGTTTTCCTGGTGTAGCACCTCAGCCTTGACCTGACTGGAAGATCCTCCCTTTGGTGGTCTTGGCCTGGGGCTGGAACCTGCCAAGTTCAGAGTAAAACAACCAATAAATGGAAACAGTTTTGAATTCCTGGCTGAACAAAGATGGGAGAGAATGGAAATTTCTCCTTTCAAGTAGACTCCAGATGTAATTTTTTTCATTTTTTTCACATGGAACTTAAAAAAACAGGAAGGAACAAAAGTGCAACAAAAGTATTTCACAAAGTAAAATTCCAAAACCAACTAGTTTCTTGTCACCCATGGCATTCAGTAAAGCCATAGATTTTATATGTATATCAATGTTTTCATTAAAAAATAGAATTCACTTTGAAGTGCAGTTTATGAGAATATTCTATTCCAAAAATATCGATACAGTCTTAGCCCTCCCCAAACACTTAGTTGGGACACATTTTTGGGAAATGTTTTTCCTATGTGTATGTGGCAACCAAAAATTTTTGTCAGTTTTAAATACTGAATTTGAATACTTCTTCAGCAACATTTTGAAGGAGGCATTTTTCAATAAAAGTTGCATTAACAACCAAGATAAATAGGGAGAGGTTACTAGGAAAGATTGCGGGGGAAGAAAAAAACAACACATTTTTCAAAAGGTTAGGAACTGGTGTCGGTGATGATGCTCTCAGCAAATCAGGGAAATGCAGACAGCAAGGAATGAATGATAAATCATAGCAGTGAATGCAACATGTGAACGTTGCTTCCCTCCTTAACCCAGAACATAAGGTGGGCACTGTGCACCGGACTTGCTTTGAAGCAAATCTCACCCTTTCCAGCAGATTTGTTTCTGGTATCACAGGTATTTGTCCCATCATTTAAGTCAGTAAATTTTTGACTAGCAGAACTATTGTGCCGGTTGTGTCATCCCAAGACAACTATTTTTGTGAACACAGGAAGGAGAGAGCCCAGGAAAGAGATGCTGGTTCGTTCCATCTCTTGATAAAGATGAACAGCAAAATAATGCTGTTGAGGAGTCTTGATAGTTGCCATTGATTAAATGATCTTTCAGTTTTCCTTGGGCCTGATCTCTGTCTCTGCTCCTATTCTCATCGTCTCTCTTTATCAAAGCATCCAAAATGTTGCTCAGTTGAATGGACCCCAAATCAAGCAGAGTCCCCCCTGCTCCTTCCCTCTCATCTCAGTCACCCCAGCCCTCACCACAGATGAAATTGGAGCCTGCAAATTCACACTTGGCCCCTCGGCGGCCCCTGCTTGGCTCAGTGAGAGCAGCCGTGCTGGTTTTCCATTGTACCGAGCCCACCAAGAGACTTGGATATGGGAAAGGAGCAGATTTCCTCCCTATCATTTCAGCACACGCTGTCTCAGCCACAATAAGGATGTCTTGTCATGGGGATTTGCTAAACCCGTGGTTATAATTAATCTGCTGTTGTCTATAGAGTGACTTGTGAGGCAGAGTCATGGAAAAAGTGCAACATGGTCTCCTTTGGACTGTGCCAGGAAATGAGAGAAGTTTGGGGATGTTTCCTTTTTTATTCTTCGTATTAAAATGGTAGTAGGGGGTGACAGAAGTGAAGCACAGCATGACTGAAGCTTTGTTTTGGAAAGGATGTTTCAGGGTCTGCTGTCAGAAGTGCAGGTGAGGGAAGGCTGACCCTCCTAGCTGTGCTGAGCAAAGTCAGGCCTTTTCACACAGAAGCACTTCACATTTGGACAAGGCAGGGGTCAGGAATTTAAATAAATCGCTGTACCCATTTTTGCAAGCAGTGAGGATTTCTGAATTTGGGTTGCAACTTTGGAAGAAACACACTAAAATACAAACTAAAATCACTTTAATTGCTGAGTTGGCTTCTGTCTTATGAGCAGTGAATGCCCACTTCTTGACTCTGCTTTTCTTCCCCCCGCCTCCTCTAGACCTACAAGAAACCAACTTTCTCCCATCGTATTTCTATGTGGGTTGCACATTCCTCTTCAAATACTGTGTTAGTTTGGATGGGACACTGTGATATAGTCTCTCAGTAGGGGGGAAACCTCTCTGTCATTCCAGTAGGTCATAGAAAAGCACTAAATTAAAATAAAGTGGCATGGTCATAGGGTCCGTGTCAGGTGATGCCAAAAATTACATTTACCTCTAACATTATCACTCCTCCCCTGAATGTGGAATTGCAGAAACACGCTCCTGGGTTTGGGGTAGTTTTTCACCTCCTAGGAGGCCTCTGAGATTATAGCCCTGTTATCCCCCAGATGGAGGTGCAGGGGCTTATCCATGCCTGACACACAATGCAGTCCTGGGCTGTGCCACCAGTGTAGTGTGAAGGGCAAGGCACTGCACATCCTCCCTCACTGGACCACCTACCACCTCCCCTGGTGCATATGCAGCTTATCTTTCTCAACCACATTTTGCATTCTGCTTTCTCAGTCAGACCAAGCGTGACCATGCCCAGCTCTGGCCAGGTTCTGACGTGTGTCGTCTGGCATGGTGAAGGACATGTCTCCAGTCCAAAGTGACTTACCCTGACCTCACCAGTTAGCACACCCAGAGCATAAAGTCTACAGGGTGTCTCACCACAGTGGGTCTTTGAAGACAGAGAACATAGCATTTTCTCCCAGTTTCTTTCTTGTTCTCCACCTGTTTTTCGTGGAATTCTTGTAATATTTGATCCTAAATGGTTAAAATCTTACAAAGATGTTTATACAGCATTTTGCTTTTTAAAAACAAATGTCAGACCACCTTAGCTATGCATAATGCCACCTGCCTGCACTTAACACATCTGCTGCACTATGACAAAGAATTAAAGCAAGTAGGGACCACTGGACTCCTAATGATTTATGGCCTCAGCTCCTGTGTCCCTCTCTCCATGCTTTTGGTTGTGTCGTTGATGCTGAAGGGTGCAGCCTTACCCAGAAATTCTGGTGCCACTTAAAACAGTGGGTGTTTTCTCATCAAATTTGACAGGGCTGAGATTCTTTACCCTTTATCTGCCATTTGTCTGTAAGGAGGCAGCAAAAATTCCATCTCGATAGATAATATTATGGGACTATCAGTCACAAACAGATGAATAGGAGTCATTCGTTACTCATCTTAAAACAATATCCATGTGCCAGAGGGGCTGAGTTATAAGTCCATTTTGGTGGCTGTGCATGGGTATATGTTCAGGGAAAGTTATGTTTTAGCAATGAGTGTTTAGGGAAATAACAGGGTGGCTGCAGTTCTCCATCAAACCCCTCTGGCAAGGTTCTGTGTGACAGGAAGCAAGTCATTAGGTGTTAGGCGAGAGGGTATTACACTTTCTGTCTTCTTCTGAGATATGAGTTGAGTTGGGAGCTGGCGAAATGAAGTGGATCCACGAACTAGGTCTTTAGATAATGGATGGGCCCTGTAATATATGCAATTTGAGAGCCGAGAAGGCTGCGTATGCTGACAAGACAATGTATGTGACTGGAAGTGTGGAAATGTGGGTGCTTTGTGGTTATTATATGTTTGAAGGACAGAAGAAGATGAATCCCCTTGACCTGACAGTACTTTTACAACAGGGTTATCTAAAATTGGGAGATTACTTTTGTTGGCAGTGCATACTTTGAAGACAGTTGAAAAAAATCAGTGCCAAGAATAAGCTTTATACATTTTAGAAACTGCTTCAGAACCTATTGTTTTACTGAGACATGATCATGTAGGAATTAGGGGTTCTCCCACAAGGAAGGTGGACATTTCTTCACCAAAAGGACTGCCAGGCACTGGAACAGGCAGCCCAGGGAAGCATTGGAGTCACCATCCCTGGAGGTATTTAAAAGTCATGTAGATGTGGCACTGAGGACATGGTTTAGTGTTGGTCTTGGCAGTGCCAGGTTAATGGTTGGACTCAGTGATTTTAAAAATGTTATCTTACCTAGACAGAAGAAAATTAAATATATTGCCTTGTCTTAGGATAGTTTCTTAAGCCCATCAGAAGAAAACAAAAGAAGGCAAAAAATAGTAATCCATTACTGTGATTTTAAACATGTGAATCATCAGAAGAACAGTTCAATATGACACTGTACAGCTTTAGTTTAAATAGAAGCTTTCCTGCAAATATAATTAAATAATGGTTAAATAACTGAAGGATTTCTTGCAGACTGACAGAAATGGTCAGTGTGTAAGTGCCTGACCATAATGTAAGGATCTTATAATGTGAATAAATCAAGATACACATAGGGCTGTTTAACCTAGGATGACAGAAATTAAGAGACTGAGGAGAAAAAAAAATATTATTTTCAGGTACTGAAGAGATCAAAAGTCAAGAAGGCAGTGAAGCGAGTGGCACAGCTTGAAATGAACAGTTTTCTGCTGTTAATACTGAGATGGTAGGGAAAGAGCAAGGAAGGAGGTGTTGAATGAAATGAAGGAAGGAAGGGGAAGATGAAGCCCCCAGATGAAATCCTAAGAGGGGGGAGTTGTGGCAACCAGCAAGGTTTTATTTCTGCTTGTGTTCTCTTCAAGGCTAAGCTGTATTTTCTACTGGGTTCAGATCATTTGCCATATCATGGGTATATAAATTAGACGTATACATACATATATACATTATATATGCAGATAATGTGCATATACACATATATAAGAGATACAAAAACATATAAGGTGTATGTTTAAATAATACATAAGTCAGCAGGTAGTGAGTGCAGCAGGGTCAGATGAGATCCCTGTGCTTGGTGCAAGTGACACGTGAAGTGACAGGTGGGGACACACGTGTCCTGCAGGACCGGGGACCAGCAGGCTGCTGGGGCAGAGGGAGGAGTGTGAGGGCAAGTGTGTAAAACCACACATGAGACCATGGTGTGCAAGAACTGCAGACCAGGAATCAGTCGTGGGAAAGGAGATGTCCTTGAAGATTCAAGTTCAGCGAATTGGATGGGCTTGGTAGGCCCACAGCCAAGGACAAGCATGGACACACCAGGAGGGAGCGGTGCAGGAGAGGGAAGAAAAACTCTGCTTGGCTTGAAGCCAGCTCACATTATGTCTCCATCTACAGCTTCAAACAGGGGATTCGAATGCAAAGCTTGACTAATGGAAAGAGATCAAAGTGATTATTCTTTAAATCAGTTTCCTCCCTGCTGGCCCTTGAGCAGGGCTGGTGTGACAGGCAGCCAGGAGCCCCACGAGCACCAGTGGCCGTGGGGTGATGGCAGTGCCAGAGATGACACAACAGATGGAAAAGCCCTAGGGTAGAGAGGTAAAGCAGGTGTCAGTATTTTCTGTCCTGGAAGGTTACAAAGGTTCACCTTCATTCATTTTTAAACCAATTTAGTTAATCTGGTGCAAATCCTTGTGTGAACACATTAAGAGCTGACTTGAGATAGACCAAAATGATGGAAACATGCCTTGCAGAGACTTAAGGAGCTTAGACTACTTAGTTTATCCCATAGAAGGTGAAGAGTTGACTTTATTATTTTCTGCACGTCCATATGTGAAAGAGAGAGATTTGATAGCAGACAGTTTTATAATCCAGCAGGGAAAAAGAAACAAACTTTCTGGTGGGTGGGAGCTGAAGCAAAACAGGCTAGAAATCAGGTCTACCGTTTTGCAAGGAGGGAGTGAACTGGAGGAGTAAATTCCCAGGGGATGGAAGGACGTGGTGGACAGCTATCAGGAAGCCTTGAGGCATCAATTTCTCCTCTTCAGCCTCAGGGCTTGGGTAGATGCTCACTTAAGAGTTGCTTCACTGAGCAGCCTGTGTAAAACCCACGTTAGGTGCCCATGCTAAGTGGACTGGGACTTGCTTCTGCCTGCTTTATGGTTCACTGATTTTTTAAACCAAATGACCTTCAAGAAAAGAGTGGGGTTTTAAGCTTCACCACATGCACCTGTATCCAGTAGATTTTTGGCCTTTGGGTTCTCAGCAGATGAAGTGAAACTGGTCATTTCTGGTTTCTCAGTGGCAGATGAAGGACAGTAGGAAAAAATACCAGCTCTGTCATCATAGAGCATAAACAGAGAGCAGTGAAAGTAAGTGAAAAAGGGAGTCTGTGGGACTCAAGACCTCAGTAAGGAAATTGATCCAGAAAAAGGATGACTGTTTTTGTAATTTGAAGTTTCTCCAGTATTCCTATGGCTGTGGTTCTCAACCACACCCAGCCCCCAGCATATGTGAAGGATAGAACCCCTTCTTCTCAAAAACATAGTAGGACAATCAGAAAGCCACTGTCGGGATCATCTTTGTCTTGAGAGCTGAGCTGTGCCAGGTACTTCTGCCAGCAACAGGGAAGGCAGTTGGCTGCTCACCACCTCCATCTCAGACCACTTTGACTGCCCACATATGTTCCTGGTGCTAATTCAGAGTAGATGGTGTGAGACAAAACCTATCAGTCGACAGGTGGAATTTGTCTTAAAGGAGGAACAAGAGAAGGAACACTAGGTCAGTTCTCAGCTCTGTTGTTTTTCCCATTCCATAACCAATTACAGCCAATGTTTTAACAAGACATCAAGAATTAAATTACCAATTATTGCAATAGCTGAGTTAGCAAAGTATGTCCCAAAAGCAACGTGTGAAACTTTATATTATGTGAAATTTTCATATATCTGCTCGGGTGGATGTGAATGCTGCTCCGAGTGCTGTGGGCGAATGCGGGAGATGCAGCATGTGGTGACTTACCTGGAGGAGCTGCTTGTGCAGTCAAAATGCATCTTCAGGCTCAGGTTTGGTACAAGAATCAGCCCAGCAAAGGTGTGTCACCTTGAATGCTTCCAGCACCATGTTGTTTAATCTTGTTATATTTCTTCCCTTTGATCACTTGTTGTAGATGAATTTAATTTCTCTGTAACTAATTTAGAGCATCATACAAGGCAGTTCTCCATGCTCATTATAAGGGACTTTCCTAATTTTTTTTAGTTAGAGTTTGCCTCCCTCTTGCTATTGCTTCAGTTTTATGAGTGTGTTAATTACTTTCAGTTCTATTACTTGGAAGCTCATTAGTGCATTTTTATTAAGCACATTATTTTCTACTGTTTCTGCCATTTTTATCATTCCTCCCTTTTATTTTCCCCAAGTTTGAGCAGTGAAAATTTGAGGGCCATGTTACAGAGGGAGAATTCCCCTGTTGCCAAATCATATTTTGCACAAGGGTTCATGTTCTTCAATTCATTTCATGTTTGCATATTGCATATCACTGCCATTAAGAGCAAAAGCTCTGAATGGGTGATGAGGGCTTCTGTTCTGGCAGTCAACAACTCTAAAAAATCACTACACGGGAAACTCCTGTTTGACTGCATCTGTCATTACATGGAAATATAGAAACCTAAAAATCACATTATTCTCCACTGTCTCCAAGACTCATTTTAGAGCAGCTATTTGGATCCCTGCCACATTATCTTTAAAAAAAAAGGGATGCCTGTACTTGTGATATTGTCTAAAATGAATCTTCATCCATGGATTGTTAACTGCACTTCCCTTATGGTCAATGACTTAATTAAATCAGATACTGATGACCTTAAAACTAATTTAGCACTTTCATGCGTACTCTTTTCTGTTTGATTCATGTCAAATACAAAACCAATGGTGAAATCTTACTCCAGCATTAACAGTTGCAGCATCCTGAAATGAAGCACAGTAGCTTGGTTTGCACAATGAAAATTAAATAAAAGCAAGTTATTCTGGCACAAAATGTGCATTGCTGGTCAGTTAACTAGAGTAAAAGGAACCATCATGTTGCATTATATTGCAGGTGAGATGTGTTCCACAAGCTGAACAACTGAAGTATATTAACAGTTGCTTGCCCACAGTCACTATTGGATATCTCCACACTGATTAGCAAGAATAATCTCATTGTATACTCATTAAAAGAAATTAATCAGTGGAAGACATCTCAACAAAGATGTCCCAAGTTTCTGCACCTTGGACTATAATGAGATTTGAGAGGCATATACAGAAAACAGAACCAGCTTTCTCTGGGCTTCTATCAATGTTTTAAAACCTTAGAGAAAAGCATCCATTACACCATTTACCAAGTGGCTGAATTTGTAAGATGTTAAAAAAAATGCTTTTCCACCTCTGCTTTTCTTCTGCTTGCCAAGCTGCCTTTCTGTGCCCCAGCCTGCTTTCTGTGCCTGTCTGTGCTGCCCAGTGCTGCTCACCTCAGCTCACTGCGCTGCTGTCGTCCCCAGGTACGACACCATCACCAACCAGTGGGAGACCATCGCCCCCCTGCCCAAGGCCGTGCACTCGGCCGCGGCCACCGTGTGTGGGGGCAAGATCTACGTCTTCGGAGGGGTGAACGAAGCCGGCCGAGCCGCGGGGGTCTTGCAGTCCTACATCCCTCAGACCAACTCGTGGAGTTTCATAGAGTCACCGATGATTGGTAAGCCTTGCATGGTGTCAGAGCAAACCTCTGTGCTACAGGTATCTGAATGCCTTTGCAGAAAGCAAAGGAGTTGTGGGGTTGGGGGGATATCCCTATAACATATTGGCAGGAATGCATGGCTACTATACCAGAGAAGCAGTTGTCTGGATCTCCACTGAAGGTAATTGTCACTCATTAATACAGACTAGTTACCAGCTAGAAGTGAAGAGTTCAAAGCAGAGAAGAAAGGAAAGGTATGAACAATTAGACATTTTAGATTAAAACAATCTCCAAGTGCAGTGAAACTTCATGCTGGCATCATGTGTTGCTCCATGTGGGTTCACAGCACTGCTCAAGTAGTGGATCATCACTCATGAGTTTGTTAAAACTCACTCATGAGTTTGTTAAAATGTTCCCACTGTGGGAAGTGACAGGCATTCCGAACTGGGATTTATCAGTGGTGTCCACAGGCATATGTGCTTCGGAGGCTGACATCTTCAAGACGTAATTTATTAAAACTGTGGGTTTTAGTTTATCATGCCCTTGAGCTCACCAAACATAAAGAGCAAGATGAGAAACCAAATTTTCCAATGCACCAGCCAATGTCAGAGGTGATGACTTCCTTCCAAAATTAGAACAGTGCTCAGAAGTTTGCAACTTACTTGCTTTCTGTGGCAATTTGCACCCTGAGTGTTTAGGCTGCTTTTGGAAATGAGATTTAGTGTTCAGCTCAGAGAGGATGCTCCTGCAGGCAACAGCTGACCTGGGTCGTGTGCTCTGCACTGGGCTGTGCCAGCCTTCGGTCTGGCTGCACCCAAGTGGCCAAAGAAACAACTCACACACAATCATTGTAGAGAAGCTGCTTTTGGAGTGGTTTGCCTTCACATCCGAGTTCAGAGAGTCATACAGTGGTTTGGGACCCTTAAAGGTCACGTAACCCAAGCAATAAGCAGGGACGTCTTCCACTAATTCAGTTTGCTCAGAGCCCTGTCCAACTTGACCTTCAAGTTTCCAGGGATGGGGTGTCTACTGTCTGTCTGGGCAACCTGTTCCAGTGTTTCAGCATTCTGAACCTTTTAGTCGTGTTGACGCTGTGACCTCATTTTTAAAAAATCATCTTCTTTTTACTGAACCTTAGAGCAATAGGAGTAGCAAGTAAGAAGTTATAGGACAGCTGTAAGGTATTCAGGTAAGGCCTAAGCATATTCAGAAACTTAGAATAAGCTGCTCTTTCTGTTGCAGCTTGTTACAATGATCCCGACCCTTTTGCTGGGTTCCCTGGTAGATCAGGAGATGAGGAGCTGGCGCTCCGTGGCCGCAGCCTGCCCTGCTGAGGATGCCGGCTGCTCCCGTGTGCTCTAACACGACGTGACACGCGCAGGATGCGCAGGAAGCGCCCAGCGGGAGGGCGCTAGCCGGCCAAAGGCGTGCTTATGTAAGACAGCAGCACAAACAACCCCACTGCCTGGCTTTTTCCATCACGTGGCTACAGCTATCACTGCTCCTTTAATCCACTGACTGACAGTATGAGGTTTTCCTGGACTCACAGCATACTGCAAAAACGAGTGCATTATGCAAAGTTGTATTCCTATTCCTTACCATAATAGTGCAAGCGCCACAGGAGCTAAGGAGTCTTCCCCTGGGCTCGTTAGGGTCTAGCAAGCATCAACATCATGTGTGTTTAAAAAAAAATCATCTTAACCATCCCAGAGCTGGGTTCTTCACCCATTGTTCTAATAGAGTTGTACTATTATTTCTTAATAGTACAAAAATACATGAAAGATACTTGTGAAATTAAAAGATGGTATTTATGGTTTTTTTCATTAGTTAAGCTAAAGGCATAAAATATATAATAAAACAATAAAATATATAATAAAACAAGGAGTTCTTTCTTGGGTAATGTATAATGTGAATTTACTTCAAAATAACTTAAAATAACACAGTCTGAAAAATGGCACCCCAGTGGAGAATGTCTGAGAACGTGAACTGATGTGATGCCTGATCTTCACTACAAGGCAGTGGGAATGTTGGAAATACATTTCAATATTTTCAGCTCTACAAAAACCATAGCATCTCCTGTATTTTTAAAGTATCCTCCCAAGAACTGGATGCAGTGCCAGGTACAGTACAGTCTAAAGGAAAGAGGAAGTAGAAGGAGCCTTTTGCAAAATGGAGCTGGGATCAATCCTGTCATGATCACTGCCAGGGTGCCTCTGACAGCCTCAGAGCCTTTTTGTGTTGATTTGTGAATTCCTAAGGTTTACCTCTGAGCTAAGGCAACTGAGATCTCTGATGGTGAGTTGTTACAAAGTCACCCTAGAGATCAGTGAAACCTGTTTGACCTCAAATAGGACAACAGTTTATTTAAAAATGCCTCCAGCATGCTCAGATTTGCAACAGTAGCTGCAGGTATTGAAAGCAGCCAAGGTCTGTGGAGATTTTTAGGTGAGTAGCACCTGTCTCAGTTTACTGTGGTATTTTATGATAGTGAGTTGAATGCAGTGTGGCACACGTTTGAAGCCAGCAGATCCATCTCTTTCAAAGCATCACGTGCCAGCCTAACCCACGGCAACACTGGCATCAATCATGGCTCGTGTTTTGTCCAGTCTGTGAAGGTGAAGCAGGCTGGACACTGACATCCTGCCTGTGCACAGGAGATACAGACTGGGGACTGATAGCAAGTCCACACAGCTCAGCCTTTGCTCTCTTCTGCCTGGATTTCTTCTAGGAATATGCAGTGAATTCACTCCCAGTTCCCATTTATTCTTCATGCTCCAGCTGTCAGGAGGTGTTGGGATGTGGATGCCTGTGAGCAGTAGGTCCGACACCAGGCTCACTGACATGCTGCACATGGATGCTGTGGATGCCTTTGGGCAGGTGTTGGTCACACACATCCACATTTGGGGAGGAGAAGGCCTTTCTCAGTGCCCCATCCTTTGCCCTGTGTCAGTCCTTCCCACCTTGGACGGGGCAGATGTTCCTGCAGCAGTGCAGCCCACAGCTGGAAGTTACTGGGATAATGGAGCCTCACGGGGCTTTCACACTGCGTGTTTTTGGTAAACACCAAAACCTTGCACATCTCCTTCTCATGTTTTTAGATGTAAAAACAAAAGTCCTATATGAGTAAGTGAACCCAGGCTACATACTTGCAGCACCTGCCTTTCCATTTCTGGACAAGCTGTCCTATATGGCTGTGCTAAAAATGTATTCCATGCCCAGCTTCCTGAGCTTTGTCTTATTTAACAAGATGGCCATAGACATGCTGAAGTCAGGGATTCTAAGTAAGCCTAATTACTTGGTCGCTGCCTTTCAGTTCACGTTGTGTCTTCATGACAGGGCACTAAAATATACCTTTTTTTGATGCTCTAAATAGTTAGTGTGGAATTACAAGGTTTTATTAATGTTTCTGGATTGTAAGAAAACCAGTAGTTAATTACCACCGCTATTAAATTTTAAAATCTGGTGAGAACTAGAGAACAGGGTCTAAGTCCTGTGAGTATTTCTGGTTTCTAGCCCAAGTATCTAGTTCCTCACCATAGCATTTACTCCTGCAGTGATTTGTCTGACCAAAGTGAGACAATCACAGACCTAAGAATGCAAGACCTATCTAGAAAACAGCACTAGAAGCATCTGTGCATTTTTACTGCACTGTCCCATGGCTTATTTTGGTTAAAATGCATATTAAGAATTTATTTTTTGACTTTACAAGAAAAATCAGATATATGTCTTGGCCCTCTCCCAAGGCCAATAGTTCGGTATTTGTAGGGGAATATGGCTGGCTTTCACCTGCAAGTCCCAAAGCAATGATTGTTTCCTCTCATTCTTCAGTGTATTTTTCTTCCCATGGCCAGTTCTTAGTGTTTTTCACCCTACTAAGCTTGAATTTTTATCTCACCCTTTTCTCCTCTGTATATGCTATGTCCTTCCTGCAGAATGACTTTTTCCACTCCTCAGTGTGTTTCTCCATCTATTCTCTGCCCTCTGCCATGCAAAATCAGTATTTTTGTGTTGCTGTTTATCCAATGTCCTCCTTTTCACTCCTATCTCTCCTTCATCTCCATGGCTGTTCTTTTTCCAACACTCTTCAGTTCATCAACCTCACGCCCGTAAATTTGATGCTAAAGCTGCCCTGCAGTGGCAGGTGGAGACTCCTGCTTTGGCATGGGCCATGACCCCCACACATACACAAAATGTGGTGTTTGCAAGTGAGGACACTCGACTTTGGGGTCTCCAAGGAGGGTTTGCTCAAGGGTCAGTGGGGAAGCCATAGGGCTGGGTGGCCAGTTGTGTATTTGGGGGAGATCAGCCTGCAGGAGAGTTCAAGCCTGCAGGGTGACATCCAAGCCCTCACTGTTCATGGCAGCAACTTCATCTGGGCCTCACAAGCTGTGTTAAGGATCAGATCACAGTCCCCTGGTTATCCTATGCCGTGCCATTCTTGACACTTGTCTGCCAAGTGTTCAAGGAGAGGAAGAGGCACTTACTATTAAAAGCAGGCTTAGTTTGTATTAACCAGACTCCTTTCTCTAATCTGATCCATCAAGTGCATCAACCTCCCCACTGGGCAGCCACACCTGCCAGGAGACAATTTGGTTGGAGTTCTGCCTGGACTGGTGGCACTCCTGCATTTCTTTCTCCCAGTAAAAACGTTTAACTAACTTGGTTATAACAACCTCATTCCGTATGAAGTGCTGCTGCTGTTCATTGCAGTGGCCCTTCAGTCCCTGACCGACTGCATTACCGAAGGCAGTGGAAGATCTTTGAGCAATCACAGAAGAGAAAGCAGGACTGTGCTGCTTGGCCATGTAATGTAGGGAGAGATGTGAGAGCCACGGACACATCCCAAGCGCAGTCTGACCTTCCTGAGGGGCACAGCAGCACGTTAAATCATCAACCCCACGTGAAGGACACCTCTGGCTCAAGCACTGTCATGGAGTGCACACTCCTTCCTCCAATGGCCTGTCACAGAATAGAACTACTGGCTTATTTTACTGTAGCAACAGAAAAGGAGAGTGATGTTACCACATTATCCACTTGCAGACATTACCTTTTACCTATTATTTCATTTACATTTATTCTGCCTTCTAATCTCAAGTGTGTTTGCTGACCTCGACAAATCCCATTTAAGATTTTCCAGCCTAAAATGGATTACTATATCCAACAGCCTCCACACTTGAACTTTGGAGAGGAAAGGAGGCTGCTTCTCTGTTTCCATGCTTCCTCTCCCCTCTCCTCCTTTTCTCCGGTATTTCTTTTGAAATACCCAGTGGCCCTGCTGTATCCCACTGAAGCCTCTGACATGTAGAAGCTCATGTTCACACCCAGTAGCATTGTCCACCTCCTCTCCATCCTGCTGCACAAAAAACCAGAAAATGCTTTTGCAAAATTAGGCTCCCCACCAGCTGCCTTGCACTGTGACCATGTTAAGGATTTCAAACAGTGACAGAAATTGGAGACTCCTGAGAGTTTGCATGAGAATACCAAGCCCTGAAAAAGACAACCCCACAGGAATCATGTGGGTTGCACCTGGGATGAAGTAAGGTTAAAGACTGAAGGTAGTCATCCACACCTAAGTATCAGGAATGATGACTTGATGTTCCCAAAATCCTGGTGTCTATGAACAGTTTCTGTCCCCATGGTAACAAAACAAAAATAAAATACACTGTTTCCTCTCTACCTCTCTACCCTCCTCTCTGGAAGGGTGTCCCTCATGTCTTTTTGCCATATCTTCATCAGGAACAAGAGACTTTTCTGTGAACTTCTCCCTTCCTGAAAGAAGCAGCGAATTTTTTTTCTGTTTCTCAGTCTCAGACTTACTTGATACCAATTTATGAAATTATAGCTAAAGACAAAAGCAGTAAAAAGACAACAGATAGGAGATGTATTGAAAAACTGATAAGAATCAAACACAATTACCTCTTAAAAAAGGAAGAAAAAGAATATCAGACTGTCTGCCTATTCAAAAAGGAAAAAAAATGTCACTATAAAAATACCCAAGGGGTTCCCTCTCGTTCTTTAACAAAAAGAAATGTTAAGTCAGTGATTCAGTCCCCTGAGAAGTCACTGTTTCTGCCGTGAGGGAGCCCCAAATAATTTCCCTGTGAGATTTGGGAGCTGAGGGGTTTTTTTAGTGCAAGAGTTTCAATCTCTACAAAACTGTGCTAGTCGGAGAAAAAAACCCAAGAAGAAGTGATAATTAAATATGGAAAATTTCTGATGAGTGTCTTAAGTGGAAAAAATGTCACATATGCAAGTCTAATTTGGAAAGGGATGCGAGCCGGGTTGTTAGGACAGATAAGCCTTTCTGATGAATTATAGTGGCTTAGTGGCACCGTGAAGAAACTGAATACTCCTTGTTCTATTTTCTGGATGAATTAGTTTCTTCCCATCTGTTCCCAAGGATCAGTGACATTTTCCTAATACAGCCGTGTTTTTTGACATATGCCTGTAGATACTCAGCGTGGTAGGAACTCAACTTTAACCCATCACATGGGTTCTGTCTGTTTTCCTGCCGGGTGCTGCATCCCTGTAGGTCCCCCTAGGCACGTGCCAGCATGGAGTGGGATGAACTGAGCCAGACTACCCCATGACCATGCTGGGACAGAAGCAGACAGCACAAAACCATTCCTTTCATTCTAGTTTTACCAGTTCAAATGTCAATTAAGGAGATTATCTCTCTTCTGGAGATGTTCATCAGCTTTTGCTTTACTCCTGTCAAATTTAGCGTCTGTTAAATATTTAATGGAATAAGGTAGTTTTACAAGAACCTCAGCGTTACAATGCATCATGCAAGAGGTAAGCAAATCCCAAAATAAAGCTGCCGCATCTGGTTTAAGCCCATCCTTTTCTGTGTTCCTAAAAGGACACAGTCATAATGCTGTAGATGTGGGAGGAACATACTAACCCCTTCAGTGTTATGCACCGGCTGTTATCAGAGATGTAAGAGCACAGTGAAGATGGTATCACACCTCCTCTCCAGCTTCTGCCCCTGGGTCCGCTTTGGAGGAGGTTGCAGGGGCTTGAAACCAGCAGGACTGTGTCCAGTCTGATTCCCTGTTGGAGATGCAGGGGGATCAACCTTTCCTGAGCATATGAAAATGCAGATTTTGGAAAGGCTTTAACTTACAGCTGTGAGTAGAGAATTTTTATGTGTCTCCTGACCCCAGGATGGCCTCCCAGGAAACATCACACCCCAAAGGGCTGAGGCTCGTGCTTCTTAGAGAACTGCTTGTGAGGCTTATTTTAACTCAAAGCAATGCATTTTCCCATCTTTTGTTCCTAGACACTGCTGATTGGTTTTGCAGAAATGTTGATTAAAAAAACTGTATCTCATCAAGACAGACATCATCATGAGAAATTTCAGCCCAACTGGCTGATATTTAATAATGTGCATATGGCGTGCTAGCAGCATAAGGGACAAGCCAACTAATTAGATTAGAATTATTTTATTCAATAATTTATGATTAGTTTTACTAATATTTCTAATAATGCCGCAGCTAACAAGAATTTTAAAGCGTCCTCAGAAAATCTGATTGAACTTGACTCAGGATGAGAGAGTTGCTTAATTTCAAACTCCCAACCTCACACAGCTTGTTGCTAAATTACAGGACTGCTTGGAGATACACACATATCTGAAAATAAAAATGCAAGTGAATTTATGAGACAGATAAAGGTGAAAAAGAAATCAGGTCTCACAAGATCTTCTGGAAGTGTGGGTGACCTTCCCACAAGCAAAAGCACAATATAAAAGAGTATCAGTTACTGGATATTATTTGGGGGTGTCTCTGTGCTGTGGGTTTCTGCTGTATTTAGCTGCTGCACAGACATGGGAAGCATCTGAGCTAAAACTTGCAGCAATTCAAAATTCTGAACCAATTTGACATCTTAACTTCATATGTAACTGTGGAACTTTCATGGTGACTCCATCCCATTGGGGGATGAAGAAGTGATGAACTTTAGAAGTGCCTTTGAGAACTTTGAGAGAGGAGAACAAAACCAGGAAAGGTTTCCTCATTTTTCTTCCCTAGCCTTGGAGGTTTAGAGAAACGTGACTTATCTATAAATAAGGGGAATGTATAAATAAAAAAACAGTCTCCAAACCTGAGCCTAAAACTGATCTCAGTGTTGCTTTCCATTGACAGATAACAAATATGCTCCTGCAGTCACTCTCAATGGGTTCATCTTTATTCTTGGAGGAGCTTATGCACGAGCAACCACCATCTATGACCCAGAGAAAGGCAATATTAAAGCAGGTCCCAACATGAACCACTCCAGGCAGTTCTGCAGGTGAGAAAAACCATTAAAATGGAATTACCGGTGCCTTAACATTTTCTGTTGATAAATAAGCTACTACAAATGAAGGGGAGAGGGGAAGGGAGGTGTGAACCACTTGGGGGTTTTCCTCATCTCTTTTCTGTACGTGTTCAGGCACACAGCATTTCCCAAAGTGTACATTCAGCAGTCTGTTGTGGTTCACGTCTCCTCACGTTCAGGCACGATGGATCACGGGGAGGGATGTGTGTTGGGCTCCTCCAGTGATTACAGGAATGCTGTTCTCCTCAGTTTGCCATGTGCAACTACAGGATGATAAATACCCTCTGTAGGAGAGACCACCATAATGTGGAACATGTTTTTGCTAACCAGCTAAAAGATCCCTGAATGAAAAAGAATACTGAGTAAGCACCACACACCGATATTAATTACTATTATTTATTAGGTGCTTTTGATTGCTTTTCGGGCTCACTTCCCTGATCGTGGTCACAAGCTGAACAAATTTCACAAATTGTCTGACAAAAATAAAACTTGGCAGCCATTGCAGGTACTGGCAGCACTTAAAGTCCTTTTAAATAGTTTTACATGGCTGCTACTGAAAGACGGGCTTGTTTTGGGCTGTGCACAGCCAGCCCTTCACAGAGCAGATTTCCATGCTGGGGAAGAGCTGAGCTGTTGATTTCCCTGGAAAAGCCACTGCTGGTCTCCAGACACTGCCACAGGCACCAGGTGAGGGTTTGTTATCCATGTTTGACGCAGCAGCATTCTGAGGCACTGAGCCAAGCCAGGGCAGAGGCGATATGCCAGACAATGTCCTGACAAAACCCTGGCTGGGGAGGGAGGAAGAGCAGCAGTGGGGCAGCAGCAGGGCCCACAGCAGACCCACATCTTCCAAATATTCAGCCAACTGCACCTTGCTCCAGTGGTGTCCCTGGCCCCCATGCTACAGTTGGAAAACACCTCCATGTTTTAACTTGGATTTAGCCTTTCACTTCGATGCAGATGAGAAAATGCCTTTTAAGAAATCATGCTCGGTTTTTCTCTTTTTGCTGTTTTTTTTCTCATTTCCACCTTTTTTCCCTTCCTTTTATTAATTTAAGGGGCGCCCTCTCTTGGCTGCTGGAGCTGATACTGCTGTAAGCAAAGGGGTCAGAGCATCAGCTCCATCCCAGTGGCTGCTGCCCTGTTCCCCTGCTCTAAGGACACATCCTCCCAGTCCCTCCACTCTAGCAGGAGGCGAAGCAGGTTGAGGAGTGCCATGCTCAGGCAGCATATAATGATATTTTTCTCCTGAAAACCAGAAATAACAGGTACAATACCGCTCAGGATCAGAGCCCTAAGAAGTAAAATGAAACATCAGGAACTTGGACATTTGATACATTCCTGCATCTTCCCATCCATCATAGAGAGGGATGAGGTGCTCTTTGAACATCTTGGGTTTGTAAAAAGTAACAAACATCTGGTAAATATACAAGAGAAATTGCATGGCTGATTCCAGCTGCTGGCTGAGCACCTCACCTGAAAACTTCCCAGGGTTTCTAACATGAAGAGATGCTTTGCTCTGCACCCTGCAGAACAGAAGGACCAAGGAAAGTGAACTGGTGACCTAAATATTCTCTAGTGCTTAGGCGCCATAATATACTGGCTTTGTTTAAGTAGAATTTGCCATCTGTCTGTAAAAAGTAAATTCAAGCTTTTAGATTGTTTTCTAATGCCTAAAGCAACAGTGGACAGGAAACCTACATTTATATATGGTCACCAAAAAAAAGTAGATATAATTGGAAGCAAAAAAGGCACCATTTCAAAGATTTTGAATGTCCTGGGAAACAGTCAAGGAAAAATATTTCAGCCTAAAGGACTTGTAAAGCCTGTGACAAAACCTAAATAAAGCAGAATGTATGGAAATAGGAAAGATGGGGGCTCAGCAGTTACAAATAGGTTAAAAAGCCTGCTGCTGCTACAAGGAGGCTGAGGGAACCAGTGCTGAGGGCTAATAGGGGTAAAAAGAAAGGCACTTTAAATCTTTGGGGATCAGATTTGTAATTTTAATCAGTTATAAAACCACTGCTGATGAGACTGATGAGGTAGCAAAGTAAAATACAGACTGATTGGGTGGGTGTTTCTCATCTGTATTTGGAGGGGAACAAGGAGGTTCAGTTCCATGTTCTGCTGTAAGGGACCGAAAACAGTCACTGTTGGCAGCAAGGAAAGATGGGAACCCTGAAATTATATTCTCAGATCCAGCAACCCAGCTGTCTTAGACACAGGTGTCTTTAGAGATTTCATTGAGAAGCTGATTGAACCACTAATGTTGATTTTTAATAACTTTTCAAGTTGAGGATGGATCAGGGCACTGGCAAAGTATTTCCATATTTTGAAAAGGTGAAAAGGAGAATTTCAGTGCAGCAATTAATTTTGCAAAGTACCAGCATCAAGCTAAGTGGTCTCACTTAGCCTCATGTTGGTCCTCTGCAAAATACCAGAGTGGTTAATTTGGGATTTCATCAACAAATAACTAGATGCTAATAAAATAATGAGCATCAATCAATGCACTTTTCTGGAAAATGAGGCTTGTTAAACCAGCCTGTTGTCATAGAATCATTTAGGTTTGAAAAGACCTTTGGGGTCCTCGAATCCAACCATAAACCTGACACTGCTAAGTTCACCAAAGGTGTTGGGAAGCCTGGTTCTTTGTTTTGGTTTGTAATACAACACGCCTGGCTGCTAAAGACAACTGTGACGCTGTAATATACTGCAATTTCTCCAAGGTATTTGGCTGGCATTATATGGAATTAACAAGGCGCACAGCACAGAGATTGAATCTGCTTCAATGACAGATCTCAAAATGTAGTTGTTAATGAGAAGATATCATTGAGCAAGGCCACTGGTAGCAAGCATTTCTTCTTCTTCAATGCTATTTAATACATCTACCAATAATCCAGGTAATAGAAAATCTCTCCTGATAAAGGCTGCAGGTGGCATAACACTTTCTGGGTACAAAAAATATTACAGAAGGAGCTATTTTAGCAGTTACCTGAGTATCTGAGTTGTACTGTCTCAAGCTAGCAGTGGTATTTTAAATACAAAGTAAGACATGGAGGAAGCACACTCTTAGCAGCCCAGCTCCCTTGGAAAGCCAGGCTCTCAAAGGAGGACATAAAGGAGATCACTCAGAGCAGCACAACATGAGCTCGCATCACAGTGCTCTGGATAAAAGGTCAGTGCAATATTGGAGATATAAAATGAGCCCTAACACCAAAATGAAAACAAGCTGAAGCTGGGGAGAGTGAGTGCTGCCACATACAGTGCTGGAGAGACGAGTGCAGGTCCTGGGTCCTGCATCAACATGTGGAAATAGCAGCAGAAGTTCAAAGGGAAGCTGCCAAAATGACCCCAGATTGCAAATCAAACCTTTGACATGAAACTCAAGGAGCTTATCAAAAAAAGGCTGAGAGGTGACTTGATCACTGGGAGCAAATGGAGAAGCTTTCAGTCTTGCAGACAAAGGCATAGCAGGTTACAAGGGCTGGAAAGTCAAGTTACACATCTTGGCCTCAAAGTGAAGCACTTTCCCAACAGCAAGGATAATTAAACAGAGAAGCAGCAAGGGAGGGGGTGAACTCACCAACACTCGCTGTTTTTAAGAGGAGATTAGATACGTTTCCAGGAGAGATGCTGCCTGGGGAAATGTCCATGGCCTGCGTATACACAAGCTCAGATTAACTAAGCACAGAGGTCCCTTCTGACCTTAGCCTGTGAATCTATAAATTCCTCATTCTACTCATTAGCATGGATCACAAAAAACATGGTTTAAAAGCAGCAACATAAACAACTTAAAAATTAACTGCATGCTATTGATCTCCTCTCACCAGGAATCACTCGATACTGAATTTGCTGGGAAAAATCTTGACCGCATCACTTTTATTTTTATCTGCTTTGTTTCTACATGTTAGTGATGAGGGAGCATGATAGCCTCGAGCAGAGGGAAAAGAAATGTGTGTGACATTCCCTGCCTGTGAAAAATTAAAGGTCCGTTCAAATGGTTTTAATATCAAGTTAAATTACTTTTAATGAAAAATGAAAAATAAATGGTTTGGGTCTCCAGCTCACAATCAACAGAAGAGCAAATTGAGGATCATTTTCAGATAAGCCCAGCCTGATGGAAGTCAATAAGAAATTCATGCTCATGTAGAATTAACCCTCTGAAAGATGGTGCTAAATGAAAAAAGAGCTATAATAGGCCTGAAGTGTTTTAAAATTCACTGAGAGGTTAAACACCTTCCACACAACAGGTGAGGGACATACTTGACATTTCCAAAACATCAGGCAAGTGTGAGCTTTTTGCCACACAAACCCCATCTCAGTTTGGCAGCCCCTATTCATTTGCAGGATCTTGAGATGGTGAACAGCAGCCAACAGGAAGGAAAAGCCAGGATGAGATGATCCCACCTCGCTCTGCCAGACACCTCCCTCCAAAAAGACTTGCAGATATCCCTCCCTTTCAGTGTGGCAAGGCCTCCCTTTGCAGGTGGGAGTTCTCCCTTCCTGCAGTGCCCTTCAAGCGTTTATTTTTCCACAAGTGAAAAGAATACCAAATACATTCCTGTGCATGATTAAAAATTCCATATTCTGCTTGCTTAGGATGCAGGCAGCGTGCAAACAGGCTTGTGCTGCAGAGAGCCTCCACGGGGCAACAGCGGCAGCATGGTGGTGCCAGCAATAATTCCAGAGAAGCTAATTTAGTACCAGCAATTCCCAACAGACACCAGAAAAGCATTTTCTTCCTCCTCCCATGACTGCTAACCAGTAAGATTTATTAGATGGTTCTGCTGAATGGAAATCTTTAATAAAACTTTGACTCAGGCTGAACAGCACAAAACCAGGGTCAGTTTGGGGATTATTTTATCCCCCCCTTCCCCCCCACCTCCCCCTGCCTCTTCTTTTCAAGTAAGGCCTTGTTCTTGAACAGCAAAGCATGGTGTCTCCTGTGCTGACCTGCCAGGCGTTGCTGACCTACAACACCAGCTACCGCCTCCCCAGGCTGGCTCATTTCGTCCTTGCAAAGTTCATGACAACTCCAGGCACTGAAAGGGGTTGGCCATGTGCTTCCCAAGCCTACAGACAGGAAGGCTGGTGTGTTCAGCCAGCAGCATTTGCAGCTGGAGGTGTTTGTAGTCCAGAAGGTAAAACAAAATCTTCCAGCATATCTGGAAGGAGACATAGGTGTGGGGCCATCCTCCACAGATAGCAGTGAGAACTGCTGCACCAGACTACTGGCAACAACTTCTGTAGGAGCTGATGACATGAAGGATTGTGGTGGGCATTAAAGCATAACAATATAGACAGAGCACTCAGGCCATTACTGATGTGCTGTGGACTTCGGAGTAAAATACTGCTGGTTTTCAGCAAAAGTAACGATGCCACATGATGGTTTTGGATCATTAGCAAGGGAAAGTGCTCGCAGAGCAGGGGAGAATATAACTGGAGCTTGGCCAAAATACCCACACTAATAATCCTGCTCCAAGAAGGGGCATGATATCCTCCTAATTGACCATGACTAATCTGGACCCTCATTTATCCATCTCATTGTAAAGATGACACTTCTGGCAGCATGACACAGCCACCCGAGCTCGAGCCTTCTCTGACATAACCTGGCTGCCAGTGCGGCCGCTCTCGGCGCCGGGGGCTGTCAGCACTGCCACCAAACAGGGGACAGAGCCTTGGCTCCTTGACTGCCACCACCCATGGACACAGTGCCAGCAATGCCTTTTCTCCAGCACCACAAACTACCATGCAAGTGTCTCAGAAAGGTCCCTGGTTTAAAAGAAAGCTTAAGGGGCACTTGCAGCTCTGCCTGGCACTGCCCAGAGCTACAGCCCGCAGGGGCTGGGACCCTGGAGGCTTCCCTGGTCCTAAAGCCAACTCCATCCAGTCAATGAGCATCCTGGAATCACACAGTGTCCTGAGCTGGAAGGGATGCACAAGGATCATCAAGTCCAACTCCTGTCCCTGCACAGGACAACCCCAAGAATCCCACTAGCGTAATTCAGTTCCACCTCCAGTAAAGCCCTCCTGAAATCTTAGGGCAGGAAGGAAATTCATCCACTAATAAATGCAGGGATATTTTTTTCTTCTTTTAAGCAGATCCAGTGTCAACCTAACTGATAATACTCAATAATGTTTGTGGAACTGCTCCAAATAAATGAGTGTGTGCTTGTGCATGCGTAGCCAAGAGTGAGCAGAGAGAAGAGCATTGTTTGAGGCCTCAGAAGACACTAAGTTTCAGTCAGTCAAAACAATACACTAATTCAGCTGTTTCAAATCTTTTGCAACCCTGAGAGTTACAAGACAGAATTTTTTAAAATTATTTTTTAACGTTTCCTGATGAGGCTGATGTGATCCTTAGGACTGAGCAATAATAAACAAAACTAACATTCCTTGTAGTCCCGCTGCTTGATGGTATGTCCAGCATATCACTGGAAGAGGGAAGTGCTGGAGCAAGAGCACCCAGGCATTCACCTCTCAAACATACAGAAAAAAAACCAGTGAAATCCTCCACTTCCAAAGCTTACTGCCCATCAGGAGACTTTCATCTTCCCACTCTACTCAGCTCTTGCCAGGCAGCACTTCTGGTTCCCACAGTTCAAAAAAGACAGACAGACTGGAGGGGGTCCAGAGGAGGGTCCTGAAGATGATCAAAGGGCTAGAGGTTTTCAAGGTGTGATTGGACAGGATGCAAGATAATATCATCTAGTGTCCCTTTCCCACAAAAGGTTGGACCACATAGATGATCTTCCAAGGTTCCCTCCTGCCTGGGCTGTTCCATCATTTTTTTGGTTCAGTGATTCAGTTTGTCCATCAAGTCTTTTAACAGGCAGCTGTCAGAGAGGGACCTTCTCTGCCATTTGCTCAGACTGGGCAAGGAGTGAGAGGTGGATAGGCAGGGAAGAGAGGCAAAGGGTGTTTAGATTACACAAGCACACCAGTCATGGACAGCCAGGTCCCCACCAGCCCTTGGCACACCTCAGCCTTATTGGGATTTTCCTGGGAGCGTGATCCAGAGCTTCATGGAGGCCAGCAGATGGATCAGATGACCTGTGGCAGTGTCAGGGGACAGTCACAGCATGACCTTTTGACACTGAGCATTCGGGAAATGAAGGATGCCCAGGCACCTCAGGAGAATCAGTCACAGGACAGGAGAAGCCTCTCTAGTGAGCAGCAGTAATTACCTGCAGAGTAGAAAGCTGGGTCATTCGTTAGTCTGCACAGTGATAATTCGCTGAAACTAAGGTTTTTGGAAGGAGTGGCTGAAGTGATCTGGGTTTGGATACCCATAACCTTCACCCTGGGCATTCTGCTGGAGAGGTGGAGGTCTGGCTGCTCCACAGCCAAGGAAGTCACTGCCCCAAAGCCACCAGAGGGTTTGTGTCCCTGCAGCAAGGCTCTGTGCCACAGAGCTTCCTTCCTTCCTTCCCAGGCTCTGACAGCCTGTAATCATTTTATCTCTCAGGATTAATGGCACCAAGCAATAAACTCGTATCCTAATTATTGTAATTCTTTCTTTGTATGTCAGCCTTGGTAATGATGTTTTTACAGCTGATGGGATGGAAGGGAGGGGAGAAACGAAATATTGTCACAGTAATGAAGAAAGAGCAATGAGCATATGCCTTTCCACTCACTTTTCTGAAGGTTTTTGAGTTTTCTATTCTCTAAGGTCCCAGAAATTAGTGATGATTGTCCTAATACTGCAAAGTAGCAGCAATCTAGGATTAAATTCCTAATTATCTTAAGCACCTACCTGCCACTTTAGCCCCAGAGATGCCTGAATGTCTCCAAAGTCCCCTGCACATTTAAGTACCCACTGTGTGCTCAGAACTGCCTACTTCTTCATGGCAGGAGGAGCTCACTGCTTTGCTTAACCTCAGGCATGACTCACAAGCTAAGCATTATGCCAGCCTTATCTACGGGAATTGCATACGGAGGGTGCAGAAGCTGCTCTAATCACCATTTAAAATTCATAGTCTTCCAGAGGGTGGAATTCAGCATCCATTTCTTCCCCACTGTATTAGCACCATGATGGGAAGGTAAAGGATTGAGCTGCTTGTCCCAGGTGCTGGGCAGGAATTCTTTCCAGGGCTGTAGCCCAGGTTCCAGAGAATAAGGGCAGCACTTGCCCACTCACTGTAACCCCAAATCCAGAGCATGGGCTGGGGAGGAGCCCAGACCCAGATCATTTTGGGAAAGTTTCCTTGGCTGCTCAGCTGCTCTGTGGTGGCAGCAGCTCTGGCTCAGAGTAGTTCCTACTAAACATGCCACAGAGAAGATTTCACTAGAAGAAATGTGGGTGGCTAAGATGTGACACAAGAATTTGTAAAGTACCCACGTCCCTGTTTAGAGACCTAACGTGAGATGCCCGAGGGGATACCGGCACTTAAGGCCAGGTTTCAGCTGTGCAGCAGAGCCAGCAAGGAAGGGCTGGTGGCTGCTTGGCTCCTGTTCCCATGGTCACCTGTAGAGTCTTCCCTCTGGTCATTCCATTCTTCCCATCCAGATCAAAAGCTCCATACCGAGGAATTTCATTGGTTAATGAGCAGTGAGTGGTAGACCAGCTCCATATGTCGGTGGTGACTGAGGACTGGGACCCTCTCTGTGTTGGTGTGAGGTGCTGCCATCTACACCAGCATGTCCACACCAGTAGATTAAAACTAAGGCCATTCATGGGCAGCAGACCTTGATCATCAGTACTGATGGAACCAGCCCCAGACTCTGTGCTCCATACTAATATTTGTTTCAATTGCCCATTATTGATAGTTCTGAAGACAGATCTTTCTTGGGGATCTTTTGGAGTTTGTTTCATTTTTCCCACTTAACCCAAAAAAATTGATAAATTAACCCATTTAATTTTTATTTCTTTTTTGCATGAAGCATTGTGTAGGACGGCTGTTTTAATTAGTAATCAGCATTTCATTAGAGAACCAAGGTAGCAGAGCTGCTTTGTACCACAGTCCATTTCTGACACTGGACCCTCTTCCACATCCCAAACCATATCCCAAACAAAGAAGCTTCCATCTTCTTCAACTTCACAATCCAGGGGGAAAAAAAAAAAAAAGTGAAACAAAACCAGCGACCACTGCCCCAGGGCCTCATCTCTCAACTGCTCATTTCAGCAGCCCCTCCACCACATCAGGAGCCTGGGGTAGGACAATCCTTCCCCCTCCCCTCCTCAGGCCAGATTTTGCAAGCTGTAATTCCCAGCCTGCCTAAATAGTAACTTGTTCCTGTCCAGAAATGGACCTCCCACCCCTCAGCAAATATCCTGAGTCTGAAACTGTGGTTTAATTTGCACATTTATCTGATTTACTGGGTTGGCCGGTCCTGCCACCTCTGCCTTCTCCTGGCATAGGGACTGAGCCTTGGCAGGAGTTCCTGCCAGGCAGTGCCTCTCTGCCACCAGCTCTGGCTCCTTTGGAGGTGGGCTCCTTCTCTTTCAAAGCCATCTTTCAGGATGACACTTGCTTTACTCAAGTCCTTCCCCATTTCTCCCTGACGTTTGAAAAATAATTACCCGTGGTTCAGTAAGTTCATTAGCAAACTCCCTCAGGACCCTGGGCTATGCATCATCCAGCCCTGCTGATTTGTGGATAGGCTCTAATCAAGTGTTTCAAGTCTCTCTCTCTCCTTCCTCCTCCCTTCAGATTAACAGTTATTTTGACAAGATTCTCATTATTTCCTATTTCCTGGCAGTACCCAGGGACTAGGCTTATTTGAGTCCTCACTGTTGTCATTGTGAGTTTATTTTTAACCTCAGGCTCTGCTTCTCCACAAGGACATCAGAGCCTTGTGTTCTTCAGAAGCACGTGGCTTTGTTGGTGCCATTTTAGTCTCAGTTCATCCTGTGTCTTCCAGCGCTCTCTGGCTTTTGCCTTTATCATTTTTTATCTTTCCTCTTCCCCCTACTTCAAAATTAGCCATATGAAATTACTTTGCTTTTACCAAGCCTAGAGGAGCACTACACTTCACCTTGTTAGATCTAGGCCACCTTCTTGGTTGCAATTAATTTCTCATCTTCCCCTCCCTCCTTTTCTCCCTGCTATCCTTTGGCAGGTACATACTCTCCAAGTCTCCATTTTCTTTCCCAACACAATTATTCACCAGCTGCTCTCAGAACACACCTAGCCACCAGAAAAGCCACAGCCAACCCCATCCATCTTAAGAACATCTTTTAAATCAACTTGGAAGGCAAATTTGGGCTTCCTGGCAGATGGAAAACAAAGACACCCCCAGTTTTGGGTTCCCCATCACGCAGTGGGAAGGCAGCATGGGGCACATGGCAGCCTTCTTTTGCTTTTCCCACCCAGATGCCTCTGCCATGCTCTGCCATTTCCAAATGCACATGTGGGAGCCCAGCCCTATCTTCATCAGCCCAAAGCAGTGTCCTGCCCTGTGCACGACTGCTGGAGAGGCCAAGGTGTAAAGTGGAAGGAAGAGGAAGAGATGAGGCTGAGGGGCAATTTCTCTTTCAAATACCTCCCTTACCTCTGCAACTTCCCTCTTACAGGAGCCTATGGACCATGGGGTTAGCCCAGCCCCATTATTCTTGATTTACAAGAGATACCTGAAGTCAAACACTTTCACTTTAAGGAAGCAGTAAGGTCTCTTGTCTGCAGCCATTCCCTCAGCTGCACAGCCCCAACTCTCAGATCCGTGTGCCCCAGATCCACTTTCCCATGGACAACTCTGGGAACATGGACAACAAAGTCAGCAGGACCTCCAGGCCCCCATGCCAAGGCATGACTACAGAAAGGGCTGAAGCAACAGAACATATTTTGAAGGTTTTTACCCCGCACCATTTTGCAGCATCCACTGACAATTAAAGGAGTAACTTGAAGCAAGAGCTTATTCCAGCTGAGGTGGTGGGAACCCCAAATTGCTTGGATTGGTTTTGCATGTGCAAAGTATTACAGGGACACACCACCCTGCTGGTTTTGCTGCAGATCCCTTGTGTGGGCTGGAGAAACATCTTACTTGGACTTTCATCTGTTGTTTACATTAGAGACAACAGTTACCTACCTGGTAGGAACACAAAAAGGATTAATTTGGGGGAGAGAAAGGGAGAGGGAAGAGAAGGGCCCACACAGCTTTATACAGATAGGAACAAAAGGTGTATTCATTGTTTACCTCTTGTTACAAAAGATTAGGTTTGTTTTAAGCCTAAAAAGAAAATTGTTCAGTAAGACAACTAACTGAAACTAACTTTTTTTTGAAAAACACAGTGCTGTGGTTCTGGATGGAAAAATCTATGCCACTGGTGGGATCGTCAGCAGCGAAGGACCTGCCCTGGGAAACATGGAAGCCTATGACCCTAAAACAAATACGTGGACACTTCTACCAAATATGCCCTGCCCCGTTTTCCGACACGGCTGCGTAGCAATCAAGAAGTACATTCAGAGCGGCTGATGTTCCCCAGGAGTTGGATGGAGACCTGTTTGTACCTGTTGAAAGCAGGCAAGAGGAATACAATTATTAAAGGAACAAAAGCAGCAAAGCCAGCCAGTGAACATATTGCTCTAAAGTCTTGAATAGTGTCTACATTGAATGTAGAAAAATCATCCTCACCTTTTGGTGAACAAGGAGCAGAGAGCTCCGTGCTATGTAAGATATTGTAACTTAATAATGCAAGGGTGTCACTAGATGTTATAGTGGCACTTGTTCTGGACATCGGCTTTTGGTCAACCCAGGTGCAATAGAATTTCTCATATTTTTTAAGCTGGGGAGGAGAGGAAAAAAATAATCTGCATTTTACTTTAGAGCTCAAGCTTGATTCTTAAAATAACCATGCAGATTAGTTTTACTATTACACTTTAGGCATCAATCTATTTGAAAGGTCAAAGTGTCCTTACCACTTTGATTCCTACATTTGTTTTTAATACATGCTTTTCAATACCAATGACTGGGAGAAATCTTGTGTGACAGATGGCTTACGTTGATGTCAGTCTTCCATCAGATCAAACAAAACTTTCAGTTCTCTAGAGAAGAGCCCAAAAGCAGGGTGAGGTGGGGACTGGGGAGAAGAACAACAGCCATTGGTAATAAATTCCATGTAAAATGATGAAAAAAAAAAGGTCTGTTGGGCTGGATGAGTTTCTGCTCCTGGTGATTCTCATGTGGACACGTGTGGCTGTGCCCACAGTGGGGGTGGGGGGCTTCTAACCTTTTCCTCTGGGTTTCTGCTGATGCACTTGGCAGTGCTCGATTCCCACAGTGCAAAACGGAAACAGTTTGGATTCCAGAGGCATTCTCCTGATAAACCCACTCTTCACTCCTGGCTGGAATCGCAGTAAAACGCACAGCATAGTGTGGGTTTGCCACATGTTTATCCAACACAGAAGATGCTTCCTGGGGCTGCGCACTCATTTTTGGCTCTCAACCAAAATTCCTTACGTTGGGATACACGCCACTATCTTTTATGTAAAGTCTGAGAAGTTTTTTATTTTACTTTATTTTTCAAGTTCCTTCCCTAGGTGTGGAAGCCTTATACTTCTTATTTACAGATTTTAAACACAAATTTAAAGCCCATGGTAGAAAAATGCATAGACTTAAGCCCAGTGTAAGAGACTTCAAATTATTGCTATGTAGAGTTGTAAGTATATGCACAGCACAGGGGTTATATTTTTATATATATTAAAATATTGTCTATCCAGAGAGCATTGTGATGTGGAAATTCTTTATAAATTTATACATAAAAGGAACAAATGGGAGATGGACCGGGTAACATAGAGGGGGCAGGGGAAAGAATCTTAAAATTCACCAGTAGGAAGTAACCCCAAGCTAAGGATTGTCTGATTTCCCTCCAAGTAGAGGAAAAAAAGTTGCCATACTTGCCTTTGCAGACTCAAATCCCAAATGCCATAGCTGTAATTCAAGAAGGAGGGTCCTGTACAGGGTGTGGGTAAGATCTTGCATTCAATATCTAGTTGAATTTCATACCAAATACAGTAGCCTTTTTATACGGAGGGAGGTCTGCCTACAGCTTTGGGGAAATCAATACAGATGGTTAGCTAATCATCTTATTTTATTAATAATCATTTATAAAATAAAATAAAAAGAAATTTGTATCTTGCAGTATTAAAAGAAAATGTGCTCGAGTCAGCTGAGTCAAGCTATAGGGTGACTCAAGCCTCTCATTTTGACAGTGAGGTTCCAGCCTTTGTTATGCAGTTGTTTTATTTATTCTTTAAAGAAAAGAAAAATAATAAGCACAACAAAATTATATACTAGTATGTCATTTAAAGTATTTATGTCAAACAGGGTGCAAGTGTGAACCTAAAGATTGGAGCACAAGTTTCTAACTGCCTGAGGCAGGACTAATTTTAGTGTTGGTGTGTGTCTACCTCCAAAGGAGGTGCTACCTGTCAACAAGACTGAAACACATTCGACATTTCCAATTTAGCTTATTTCTTCATTTCTCACACTGGAACAAAACTGGCTATTTCTGTGAATAATATTAAAAACAGGGTTATCTGTAATGGTATTGTATATAGTTTATGTTTACTGTTAAGTTCTTGTTATATTATAATAAATATATTTATAGATCTAGATTCAGTATCCAGATTGGATTAATTTTGTCATGACTGATCAAGAAAAAACACTGCACAAATGGGGACTTGATGTTTCAAACCCAGCCAGGGATAAAAATTTATTCATTCCATCCAACTAGTTTCTCTTGCAAATCCAAAAATTTATTGCTAATACTTAAATGCTCAGAAGCTTCCAAAGTACTTTCATTCTCATTTCAGAAAAACTTTCTTAGAAGTAATTTCAGATTTTATTCAGCAAGAGTGGTTTTTGTTCATCTATTTTCCCAAACGTACTATTAAGTAAAGAACAAAAAGGCTCAAGGTAGTTTAGGAAATTATCTTGAAAAAAAACCAAAAAACAAAACACTGATAAACAGCTTTTTTACTTTATTTTTTCAATGAAAGTAAGAATTTGTGCTGCACTGCTGCTGCGATGTCTAAAAGATGAAAGCTGCATTTGCCCTATGGTCAAAATTCCTTCATATCCAGTGTGGGAGCTCTGTACCTCACTGGATACATCATTCAGAGAGCAATTCCATGCAACAGTTCATGGTTTCTTTGATGTTTCATTAGGGTATCATCTGGTAGTTGTAAAACTGGATCTGGAACAAAGATGAGCCAAATATAACTAGTCTCAAATACCACCACAGTGGAACGTTTCAGCCAGATCTGAGGAGGTAATTTCTGTTCTGCACATTAACAGAAAGAGCCTAACATTTATTGAAATTGTCTCTGGTTCTTACAGAGTATTTAAGAGTCTGAACTGCAGTTTTTAAACATTTTAGTTTAGGCTTAGTGGCTCAGGTTGAACAGCCTGTGAAGATTACTAAAAGCCTTGCAATTCAGTATTACAAAACCATGCTGCAATAATCCAGACCAAGTGGGGTGAGTTGCCAACCTTTCATCAAGGCTCTGCAAGGATCTCTCACTCAGCACTAGTCAATAATACTTGGTAGGATGAACAAGACACAGACTATTTACTTTACTTGTATGTGGAAATTATTTTAGTTCCCCTCTGGGAAGTTGGCTGAGTGCTTTTGCCAAATGAATCATGCGTACGTATCTGCTCAGAGATTTTTCTTCTTAAAAGCTTCAAGAAATTCAGGGCACAGGCTGGCTCAGCAGCCTAATGATGATAAAAACTCTTTTGTTCACTGGTGTGACTCTCCCCTGGCTCACCTGGGAAGGACAGTGATCTCCAAATGGGGCTGTTCACTGTGTTCAGGGAATCACCTACCCATGACAATTTACACAAGCCATCCCCCTTTCTCCCCTTGTTTCATCTAGCGGCAAACTCATTGTACTAATAAAACCTCAGCAACCCCATCTTTTAATTAACTGCAGGTAGGTGTTAAAGCTGAGCTTAGCACAGTGCAACTGGAGCAGCTAATTAAGAGTGTTGGGTACACTCCAGCTTGCCCTTGGAGAAGTCCAGACTAACTGATCGCCAGCACGAGCACCCGCGTTCCGCAGCCACAGGGATTAGCCAGGAGAGCAGCTGCTCCCGCCCGGCTCCACCAGCACAAATATGTTTAATCATATTCAGGTACTCAACCACCCTCCCAGCTTCTCATGAAGTATTTCTCTGAAATAAAGGGAACTGATCCCAAAGCTTTTCTCTGCTGTTTCCAGTGCAAGGGCACGGTCTCAGAACCACACTGCTTCTCTATCCCCACTGAAAAAAGGTGACAGTGTAATGTAATATTGGGTAAAACGACACACAGCATAGGCAGTCAGGACTTGGCAGGCTGCAACCTGTGCCAGGTCTGTAAGAAGACACTGACTCTGTATCTACTTGGACATTTTTAACTTGTCATGCTAATACAAGCCTTTTAAACTGGGTCATACCCTTAAGCTCACCCCTTAATGCCTTCTTACCCATTTTAAGTCAGCTCAAAAACAGGAGCTGAAGCATGCTTTCAGCTGAGGTAGAGGTGCCAGCACGTACAGGAAGGCAGCAGCAAGTTCCCATCATCAGCAAGTGTTCTGGGTTGATAACTTTAGACTGCAAAAAAAGCCAGAAAGAAAATGGTCTGGAGGGAGGCAGATGGATGCATCCCAGGCATGGTGTTCCCATCACTCATTACATTAAGCTGGACAGCAATACCAGAACAGAAACACCGTTTTTCCTCTGAAAAGCCAAGCTGTTTGAGGCATCATTAAACACTCGCTGAGGTTAGAATTCATGAGAGCAAGAGCTGCCATCACGGGCTCCTCAGCTGAGCTCTGGAATCCTGGAAACAAAAACCAGAGTGGCAGACTACTGTGAAAAACAACTCTCCCTTTGCTAGTCACCAGTGTTTTTTCTTTTGATAACACACACTACTTTCAGGAAGTCCTGTTTAGCTAGCAGATTTCTTACAGAGTAATAAATTCCAATTTTCTTTATCTAAACAAATTCTACTTCAGTCGGCAGCAGCTTTACATGCAGAATTGAGTGTTTTGGCTCAGTTACTATCTGGGAAAAGGAAGCTCCAGTCCTGCCATCAAGCTGTATCTGCCTCTGAGTTTTTCATTAGTGGTGGTCTGTATAAGGAAAGTTTGAAAGGCTTCCTGCTTTTAATTTCATAATATGTTGGTTTTGAGCAGTGTTCTTTCTTCCTTTAGAGTTCATACATACCCCAGATCCCACACAGCAAGATTCATACTGGCAAAATACATTCAGTATCAAACCTTTGCTGTTGTCCAGCATCAGTGACTTTTTCCCACATTTTTGTGGCTGAAGAGCAGACACCTACCTAAGGTCACCTGTGACAACTCCTACAGATGCATCAGCTTCTCACCTCATTAAAAACAATACATGTTAATAAAAATAACTCTTACAGGTAGAAATGAGCCAACTCCTCTCCACATCTTGGGAACTTAAGCAGTCTCCGATTTCTAATTCAATGTCCCTGTGCTGGTGGACAGCATCCAAATAAGGATCAGGGAATTAAACAGGGAAGGGGACACACCAAATGTTCTAAGAGTATCCTGAGCCTTATGCTCTACCAGAATCACTGTCCCTCTACCACAGAAACAATAATCAGCTCTCACAAAGCAAGCCTAAACTGCCAAGCCCACTGGAATTTTGGTAGCTGTTTCTGATGCCTTTTCCTGGTCTTAAAATCAAGAGTCAAACACGGTGAGAAGGGAAAAGGGGATTTTACCTTGGTGTTTATTTTATGGATCCTTAGGTGCACTACATCCAGGTCAAATGCACATCGCAATGCTCCCCCCCAAAACCCCCTGGTATAACATTGTAGGTTTTACTAATTAGCAGATCTATAAAAAATTCCCCAGTGAGAGGCTTGAATGAGCCCTCCCTCCCCAAGGAACCTTCCCCTGGATAGTTCTATCTTAGTTTACAGAATGTGTTCTGGAGAGGACCTTGGGGTTTGGGGCAGACTGACCCCTAACTACGAAGCTTCTAAAATGTTCAGTCTCCCAGCTGAACAAACCAGTCCAAGAATGTAGGCAAAAAGCACTAAGAATACAGAAGTTTTAAAAAGGTCTAATGGGTATAAAAGAAAAGGCAAAAAATCTTCATGGCATCATTTCCATGAAAAGAGATCATCTTTTAGTAAGTTATATATTTTCATGTCCAGTGAATGCAGTGCTGCATTACTTGTTACATCAAGTTCAATTTTACCTGCTTCAATTTAGGCCCAGCTTTCCTCCAAGTTGCCTGTTTATGTACTTGGACCTTTCAGGCTGAGAAAGCTGAGGCTGTTCAGCCAGGAGAAGGTGGCAAGGACACCTCATAGCAACATTTCAGTAACTGAAGGGGGCCTACAGAGAATCCAGAGAGGGACTCGTCATCAGGAACTGTAGTGATAGGATAAGGGAAAATGGGTACAAATTCAAAGAAGGGAGATTTAGGTTAGATATTGGGAAGAAATTCTTTTCTGTGAGGGTGGTGAGACACTGGCACAGGATGCCCAGGGACGTTGTGGATGCCCCTACTCTGGCAGTGTTCAAGGCCAGGTGGCATACGGCCTTGAGCAACCTGGTCTAGAGGGAGGTGTCCCTGCAGGGGGTTGGGACTAGATGTTTAAGGTCCCTTCCAATCCCTAGCATTCTCTGATTCTATGATAAAAAAGCCACACACAGCCTTTCTGGGGAAAATTAGGAGTGGAAATGGGTCAGCTTGGGAATGTGAGCTTGGGAATGGCTCATATTTCTGTCTTCTGTTTGGCAAGAGGTAGCCCCTATGGAGATCAGTATGTCCAGATTGCTTACTACCTGGAGAAAATATTACACTTTCCCAACTGGATAAGGGGTTTTGAATTCCAGAGGTAACCTAACAACACTCAGCCATCTCCAGACAGCCCAGAAGTCTCTGCCCTGCTGACATTCATTTTTAATAACCTGTGGGTATTTCAGAGAGTGCTGATAATGTGACAGTTATCAAAGGGCAAGTGAAATGACTGGGTAATTACAGGGCATTCACCTGACATCAAGCCCAAGTAAAAATGGAAAGATGATATCTAACTAAAGTGATCATGAATCAAAGAGGTAACAAGAAATACAATGATTTTCTAGAAAATTGGCTGTATCACACAAAACTGATCTCATTCTCTGACAGGATTACACATTTGATTGATAAGGTAATAGATTTTCAACAGCATGTGACAAAATACTTCCAACTTCCTCACTGTACAGTATTCAGACAGCAAATATTAAATAGGCTAAGAAAAGGCAGATTAATTGAGGAATATCTAATCTGCTCAAGTAATTCTCAATTTGGTACTGTGAGAGTGTTTCTAATGGGGGAATCCTCTTCTCCTGAAGTTCTTGAAGGAAAATGTTGACATGTCTCACTAGTCACAGACTTGTGGAAAAGGAGATTAGCCAAGGGAAAGATAATGAGGCCTGAACAAGTCATACGTATATTGCTGGCTCCTCTGGCTGGCTGGGACTCATAAAACTTTTCATAAAGCTAAGCAGGACCTCAGAGAGGTGGGAATGGGGAAGCCTGATGTTCAGACTGGAGAACTGCATCATGAAAAGCTGCAAGTCTGAGAAGCAACAAGAGTTCCCAACCCAATTGCATGGTATAAAAGGCTTAAATTGATCTTTGGATGTGCAAAAAAGGGGACAGGGAATAGGAATCAGTGATTTTTGGCTCTATAAATGGCACTGGTGGGACCTATGCTGGAATATCACATCTATTTCCTCCGCGAACAAATGTTTTAGAAAATGTTGAAAAATTGACCTACTGCAGAATAGAGCCGCAAAATTGACTTAAAGGCTGGAGAAAATGCAGTGAGAGCCATAAAAAGCTTATTCTTCAGCAAAAAGAAGATGGAAAGGCTAGTTGATCACAGTGCATTAGTGTCTTCATGGGGGGGAAAAACAGGTATGAACAGTCTACAACATAAAGAGAGGACAAGAAGCACTGCCTGGAAGTTGAAGCGGGACCAAAACGAATGAATGAGGCACGTGTTTCTACCCATGAGTTTAACTACTCCATGAAAAGTTCAGAGAGCAGGGCAGATGTACTCTGCAGACTAAATGCCTTCCCCAAAAACACTGTTAAGCCATTCAGATGTTAGCAGGCCCTGGGCATGCAGGAGATTAAATCATACGTGCCACAGCATCCGATTCAACAAACCAGTGTTTTCTGCTGGCATTATTTCCTGTGAATAAACCCAAATTTTTGTAGCAAATTGCTGAACATTTAAATCATCATTAGATGTCAGCTCATTTCCATTTCCAAAATTTATTCTCATGCACTGAAAAGATTAACAGTGTAAAATTTATGCTCAGCTTGTGCTTTCGTGGCTGTCCTCCGAGTCTTGTGGAAAGGAAGCTTTTTAGTTTTAAAAAAAGCTTTTTGCCTGCTGGACATGCTTTAGATTTTAGAGCAAGACTCTGAAGCAGTCTAACCCCAGTATAAAGGTGAGACATGAATTTTAAACCAGTTAAATCTCCGGTGCTTGATGAAAATGTAGTCTTACATGCTTTTATCTATGATACTTCAAATGTCTATAGAAAACAGTAATTTACTACTGAACTGATGTTAGTAGTCACATATAACATGTGACTATCCATGTTAACATTTCCTTTACCTCACTAAACCTTTTGTCATGTCACAGAGAATACAGTGAGGATCACTTCAAAACTTAAGCCAAAATTATGTTCATTAGAAACCTAAAACGTATTAGCAATTTGTCCTTCCTTATCACCAAAATCAGGTATCGCTGTTCTTCCAGGCAGCCTCCACACAGAGGGGATTCTACAAGGTGTAACGAAGTCAGCAAGAGAATGCCAGATCTTTATAACAAAACTGTAGCTGGGGCTTTGGAGATGACAAACAGGTTCTTAACTAAAACATTATTTTCTTCTCCTTCTACAGCACAGATATTCCTTCTTAGAAAACTAATTTAGTCCAAATTAAACATATTTTCTAGGATGAATTAATCCTCTATAATCTGTTTCGCTCCCTTTGATGAATAAATACTTCAAAGGGAGTCCTTTTGAAACTTGACCTCAAGTCTTTCCTTCCTCCCAATCCAGAGTCCCAGAGTGGACAGGTCATCTTTAACAAACTCCTACTTTCATGTAGACACAGTCAAGCATCTCTGGGTTATGGCACAAATCAGATTTTACACTGATGCGAAGGGGTTTTCTCATGTCCACACAAAGCCAGGATGACAAAATGGTGTGAGCACTCCCAGCAGCCACCCAGTCCAAGGGACCTGTACATTTCTCACATGTACGCTGCCAAAATCCTGACTGCTGAAAGATGAAAGCAAACCCAGCAAACCAGAGGAGTCCAGCACAGCAGAACCACCCCCGCTTCATCTGTTCGCCAACGCATCCTGGGCGCTGCATCACTGACACCCCACATGTGGAGCCTGAACAACCTCCGCCCCTCAACCTGCCCCACCCCTGTAACTGGATGTGAGGAGCCTTCAAACACCACTTCACATCACCTTTTGCACCTCAATCTTGAAAGCAGCATTATTCCACATCAGCTTTCCAGACCAGCCAACCTCAATGCAAATGGCCAGGTTCACACTAACCTTCCACCAAAAATTATGAATCCATTTTAAATCTTAGCAGCTTATCATAGTTTTAAAAGGAAAAGGATTTTTCCTGATATAAAAGTACAGCATAACTCAAATGCAATTCTAAAATAAATGGAATTTCATAGTAGTCACAACCATCTACTGGCAGTGGGTTCAACCAAAATATACTCCCTATGCAAATGCTCACACTGGAAAAAAATGAATCACCTAGAAATGGAATGAGGCTGAATTAATTAGTGCTAAAGTTTATAATCCCTCATTTTTACATAATAGTTACGTGACCATAAATGAAGCATAAAAGGAATAGGAAAAAAAAAAACCAAAGTGTTTGCCTTCATTAATCAGTTCATAAGTTTACTGATTTAGCTTGCAGAATTTATTCACATGCAGTGCTGGCTTAAAACCCCATATATTACAAGTCCAAATCCTACCCAAGATCCAGAAGAAAAGGCTCTCATTTTTAATTTATTTAAATAAATTATCTGAAGAGCCTAAGGAGGAAACAGAGAATGTGCAGCACTGCAAATTTAAGAAAATACGGGAAATTGCATTTCAAAAGTACATTCAAGGCAGAAACCAACAGCAGAAGGAAGCAGCATTAAGCAGAGAACACTTGACAAATATGAGTGTTGCACAAGCTTTAGGAACACCCACCCTAACTATTTCTCACTAATTCATGCTTTTGAAGTACCACTTGAAGTTCACTAAGTATCTTTACAAGAATCCTTTTGTCAGTTCCCAAATATTTTGTCTCTTTTGACTGGTTATTTTTACAGCCACTGGACCTGAATCTATTCTCTGTTAACATGGCCATCCCCACTCGTGAAAGACAGAGAGACACAAGACCTGAAGACCTCACTCTGCTTCCTTTATTCAGATTGCAAACCCAAGTGTGGTGCTGGTACCTGCAAGGCCATTCAGGTCAAAACACATCTGCCCATGCTGAGCCCAGGCTCTCACCAATCAACTTCATTATTATACAACAGGTATTAAATTTTGTATCTAATTGTGCTTTCAAAGCTGCATATAAAAGTCAGACATAAAGTTAAGCTACTACTACCCCGTCCTCAACTACTCTTTTGCCCAGGAGCCCTACAGTTCAAGGTACACAGAAAGGAAAAGAGGAAAATGTCCAGGTGTGTTCCGTGTCCTACACCTCAAGGGTTCAGCTACAAAAAAACAGAACAAAAAACAAACAACCCAAAGTTGTAAGAACAACTTTGCTAAATATGATAAATAGAAAGGAAAGAGCCTTTGCTTAAAAAAACTCTAATTAGAAGCCATTTCTCTAATGGACAAACACTGAAAGCAGAAGCTGGACCAAACTACTCAAAATAACTGCACAGCAAGATCCCAAAGTGTCACATCTAAACTGCAAAACCAAAGATGTCTGGTAAGGAAAAGACTGTTATCAGCCAGGAGGCAGCATTTCTTTTAAATACATTTTTAAAGGAGCTAAAGCTGTGTTTTCTTGTCATCTTTATTCAAGTATTTCACAGCAGTTATATTACAAATTACAGTAAAATGTTCAAAATTTCCAGAAGTTCAAAAAAATTAAATAACTTACTTCAAACTAACGTAAAATGAAGTCAAAATGCAAAACATCAATTTAAACACAATTATGAATAAAACTATAGAATCCAAAATATACCATAGCTGATGAAGGAAGTCTACTTAATCCACAAAGTAGACACACGTTAATGAAACCAAACAGGACGTCCCAATGTCTAAATAACCCAATGTACAAGATACAAAAGATGCAAGTACAAGCCCAAATTCAAGCTTATGTTGTGATTACAAAATAAAACAAAAACAAAATAAAAGACTATCAGCTGCAGGACCTGCCATTCAGGAGACTGAAGGGAAAACCAGTGCTGACCCACCAACTTATTCGAAAAAAAACAAAAAAAGGAAGACAAGATATTACAAAACCCAGTAATCCTATAAATACATTGGCATATGACAAAATCAAGTAACAATACAGAGGACACAAAACAAAACCAAAAAAAATAATCACAGGTGAGATTCAAGCTTGCAAATACAGTTAACTCCATAGCCATCAACTTCACCCAAGAGCAACTCTATCACTCCAAGACAGCCCCCCACCCCCGGCCCCCAGGGAAACCTCCTCCTCCTGGCTGGCCACATTCCATAGAGTCCAGCACAAGGACTCACACAGGAGTTTATTTGCAATTTTCACAACAAGAAACAAGGAAGAGAGGTCAATTTGTACAAACTCTTGCCAGTGCTATGTAGCAAAAAAATTAAAAACATACAAAGAGTAAACAAGTTTAGACCACATGGATCGATTAACAGCTGTTTTAACTCTATAATCACCAGACATCTGTAAAGGAAAACAAAAACTGAAGTGTGGTTATTTGGGCTAAGAAGGCGAGTATATCATTTTAGGTAAGCTGTCCACTAGAACATCTGATATTAGCTACATTTCTCTAAAACAATATGGCAGCTCCTCAATTAGTAAAGTTGCCTCTTAAAGATTTTTCCCAATCAACAACTGACAGTATAAATTTTCCTTTAGAAACCTGACCTTTTAGAACCATTTTTAATGTTAGGCATCAGCTTAAACTTGCTTTTTACACTCACTGGTGACTAAAATTCTCAATTATTTTAGTTTATATAAATTTATTATCTTCTTAAAAATGAATGCAGTTTTATCTTCCACAAGTGCTGCTGTTACTTGAACAAAAACTTCTTTGAGTAAGTGAAACTGGAATAAATATTTTTAAAAAATTCTGCAGCAAGAACCTGAGACTTGCAAAAAACCCTTTTATCAGAAACTTGCTACAAAAAATCTGCTACATTTCATTTAATCAAATCTTAAAGTTTGTAACAATTTCCATCAAAATACAAAATGCTGTTAATGTACCAGACACATAAATATCTCAAACAGGTATGATGCTAATAAATACTAAATGAAACATGGAAAAAAATCCCATAATCAAATCTGAGATCAAAGAATCTCATTCAAAATGTGGTTTCTGTTTGTTTTTGTTGTTTTTAATCGCACTTTCCCACCTAAAAAATACAGTGTTTCTGCATGGGTTGCATTTAGGTGTAACTAGATGTACATGAATGCTTAAAACCTTTTTCTGCCATTACCTATGAAGAAAAACAGTGGCATCCAGGGGAGAAAAAGATCTAAGAGAGACTGATGTTTAACCATAATGGACAAAGCACTTTGGATTACTGCAGTAGCCCAAGGCCCATGTGTTCTCTCTCTGCAGCACTACCGTGGGATGAGCCGTAGAGGTGGAGACAAGTCCCTAAGCCTGGGTTTGTACATGGGAGCAGCGTGATTACAGTCCTCCATAAACACTGTTGGTAACTAAAATACAAAAAGCTGAGGTAGCTCAGTATCTCTGCAGTAGTCTGTTTTCTCTAATTAAAAACTAATCACACTGCGTTGCATATTTCTGGACAGACACTTCTGCAGCTACGTAGGGACAGTCACAATGAATGGTTCAGGATGGGAACACCAGCCAACTGCTCTAGAACACTTTCCACACGGGTGTGAAATAAACCAGCCCAGGTAATGTTCTAATACCGAGCTTGTGATAAAACATAAAACCTGCCTAGACTGTTCTCTCCAGTTGCCAGAAAGGAAAGGTGTTGAACTACACAATTCAGACCCAGAGAACTCTTAGAACAGATGGATTCAAAAGGCTCTCCTCCAATCCTTCCAACAGTAACAATGCTTTGCACAGAACAACTCGTGAAATATAAGAGAAGTTTTATTTTCAACTGAGGTTGGGCTCCAGGACTTTGACCAACTCTAATGTCTTCTTACCTGCACTGCACAGTCCAAGCTATATTACAAACACAGACCTTCCCAATGAAACCTGCCAGTATTAACCTTGCTTTCCTTAGAGAAAAACAAGGCCATGGAGGGGGAAATGCTTCATTTTTAGCAACACAGAAGAGTTTCACTGTGTAACTTGTTTCTAAAACAAAATATATACCAATGAAAAAGGAATTTCACCATTTTGGTAAAGTATGTGGCTTTTTCAGTGTGTCTTAGTTTAGTTCTGTAGAGTAAGACAGGCATTATAGAACCATAATACTGGTTGCCATCCAATGAAGAGAATACAATTCGTCCTTTTGGAGATCTTCATTCTGCAGACAGCTTTCTAACATTGCCATTTGCTATAATCCAAACAAATTGCTTAGCCTTATCTTTCTCAATTGACTAAAAGGCACATTAAAGGCAGTTCTAGAGAGCCTCATCTTCAAATTACTGTACATCCAGTTACTCAAGATTCCTACCACAATGCATCACTGCCTTCTTTAGGACAGATTTTTTTTGTCCATAACCCCAGAGAAGAGAAAAATTGGAAAAAAAAATTAAAAAAAGGTTGCCTGTTTAAAAATATTCAACTTAGATCTGCTCTTTCCAGTCCTCTTGTATGTGTTGGTCTTCACTTTGCCTGAAGTTTCCCCAAAGATAACGCATGTAGAGTGAACAAGAGCAGGAATGAGAACAGTTTCTGTAGCACCAAAAATCTCCAAGCTGTGGCATTGTATTCTTTATTTATATCAGATACAACTATATGAAGTTCCGTTTGGTTCTTGTAGGCTGGTTGGTTTCAGGTACCTGAGACAATAGCACCAAATTCAACAGAAACAAAAAGAGAGAGCACTTAAGACCAAGGCTCTGCACATACTTGGTGCAAATGGAAACTGAATGGCTCAGAGGACTGCTCTCCCATGAGCAGTTTGAGAGGATAAACCCACCCATCTTGACGAGTTCACAGGAATGTTTCAAACACATGAACTGTTCTTTCCATCTCCTGCAAGAGACACAGACCATTAACTATTCATAAATACACAGAGCCAGAAATAGAGTTACTTTATGTAGTAGCACTTACTGTGTTACTTTTTCTAATATGAACAAATAAATTTATGAAAACAGATGTTTCTGTTTATTAGCTGCTATCTGCTAGAAAAATATGATAAAAGAGGGAATTCATTAAAGGAGTATTAATGCAGAAAAGCACTCTACTATGAGTCCATGAGAAAATCAAGGCTTATTAGGGTCACTTATGTAATTAAGGTGCTCAATATATATTAGGATAGCATTGCAGTGGCACACTGCATGAATTCAAGTCTTACTTCACACTTATGCTGTTGGTGACCTGTGGTGATGTGGTTCTATGTTTTAATGGTTTAACCCGGTTACTCCCTTGCCCCCATTCCCAGTTGGTACACCCTGATCTCTAGCCGCTTCCCCAGTGCTCCCTATATGGTTGCTCTCCTCCCCTTGTTCCAGTTGGTTCTGCATCAATCACCCAAACCCCTCCTGTTATTCCCTGAAGTTCGGTGTCCATCACCTAAGCCCTCCCTAATTACCCTTATATGGTCCTTGTCAATCCCCTGAGATCCTGCCCCTTCTGATACCGCCCCTCTGGAAATCCCTGAAACCTCAACGCCCCATTGGGGCATGTGATCCCTTTTCCTCCACCCCTTGAGACTATTGATCCGCGTGAATGTCTATCCCTGTCCATATCCCTCCCCCAAAGACCCCTACTGGTCCCCCGTCGGGCCATCCCCGTTGTAACTTCTCCCTTTATAAGTTGTTGCACAGGTCTGGTCTGTGCTGGTGCTCCTTGGACTCCCTTTGGACAGTAAACCTGAAGCTGTATCCAGAGGCAAGCCTCCCCACAATCTTTTACCTTCTCCCTAGTCAGGGCTGCTGACAGCCACAGCACCTGGGGCTTCAGCTCCCATGGGCAGAGCTGAACTCAGAGGAGCAGCTTTAAAGCCTTGAGCCTTCGGCTGCTCCCCACTCCTGCCGCACACCGCAGGTGCTGGCCGGGCTGAAGAAAGCGGTCACTGCAACAGTGACCCAGCTGTAACCACATCTCTGCACAGTTTGGATAATCAAAGTAAAGATTGGTCTCCACACACTCCTGCTGGACAAAGCCCTTTTTAATCTAACTAACATCCTGCACAGACTTTCAACATATTTTTAGGTGAAGATGGCAGAGGAATAGCATGAAAATGGTTTGAAAAATATTCTGCAGGAACTCTACAAAAACCCACACTATGGCTTTTCCAGGTTTTGTTGTAAATTATTCATGGAGAAAAATATTTAGTGCTCAGTGATCCAACTGGAAAGTAGCTATTGTTGTCCTTTACTCAGCACGACTGGTTATCAGTTGAATCAGCAAGCTGATCCAAACTCCTCTGCAGTTAGAACAGTGGTGACAGAGGGAATGCACATCCAGAGTCAGGATCAGCCTGTGCCAGTGGTGAAATGACCAACTTGCTGTTCATGTACGGGAAGCCTCGGAGGGCAAACACTTCAGTGGCACAGGATGACAGCAAGGCAGACACCTGGCTTCCACCATGCTGCACTGACCTTCCCAAGGCTGTGCTTACTGATCTAGGGAGTGTTCACACTTCTAAGGCCTTGTATGAAAGTCAGAATTGGCATACTGCATGGAGGAGAGGGGGGTAATTGGTTTTGGCCTAGTTACACCAACACAATTAAGGGCCACTGCAGCAATACCAGGTCAGGGTGCCTATGAAATCACCACTTTACATGCACTGTCAGTCATGCCACAAACATGGAGACTGCTCCTATTCCATTTTACTCTGCTAGCATGTGCTTTTCATGCTGCTGTATTCTCTCCTCTTTCCCCTCCCTTTTTTTAGGTTAAATTCTTAATCCTCTTTTGAGGAAAACATTATTGGAAACAACCTCCAGTTTCTAAGTTACTACACTAAACTTTTTTCTTTTTATAGATACCTTCTTCAAAGTCTATTAAAAGTTTTGCCTGCTAGTAGAACAGTAAATTGACAGATTAACAGTTCTTGAAAAGCCTATCTCACAATATTCAGATAAAGAATAAAAGAAGCTGTACAACATCACCTCTATAAGATGTGATTTGTCATAGTCTCTACGGTGTCTGTAGATGCACTGACTGAGGAGTGAATACAATCTCTCAAGTTGGTCAACAGTCAGGTTGTCACTTTTCTTAACCACCAAATCAAGCAGTTTCTGTTGGAACAACAGAAGGTGAAGTTAGAAGGGTTTTTATAAGCAGTTTTAAAAATTTTTTTTAAGGACAAATCAGAAATGAAATATCTTTCTGAAGTCCTCCTTCGGAGGGATACATACAAATGAAATGAACCACACCTGGGTATCAGCAAGGCCACTGCTTCAGTATTTATACAAAAAGGACTCAATGTCTCTTTTTACTTCTCCGCTTATACCCATACTTTTCTTCTTGTCTTAAAATTCTTTTACTCAGTATATCTAGGGCAATATTTGTTATTTTGGAATGCTACTTCATCCTATTTCATCTTGGACACTAATTGTAATAAAGCTAATCCTAAAAACTGCCTTGATGGCTAAAGCAGACATTTTTAAGAACTTACACTGTCAGGAAAAAAAGCATCACCACATGAAAACATATCTGGACTTCCACAAATGTTGACAAACGAAAAAAAAAATAAGAGAAGGGTGTGGAAGGAGGACACAACACATGTAAAATTTCTCATAACAAAGGTGAAAGTATTTTACATAGTAGCAAAGAGTGACATTTAAGATTTTTTTTTTCCAGTCAAACAATTCTGTTGTTTCCAAAGAGATTATCATCTGTACTCCACAGAAAATGAGATCTAAATTTCACAGGTCATAGTAGGTCAAGCTACTTTTTACAACAGAAGACAGCAAATTTTATTGTAATTTTGCTTTAAAAAAATGGAAAGAAAATTAATTAGCAGTCTATGATGCCAAAACATCAACACAAAATCCTATTTCCTTTCCAATCCACTAAGTTTTCTCCACCAAGTATACCTACCACAGGAAGAGAAAAGATGATGTTAGCTCCCAATTATCAGGCACCCAGCAGCTCTGACACGGCCAATTAACACATATGAGTACTGGCAAAAATGGCAATTAAAATAGTGGACTGCTGTGTCATTACTGGATTATAAGGGTAGTAATGATGGGACAGTAAGGATTCAGTAGTTTTATTAACTTTCCATCCAAGAAACACCAATTGACAAATCATTTCCAAAAGTCACTGCTGTCATAATACTTGTTTGCAGTCAAACATAAAGGAAATACTGCTTCAGAACAAAGAAAGGAAGCATTTTTCATGGAGTCCATTAACAGTTCAACTTATTTTTTCAGTTCTGTTACCTTTAGTCTGTCATGGTCAACAACTACAGAGGGTAAGGGATCCAAAGGTTCTTCTGGAACCTGCTCCAAACTTGTGGGTTTTGACTGCTCCACAGCGACTTTTCGCGTTTTCTTGCTTTTGAATATACCTGTAATTTGAAAAACAATTATCAGGATTGTGAGTCTCACAAAATGCAGCCTATTTCTTCACTTCAGCTTGCTTTGGTTGTTTAGTTTGTTGGGTTGTTTTGAATCAAGCAAGATTGTAGCAGTGCAGATTATTCATCAGCTTTGCTGAATTCTGAATGTTTACAGGTGCACAAACCCACAGTTCAGAAACACACACAAAACTGGAAATCTTTAAAACCCAACTCCAAAGTGCCAACTTTGAATGAAAACTGAATTCCACTAAGAGTTCTCATTGCATCTTTCTATTCAACAGCAACAACAAATTAAACAGCTTCTAAGACAAGATCAGATACTAAGCAAATGCTGAAATTCTTTCTGCTCAAGTGAAACAAATCTTAATTTTTCTCTCTAAAGCATCCCATGTCTTCATCACCACAGTATTCCAACATCTGCTCTACTCCCAAATCCTCATGCTTTTGTTACACATTTCTGTTTTCTTCCACCTTTGTATTCAAGTTATTGACCAATGGTATTGCAAAGAACAAAATATTTTCATATCTCCTTATTCTCTCCCTACATTCATTCACTATTTTTCTCCTCAACTATTTAAAATGCCTTTTCTTCTGAGGACCCCTGCCATTGTAACCATCCTAAAGTATACAAAATTCACCTACCAAATTCAGAAATGTAAATACTCTTAACACATCATGCTCTTCTTGTGATATTCCTAGGACCTTTCTTGTACTCTACTACTTACCCTTAGAGAAAATATGTATGTACAAACACAGCCAACATGTACATAGTAATCTTCTCATAATTCAGATATCTCATTAAAGCTCATTTACTTTGTAAATCTCAGCACTTACTTTTGAAGTAAAGATTTCATTCTTTTAGATAATTCTGAAAAGCTCATTAAAAAGGCAATCATGCATAAGGCTTCTATTTCTGTTCCCTGAGGAAACTATCTCTCTCGTCTTCAAAGGACATGGCCCCTTCTTTTATACACCACCAGGATTTTCCTTCTCCTTCTCTTATCTTTTTCCTCCACTGTTATTGTGTTCACTGTGACTCCAAAGCCAGATACCTTCTTCAACAGATAAACAACAGTTTATCTGGCTTTTGCTAGGAGTTAAACTGCTTCAGCTTTTGCTACAAGCAAGTTTTTAAAGGAATACTATGCTTTTTTATCCAATGTCAATGATACTATTATCGTATTCTCTAACAGAGTAATTCAGTATCTATTATGTGGATCAAAATACAAATCAGATAGAATATACAGACCAAAACATGTATTGTATTTATCTCAATTTATAATATTTTTGAATATATAACTACTGTTTTAATGTTATCTCAGTATTTACATTATTTCCAACAAAGCTGACACATATAAACAGAGTATATTAGTGTTAGTATGAAGATACAAATTCTTGCCTAAGATAAAAATACAGCAAGTCAAGAGTGCACTTCTGATTTTTCTATGTGGAATTAAATGCTGTAAGCATACTAAGAGTTTCAAATAAATAGTCAGCAATTAATAAAATATTACAGTGAAAAATACACACATTAACTTGGATACTGAGATAAAGACAGAAACATTGAAAACAAGTTATACCTTCTTTATCTGCTTCAGCATCTTTAGTTTCAATGTCTGTGCTCTGTAGTGTTTTCTCATTATTGCTGCAATGTGGTAACTCGGCTTTCACCAGATCACTTCCTTGACTTTCACTGGAAGCTTCCATTTTCTCCTTTGGCTGATCTTCAGATAAAGATTTTTGCTTGTTACTAGACCCATCAGTGTTTTCACAGGGTGAAACAGCATCAAGTGATTCTACTTTACCATTATGACAGGCTGAAACAGGTACACCTTCAGAGCTGTGTACAGATGTCTCTCCATTCACACAATCCCCTTTCAATGTAGAGTCCTTCCTTAATTCCTTTTCAGCACCCAGAGTAACACTGTCAGTTATTAACAGGGATTCATTTGAGCTCTCTTCTTCTGTGGATGCAAAATTGTTTTCCTTTCCTGATGTCCCATTGTTAAGCCTCTGCTCTGCATCTATATCCATAATATCACAGGAGGATTCATCGTTTGTCATAGAGAGGTCTCCTGTTTCTTCTCCATTCTCGTCAATGCAGTCAGCACTGATCTCTAGCTCTCCATTTTCCAGCAATTTACTGTCCTCACCATGATTTTCATCGTCAGCAAACTTTGCATCATCTTCATCTTTCTTTAAATTATTGACTTTCCTCTTCTTAATAATGCCTTTGCCCCACTGCGAGCGCCGTCTCGATTTTCTCCGTATTCGAACTGAAAACAAACAAACACTTTTAGATGCACAGGTACCCCTCAGCAAAGAGACCAGGATATAAGAATACGCCGCTGTGTGAGGCAATCAAATATCTTCACACTTCAAGGAAAAATAAGCTGTCTGTTGATTTCAGTGTGAGCAAATCAGAGGTAACAAGGCATTTTAGAAGTATAAGGAGTGGACCCTCAGTCAAGACACTCAATTCCTAAACTATGGAAACAAGCAATTCCTACTTAAAACAGCTAAGCAATGATGTAGAACTCATTCTCATTTGAGTAATGGAGAGTCTAAAGACAGTTATTCTCATTCTCCCTTTTTAGATCTTCAGTGATTTGAAATGATTATACAATAAAACAAATGAAAGTGCAACCCAAGGATTCACAGAATAATTCAGGTTGGAAGGGCCACAAGGAAACCTCTAACCTATTATTCCAACCAGGGTCAGCTGTGAGGGCCATATTGTGTTACTCAACTTGAAGCAACATAGGCATGTGATCCTTTTTTCATTATTTCTGCATCCTTACTCTTTCTTATTTCTTAGTTGTATTTTCTGTGCCTTTGAAAAATTACATAATAAACTATTTTTCAGAAGGCCATTTTATTTTATTAAGCTATCTGCAGTGAAATACAACTAACAGATACACTGACCTAAAAAAAGGCTTTGGTGCACATTTGTAATGTGATGAGCAATTGCAGAAGGAAGACCATTCAAACCTAATGCTATTGTCAACATCCTTTTCAAGAGCACTACACAAAGCTCAGAAGACCAAGGAAGACACTTGGGAAAAGTGAAGCTTCTATGTTCAAATTCAAGCAATGATGAAGACTGTTCTAATTTTGCAAAATTGCTGAAGTTGTGGCCAAGTGACAATAAATGAAAATCACAGCCAATAGTAACCAGAGACTGACAAATTTCCTTCCATTTCAAAATGATTTCTTATGTTGAGCACCTCCATAATGTTCTTTGTATTTGTAAGTTACTTTGTTTTATGGGGTATTAAGTCCTACACCTGTGTCTGCCAATCACACACAGTTACAAAGATCTTGCTTTGAAGATACAAGCACTATGCAGGTACAAGTGTTGGGAATTAATTCACAGACACGCAGAGAAGCACAGTTGTACTTCAGAACATCTCCCCATGAGTGCTGTATGTAAGCAGGTAATTTAACCACTACATTAGGAATAAATCTTAACCTTTTAGCTTTAAAGCTGTCTAAAGATACAATCACACTGCAATAAAAAGTCTCACTTGGAACCTGTATGTATTGTTACAGATTATCTTTATGGAGAACTGCAAGATCTGAGGGGAAAAAAAAAATCCCCTTTCTCCAACTATATTCACAATTTGATAATGACTTCTACAGTCGGTGTCACTCTTTTATTGATGAACTACAACCTACTCACATAACTTTTCAGGAGTTCATGTATTTTTTCCCCAAGATTGTGCAAGAGATTTTCATTAATCACTCAAGCAGAAAATCAGAAACTAAACAGGGAAATGTAAACTTACAGACAAAAAAATAATCCTGTATTAGACAATAGGTGAAGCTTCAGTGCAACTGCAAAGATGGGTAAATAAAACACAGGAGAGTAAAAGTCTTTTAAAGGAAATCTAGTACATCCTAAATGTATAAGTAAGTAAGGTGAAATTTTTTAAGATACACCGATTTTGGCTTTTAGGCTGACTTTGCTGTAATTCAGACAGATATATCAGATATATTGTCAAATATATTTGGTATCTTTTAAATCAGTGAATTGTACTTCAAATATTTTACTGGTGGCATCCCTTCTGTTCACACTGTGAGTTCCACCTGGGATGAGAATCCATAATTTGCCTAAACACACAAGTACATTCCTAAAATTCTTAGCTGTGAGAGAAATCACTTTAAAGCAAAATGGAATTAATCCTTGTGTTACCCATCTCATTAAATTTCTAAATTTGGTCTTCCCAAATGAGTTAGCAAGTCCAGCTCAATGTTTCATGCACTACTTTTTGAACAAACATTGTGTGTGTTGTTTTTTACTGCTGTTTTTAATTAGGACAAAGCAACAACAAAAAGTGAGGCAGCAACGTCTTTTGGGATGAGAGAGGAAATTTTGGCTCCAGATCCTTAACAACCAAAACATTGCTACGCAAATTTTTCTTTCACACAGACAGCCAAGCCTCTAAATGAGTGAAAAGTTGGGGAAGGAATACAACATTTAAAAACAAAACTGACCACCAGTCTTTCTGTTCTGCTTAATTCCTCCAGGTAAGTTAAAAGGGTGGTACAAGCAAGAGAAGTGTTAACCGTGTGACGAATTGTAGACACTGCCACCAGATTTCATCACCTATATTGGTTCCCTTTATATTTACTGGAAATAAAAAGGCAATACTGCAAGAGTATTATGGACCTGAGAAGCTGCCATATGAAGCAGGAAGCAGTAAAATACATCTCTGAATCCTGCAGGACAGTTGAATATGACTTAAAAAGGATGAAGGAGCTACCACAGGGTAAAACTGATGCAAAACTAAAGGCCCAGTGGGGAAGAACTAACGGGTTAACATATTGCTGCTACCTTAACGTTTATATTTTAGAAGACTGTAAACTATCAAGAGCAGAATGCAAAACGTTTTATTTTCTAGTCAGTATGATTCATGACACACTATCAGCTTCCTGTAGGTAACAGAATGGGACAGCTATTTACAGAAGAAAAACTTTAGGTGAACTTTGTTTAAAAAATGAGCAAGTACAAACAATTGCAACTTAACACCTTAACACCTTTTCAATTACTCCTTTTAAAACTACTCATCAGAAAACTCCCCACTGATACCCAGTCTTTTGGCACTATTTGTGCCAGAGGCAGTGGAAATACTATTGTCAGAAGAGTTCCGCTTTATAGAGCTGAGTTTCTCTAACTCAAACTATTATAATACCAATTATTCACACATGAATACATTCACTTGCCTTCTAAATTGGCCAACTATTCATTCTATAATCTTCACATAACCTCTACAGATTTGCCAAAGGGATCTTAATTTCAGTTCTAGCTTCTGTCTGGTTTGCTTTTTTGTGAATCAATACTAAGCATTTTTAATGACAATAAGTATCTGTCTGACCACAAGTCACGCCTAACATTTCACCTGGGTTCACATGAAGTTGGTATCAAAACCAAATTTCCCCTGCTCGTTTTTCCCTCAAGCTGCACAATCCATGCAGACAGCATTTTTTAAAGTGCTATGTAATACAATGCAACTAATCCTGAATACAAATTTACATTTTTTTAAGCAGTAGGTGAAGTTTCTCAATTCTTCTATTCCTACGTTAAGACAATTTCAGAGTCATTTGAAAGACCCATAAACAAGGCAGACGGCATTTCCCCTAGGTGTGATTAAAAAGAAATTCTGTACTGTCCTTACTTCAGAAGGACTAGTCTGTTAAGTAAAATGAAACCTGTAGCAGACTTTCAGAAATTCTGAATTCTTGCCCACTGACAGGTGCTGCTTGGAGATCCTCCAGTCAGATACACTAAGTAATGACAACATCTAGTGAAATAAGCACCAACCCTGTCCAGAGCAGAGCACAGTTCTTGGCTATTAAAAAAAAGTGATAGTAAAAACCAACCAACCAACCAAAAAAAAACCTAAACAACTTGAACCAAAAAAATTCAACTCCTTCCCACTTTCCTGAAGCATTTCTGCAAGACCTAGACATAATTGTGACCTTTCTGTTTAGTATGGTCTCAGGAAATGAGATCATAAAAACATGGGTAAATGGTACAGAAGCTTCAGAGCTGAGGTATGCACTGTTGCTGTCCCCCAAATCCAGCAGCACAGTGACAAAACTGTAGACTACAGAGAAATGAAGTTAACAGTTGGAAAAGAAAGCAGACATAATTACATGATTCAAAGACTGTCAATTATTAACAAGCAAGTCTGCTTCCCTTAACGTGGAAGAGCCCTAATAAGAGGCAGCAAAGCAGAGATCTTTCTCTTGAAATTTCTGTAGTTTGACTACTACAGTACAGTGAGTGCAGCACAGTATTCAATGCTAACAAGTTCATTTTATACACAGCAGAAAAGACCCTTCCATGCTTCCACACTGCTTAAAACACATCAGAGAATGTGACTCCTCTTCCTCTGTCAGTAAATGATAAAAATGACATCCATCAAACAGTAAATTCTCTGTTGTTACTTTATTTCATGAAGAATTCCTGAGGATTAAAACCCAAAGAAGATTCTCATGGCAAGCAAGTTCACCATGGATCCAGATTTTCAGTCTAGTTCAGTATCAAGAACCACTTAAAGCAATTGACATGTTTTAAGTTTTTCTTCCGTGATCAAAATCCTCAACACCTTTCTTGTCTTGTGTGCAAAGTAACTCAAAGAGGTTGCTTGAGAAAGCACTTATAACCAGCAACTTACACTCTCTTATGCATCATCCAGGATATCTATGTACCTGCCACAGTAATTTAGCTGCTTCCAGTAGCTCCACATTCCTTACCAAGAGGCACTAAATAGTCCACTTGAAAGTCTCTGGAGTTTCTACTCACAAAGTCCCCAAACTGCAGCCAGAGATAAGCAGCAAGAAAGAACAGATCACAGTTCCACAATGGCTTAAAAAGCAAAGTGAGGTGCCAGCTTCCACTAACAAAGCCATTTCTCCCTCCAAAGCCAGCTATAGCATTTCCACTGTCTAATTTGTGCCGGCACTACTGTTCCTGCAGTAAAACAGATAAGGGAACTAAATCCATCTGAAACATTAGGTTGTTGGATTTTTTTCTGGGTTAGTTTTCAACATCTTTGGTTGAGCTTTCCAACTCATGAATGACAGTGCTGCCACAGGCAACACGGTGGAAATATGCCACCAGTGACAAGGCAACACAGCCTCTTTAGTAGTGACCTGCAGTTTTACCAGCTTAAAGTGACTGTGGAACTAATCCCTAAAAGATGTCATTTTCTTCACCTAGGATGGAGGGCACTCACGGCACAGAGCTGACAAACACATGAAAAGAACTGCATACAACAACTTCACATACTTATGATCTTTATCAGTTTATGTAACAGCTTATGTTTTGTAAACAAATACTTGAAGAACCTCTGCATTTCTACTCAACAAGGAGGAATCAAGTTTCATAAGGAGGAGCTGAAATGGGTACCAAACCAATCCTGGCTGCAGCATTCCCAGTATTTTCTTCCCCGATCAACTGCCTTCCCCTACCATCCCCAGTAATACTCTCCACTCAAGCTCTTCCCAGTATTTCTCATGGAACTACCCCAGTGTCTCCTGCTCCTCCCCACCCCAGCTGAACAGGACACGGGACACACTCCCTTCTGAGGTGTGCATGCCATGCCTGGCCAATGCCATGTTTTACCTGCTCAACTACCATTTTCAATCTATCACCTTTTCCTGCAGTAGACACGTGAATTTGTCCAGCTACCAATTTTCACAAAAACTGCAGGAACCTAATCTTTCAGCTCTCAACTCCTGTCAAATCTGTCTGAACTCTGCTAAATGATTCAGAAGTTATTAGGGGAGCAGAGATGGACAGAGAGCACAGGTATGATTTTCTTCGGAAACCAAGATAAAAATATAATTTACATGAAACCAGAGTAATTATGTTAGTAAAACACATGGCAAGACAGTCACACTGGAAAATTAAAGAGGAAAATGAAGTCAAAAGAGAAGAGACAATCAGATTAATGTCACCTGTGGAGATAATTTTTAGACTTTCCACCTCTACAGATCTGCTCATTTCCCCTCTGCTGATTAGCTCTGTACAATAGCAAATATTCCAGCTATACAAATCCTTGGTACCTTCAGTTGGCTCTTAAGGACTAGGGAATGACACCTTCCTGCTGCAAGAGAGCCATTAACAAACACAAGAAGGAATGAATCATGGCTACTGGATGGTTTCTCTGTCAAGGAGGCAAAATCTGAAGTTAATAAATGGGTAATAATCCCAAGAAAATCCACAACTTCTGCAGACAGAAACATTAAGTCTTAAAACAATTTAAAGCAAACATTGCCACAGTTTTCAAAACAGAGGAAGGAAGGGATCTATCTGTTCTGAAAACTTTTTATTACAACACTTGCACATACCACTTAGAAAGAAAAAAACCCCCAAACTATTTCAGAAGATCTTTTTACCATGTTTATAAGAAAGGTGATGATAATGCTTTCAAGGACACCTCCTTAAGAGAGGCTGAGCCATCTTGCGTTACTGAGTTATAAAGAAGAGAACAAGAGAATGTAAAAAAGTGACTGATCAGGTAAATTGTAGAACCCACTTAGTCGTCTGTCAGAGGAAAAAGACACTTGATTAATTCAACAGGCAGGTATTTAATAGTGATGAAAGAAAATTTCTTTGTCACTAGGTATCACCGAGTTCAAAAGTTTGATGGGATCCCAAAAAAAGAACAGGCAGTCAAGATTTATTAGAACTCCCACAAATTCACTAAACTGCATTTTAAATTAGAAGAATTAAAAAGCCTATGGGGCTTAAAAGAACTGTTAATCAACTTGGAATTATCAGCTACGCTGGTATTTCCTTCAAACTCAGGCATGAAAAAAAATATTTCTCAAATGTTTGCAACTTTCTTTTAAAGCATCTGGTTGAAGACAGCATCAGATACAAGAGATCAAACTACTCCCATCCAGAATGCCAACTCCTACGCTACCCAGAACAAAATGACAAAGAAACAAAAAGAGACAGTTGTCCCAGCTCTGAGTAAAGATATCCTCACATTCCAGAAAATCTTTTTTAATAGTGTTTATCAAGTAACAGTACTTGCCTCTGTATTAAGTGAGAATTAATCCAAGTCAAATCTGGAAGGCAGAAGCAGAAAACAAAAGAGCAGCAAATGTAGAATAAGTGACAAAACAGCAGCTCCTAGGAATTTCATGTTAGCATCTGGATGACTGTTGATTTGCCAATATCCAATTTCTGAGTCCAAACTCAGAACCAGACCAAAAGGGAGAAAACAGTTCAAATAACCAAAACCATATGGTACCTGGTCTGCCATGTCCTTTGATAAGGCATTGCTGCAGTCACAGAAGCCTAAAGTGCAATCACTGACACCACTGTAGCAGAGAGGTCAAAGAAGAGACACTAAACAGATAAAAATCAGACAAAGACTGAGAATAAAATGGTTCCTGAGAAAGACTGTAAATGAAAGACCTTTTCTTTCTAAAAATCTTTTTAAAAAGTAGTCCAGGCAAAACAAAAGCCTTTCCATGATACAGCAGAAACAAAGTGTTCCATAGGACAGCAAAGATCACCATTTGGGGGGGAAAAAGCAAACCAAAAACCAACCAACCAAAAAAGTCCAACACAAAAAAAAGCACAGAAAACATTACTTATTTAGAAACAACATTTTCTGCCATAGTTTTTTAGATCCTTGCTTGGTATCCCTACAGTTCTTTCTAGAGAGACCACTAATCACTTAAATTACTGGGAAAAGTTAGCACTGTGTTTACTTCATATTTCATAAAATGACTTTTATATAAAACTTGTATTTTTAATAGTTTGCATAACACAAAGGATTTAAATTTTCTTTATTTGCTCCAAATGCCATTTTCACAGCTATGCTATTTATCATATGGCACAAAAGACATCTTCTGTATGAAGAAAACATAAAATCTGCAGTTTATCACTACAGTATATTATCATTAAATGCTGCAAAAAAAAGATAAGAATGCAAAGCCAAATCTTCCCCACAGAGTTTATTTATACGTAACACTAAAGGAAGCAAGTGCAAGACAGTAAAATGGTATGTACCATGCCCCATCTACTGGCAGAATGGAGCAGTTGGATACAGTTTTATTATACAGGATCCCAATGATTAAAGAGATGCTAATGCTTTATGAGCTAACATGCGTCTAAACCACTTAATTTAGCAAACACACCAAACTGCAGACTGCTGGTGGTTGTGTTTTCCACACAGCTCCATAGAAAGGGAAAATAAGACCGTTCTCAGCAGTGACCAGAGGCAATGGGAACAGCCTGAAATACAAGACACTCAAAATTAAGATAAATAAATTATTGGTTGTGGCCAAGCACTATAAGAAGTTCCCCGGGCATGACAGGGAGCCTCCATTCTTGGAGGTGTTCAAAACACAACTGGACAAAGCCTTGAGCAACCAGCTCTGAGCGGAGCGAGACCAGAAGATGTCCAGAGGTTCCCTCCAACCACTGTAATTCTGTGATTCTATAATCATAAAACTGCTTGTATCAGACTTCTGACATATGTCCCATTTTAAGTTCCCACCACAATACCTGCACTCTTCTCAAAATACAGTCAGTAATGGAAATATTTTAAATTGTGGCAGAACTTCCCCAAATAGATTTTCAGCAACTCCTAGTAAGGCAATATTTTTAAAACTCATCTATACTGTGAGACACAATCCCCACAGCTGTACCTTCAACAAGGGAAATGGAAGTTGCAGATGAAATGTAACTCAGGAACATGGATCACCATGCCTTCACACAGAAAAATTATTTGTGTGCCCCATTTCCAACAGCCCATCTGGTCTAATCCAATTAACAAAATATCTAAAATACATCAGAAAAAATTAAATAATTCACAAAATAAGGCAACTAAAAAACTAAATAAAGTTTTATACAAAATATATAACCTCAGAAAGCAAACCAACACAATCCCAACTCTCACTCTCTACTGTACTTGCCCTGAACAGGTCCTTAAATTGGGCAGGCTGCTGCACTGTCTGCAGTCCACTCTGTTTTTAGAGAAGATACTTAACAATAATTTCTTTTAGAGTTCTCAGGTTTGTCATCTGAATTAACCTTTTTGCAGCTATTTTCTACAATACTGTGAAAACAAAGCTCCTAAAAAATAGTAATAACTTATCAAGAAAATAATGTTATGATTGGTGATTTTTTCCTTAGAGTCCTCTAAGGGAAAAAATTAATTCAAGTTCAAACAGCAGAAAACATGCAATATTTCCAGAATTATTAACTGAAAAGTACAGTTTTATCCTGTTGAATTAAATTACTTACATGATTTTTCTTGTTACTCTGATTGTGCAATACATTGCAGTCTTAAAATAAAAAATAGTATTTCTTGACCATAAAAAAAATTCCATTCTCCCTCTAAAATAATCTGTTAGAAATCCCTTCTCTAAACTTACTTCTTCCATTCAAACAATCACAATCCACAGTTTCATTTGCTGCTATTTGAGCTCCCCACAATCTGCCCAGTTCTGCTCTCACCCTTCTCTAGCTTATCCTCCAAGTACCCTTTTAAGACTGCTTCTCTTCCTCATTTCCAGTCTCTGCTGAACTGACCATATCAATCTTCAAGAGTGCCCATGTACTACCGGAATTCTTTCTGCAGATTTCTGATTGCTCATCAATTCCTGGTTCTCTCTCCTGATTACTAGATGCATCACATCCCTCCTGGACTAGCTACCTTTTTCAGACTCGGCCTTAAAAGTCATATTTTCATTTGATCATAGTCCCAAACACACTAAGCCTCAAATTTTCTTGCCTTCCAAGCTAGATCACGAAAATACCAACAGGATCAGTGCCTTAACAGTAACTTTGTTGTTTGCACAGAGACACTGGCAATTTCCTGCAGCTGATAGCTCGAGTTTTCAAACAACTGCTGCTGCCTCGACAACAGAGGGGAAGCGAGTGAGGTAGCAGAGCTGCTTTGGATCCAAGTCACCAGCAACGGCTGCTCTCCCCCTTCCCAAGGGATGTCCAGCTTGGAGGTCTATAAACCCCACCGTCTGCTGCTCAGCATGCACAGCCAGCAAAGTGCTCTGTAGAGCAGCCAGACGGAGAATCTCCATCCTGGACTTTGCAGGAAATGGAAAAAAATAAATTTGGAATCCCTTCCCTCCACTCTCTGATTTTGCACGAGCTGCCAAATGAATAAAGAACAGCTTGGATCCAAATCATCAATTTATTATATAACAATTTATTCTAACCATAATTCCATACAGTTGACTTTAATTCCTTTAACGGAAGAAATTACAGCTTCGGGAAATAAAATCATACACCTCTAATTAATTAAACCATTTGACATCAACACTATCATTCATATATAAACAATGTTCATCTCTGGGCAGTTATCACCATGCCTAGAAAATGATTTCTCATCAAGGAAAAGCACCATGAAGGAGAGCACAAAGATGTAAAGGAAAATTTGTCTGCTTAAATCTCTCAGTTTGCCACCAATCAGCAATAATTGATAATGCTAAAAATAATATATTAATAATGGACTCCACACCTTCAGCAGGAAAGCCAAGAACAACTATCAGTATGTCCCTCATACTCACTTTCTCTCATAGTCTTATTCTTTATAATGAAAGTATCTGCTGTGTATTTACCAGCTCTAATCAACTTACCTCTTGAAAATAATTAGCAGTGCCTCTGATTACCCAATCACACCTCACAACCCTAGAGATCTTGATCACTTAACTGGATTAATTCAGTAGGCTCCAGGAAGTGTATCTTAACATCTTCCAGTAATGGTTACTGACTATTGAAAACCATTGCCATGAAGGAAAATACAGTTAAATTTGCAATCTCTTCCCTAGCTTTCAGCATGACACTGAATGTATTAAAGGCAGGAACTGAATGTAGCGCATGTGAGAGTGTATTAAGCAGTGTAGAGGTATTTACCTGCTAATACACAGAGAGTAAACAAATCTGAAAACTCATCAAACCACTGAAAGGTGTTCTTAGTGGATCTGAGCTGTCATACTGAGAACAGTCTTTTACAATGAAGAATGCAAAATACTCATACTGCATTAGAAAAATAGTTATGCTTTACCACAAAATTAGAAATCCTGCTTCTTTACATGTTGGGCAGAGATTTTATGTACTCATAAAAGGAATATTTCTTAAAGTTCCATGTGTTTCGTGCCTACAATTACTTCTGGAGATAATCAGTAAGCAGCAGCAGAGACACATTTCAAATGTCTGCCATTGAAAGGACCTCTAATTTTGCACAGTTGTCACCCGAGGTACTTACAAGCACATTTATTTGCAGAGTTGGGCCACACAGCCATGGTGGGTTTTTGTTTGTTCCGAAATGCCTCTTCAACTCTGGCTTCTGTTTTCCGTACAGTGGAACCATGAGGATTTACCTGTTCTGCTGGCACTGATAAGCCTGCATGCAAAAGACAACCATACCTATTTAAATAAACCAAGCTGCAGGAAACAACTGAAGCAAAGAAGAAACTTGGAACACCATACTGCAATACGAATACATCCATTAATATTTAGCTGGACATTCAAAATAAAGATTTGAATCAAGAATATTTGGTTTCTACTGACAAAACAACTTACTGGTTGTATGGTCTTGAACTGTCAGCTCTGATGGACTAGAAAAATGTGACTGTCTCTCACACTTGGGTCCCCAAAGATTGACTCTTCTATCCATATTTCCTCTACAAGTAAATTCTTACAGACCATTTCAATTTTTTCCTTATTTTTAACAGATAATTCAAAAATAAGTGGCAGTTCATAATGGCATTGTATGCTGTATCAAAAAGAGTACCTGAGTAAGAACCTTGTATTGCCACTGTGATCTATGTTATGTAAAATGGATCCATTTCAGAGTCAATATGAGCTCTTAAATTAAGAAAATGCAATTCTGCTTTTAACAAAAAGTATGGTTTGCTTCCTGTAATATAACTTAATCTCATTGCTTCTACTGCTTCATAGGCTTTTTAATTAAATTCTAAAAAGGCAAACTTTCATACTGGTTAAGCACATTTTAAAGATATAAACGCATATCTGAAGTTTTGTATTTGTGAACTAAAATTTCCTATCCATTCACTAAAATGGTCTTCAAAATGTCATACTATGTCTCCAGCAGAAACTGAAACCAAGTGATCAAGAAGCTCCAAAACTGATGGATGCAGAAATTAAAAGATTCACACAGAAACCTTCATCTCACAATTAATAATTACAGCATAGGTTTCTAGGTACTATTCTAAAAATTTTAAACTGTGTATCAAACACATTTCATTACTCAAAACAACTATCACTTCTACCTTTTCATTTGCTGGTCTCCACAAGAAGTTGCAGGTTTCAATAATCTATTTACAGTTCTTAATTTACCAACTTAAAACTTGCTGTCCTTAGGTTTAACATCTTTCAACAACAGCACCTCATTTCAGTAATAGAGGAACAAGAAATTCTAGTTTGACTTCTATATACTGATTTTATTGTACAGTTTATCTTCCTGTTACACTGCAGTATTTTTGAGATCACTCACCAGTCACAGTACTAAGTAAAAACGGCAGATGTGTTAAAAAAACAAACAAATGAAAAAAAGTATACCACCCCACAAAACCACCAGAAAAGTTGGGGAAAAAAAAGCAATGTAGAAAATACCTTCCATTTCACAACTATGTAAGATTGCTAAATAACTTGCTAATAAAATTGTGAAGAAAATGGATATGGAGCTTTTTAGCCTTTTTCATCCCTTGCTTAAACTGCCCTGAAAGAGGCACATGTCGAACTCTAGATGAGCAGATGCACTGTGATTGTCCTGATCTGCTGTCTTGCTGAGGATGTTCTTCAGAGCAAAATGAGAATAACGGCAGAGCATTCACATCCCTTCCATCCATTACAATGACCAGTGCCAAGACTACATTCCTGAAGTGTTACCATCCAGGTGTTCTGCACCACCACAATCTTTGACACAACTCCTGATCCTTTGTGTTTGTTTGCCTTACAGCATGAGGCTTCCTCACACCTCAAGAGCTTGATATATTTTCCTCTGTTCATAAACAGTTAATCTAACACAGCTTCTTCCACGCATTCCAAGTCTTTTGGACTTGGTTTGGATAGCATTCCTTGCTAATCCCATCAGTGATCTTAGCCTTGCACATTCTACAGCTGGACCAACTGCAGAGCTCAGTTGTCACTAAAACCAACAAGTGTTGTCCAGAAGCACAAGCATCTTCAAGTGTCACCTGCAAGTACCTGTGACACTGTAACATTTTCCATGCCAATGTACTGAATCCACTTTGAATCCTGCCCATTCCTGTCTCTGAGTTGTCTTCTCCCACAAACTGGTGCTGCTCATCACGCACTTGTTACCTGAAGGCCAACTTACCAGCATCTCACACCAATGGTACCTGCTTTTTCTGATTTAACAAGTTCATTGCATGATACCATCAGCCTTAATTATGACTTAAGACACTGCCCTTCTTTCGACAGAATCTGCAGGCTTTGTCCCCAGAAATATCTATTACTGGGCCACTGTCACAAAAAGGAGGGCAGCATTCCAGTTCTTGCAAACTTGCAAGAAACGGCTACAAGCCACAGAGTCATTCTCTGTAACAAAGAGCTCTTAAAAACATTTACTTTAACCTCGGAAGCAATAACCTTTAACAGTCATGGGGTCTTGGATAATTAACCAAGCACAGCTCACAGCATGACACTGCAGCCAAAATTGTGAATATTCTTATAGTTCTAATAGAAAAGTACAGAGAAGAAATGAAGGCATTATATTAGCTCTGTTTTACAACCACAGCGGATTACAATTGGTGCATTTATCCACAATTCAAGACACACATTGCAAGCTTGCACAAAATTAGACAAAAACATGCATGACTGAATAGGAAAATAAAAAGAACTGTATCCATTTTAACCTGGAGAAAGCCTATAGACACTTGCATAGTTCAAAGAAATTTATTAATAAAGGGTCCTCAGTCTACCAACAGAAGTATTTCAAGAACCAGGAGCTGAAAGTTAAGACCAGCCAATTCAGCCTAGAAATCAAATAATGGAGCTTTATACCAAAGCAGGAAACAACTTGCCAAGGTAAAGCTGGAATTATTGAAATCAGTAATCCCTAAATCAGCATGAAATTTTGTTCTAATATTATAGTTCAGTGATTTTCAACCTTTTTCAACTTTCAAAACTTTAAAACTTTTCCATGGAGGTAGACTCTTTTCATGTAAACAGAGCACTGTTTCCACACCAGGAATATGTTTGGACTTTTGATAACTTTCCCTGGTCACTTTAGAAGCTGTACACAGACTTGGACATCTTTGGACTACAAGTTGAAACCAACTCCATTAACTCAGTAGGTGGCTATATCTCCCAGTCCTGGGCTGTTGGATTGTCAACATCATGCTCCCTTTAATGTGGATGTATGGGTTGTTTCTTATTAAAAAACAATCAATATATTATCTCCAAAACTACACTTGTACACATGCCAGGGTAAACCGAAAATCCAGTGGTTTAAATGCTGTTCTCCCTTATCATAATTCTTATCATACTGTATTACACACACTTTCAGAACACAGCTCTGGTTCCACCACATCCGTGTAAGAACCCAACATTTACCTGTTCACCAGGTTCTATAATACTGTCTGTAATAGCAGGCAATGTATCCCTCTTCTGAGAAGAATGATGGTGTTTTATCAGACCAGCTCACACAATAGAAAAAAGTAGAAGAGTTTCAAGGTCAGTCACCCTTTAACCTGCACTATCTGAATCTAAGATGCATTCTGTACTTCATCTTAAATTTAAATGTTTATATTGAGATCTGTAAATTCTGTCCCACATATCTACAGAAGCTTTTCTTGTTCTCCTTGTCCCTTGCCAGGCTGAATTCTCTCAGAGCTGAGATCCTAACCTGATCCCTGGCTGCTCAGTTTCTCTGTATTCCTCCCTCTGTATTTCTCTGTTTCCACTCTCTGCAGGCCTCCCTTTTGTGTTTAAGTTTGTCCAGAATCAACTTACTCATCCACACAGGCCTCCTGATGTGTTTGCCTAACTTCCTCTTTGTTGGGAAACATCACTCCTGAGTTTGGAGGAGGCAATCCTTGAGTATTAACCAGCTTTCCTGGGCCCCTCTTCCCTCCAGGGCTTTATCCCATGCGACTCTACCAAGCCAGCTCTCCTGAAGTCCAAGGTACTGAGCTTTGCTGTGCAACCCCCTTGCAACCCTAAGGATCTCAAATCTCACCACTTCATGGTCACTGCAGCCCAGCTGCTCTTGAGCTTTACATTCCCCAGCCCCTCCTTGTTGGTGGGAACAAGGTCCAGCACAGCACCTCTTCTTGGTGCCTCCTCTGTAACTTGGAGAAGGAAGTTGTCCTCTACTCATTCTAGAAATCTCCTGAATTGCTTCTGCCCCGCTGTGTTGTCCCTTCAATAAATACTGGGTCCACAAGATCCAGGGCTTGTGAATATGAGGCCATTCCTATCTGTCCATAGAGGACCTCTATATATGTTGTGTTACGATAACTGAAGTTAAACATACCTCTTTTTCTTCTTGCTTCCTTGATTTCTTCACACATCTTATTAAATTCTGGATCCAGTTCAGCAGCAATGATGGCATGAGCAGTGTCCTTCAAAGTACACGCTCTATGTCTAATTATTTTATCTAGAAAACAGGACAGCACACTTTTTTACCACAATTACAAAAATTCCTTAGCATTTCTATGTTGGTTTGTATTGTATATTACAACACTGATAGAAACAGAAGTAATTGGGAAAAATTACAGATGTATGAAAATGCAGATCAATCAAAACCACAGTACACTCAAAAATCACAACCCAGCTGTTGAAGAGATATAGGAGTTTTCAAAAGTATAAATTGCTACTTTAATCCATGCTGGCATCTATAAACAAATGCAAATAGTGAATTATGAACACACCTAAATCAACTTGCTATCAGGTGTAGCCAGTTTCCACAGGCAGATCTACACAGCATAATCGAGTGGAGTGCAAAGAGTCCCAAAGTAACAACAGACTTGTCCAGGAATTAATTTACCCACTGGGGTCTAGGAATATTCACAGTTATACTGACTGCAAAATCACACTGGACATCATCTACATCTTTAAGGTAGATCTGGCTCACTTATGTTCTTTCCCTGTTGTTTTTTTCTTTAACCCAAAATTATTGCTTAATTATTATTTAACAACTGATCAAAACCATGCTAAAACACATTCTTTTATTCCTTACACTGAGTAGCTGTTTCTCATTTTAATCCATTAAAAAAAAACTGGCAAGAAACAAGCCTCAAGTGTGCTACATTTTCAGGCCTAAATTGCCCATGCTGGAAGCCTAAATGCAACTCAGGAAAAAACAGACCAGTTCCCCTACCTTTGAAACACACAAAACAAATTATTCCACTGTTGAAATTTGAAAAGTAATCGTAACTTAATAACTAAGCCCATATGTGGAGAAAATTGACATCTAGAATGTAGCTTTTCAATGAAACCTACAACACTCATTGTTTAACTTCAGTACAAACATATTTCATTTGTCAATCCATCCATACTGAATTACTTTTTCCAGCTGTTGCCGGTACTTCAACAGTTGCCATCAACATTCATGTCTAAAACATATTCTACAACTGGCAGACTTAATGTTTTAATAATCTTTAAAAACAACAATTAAGAATATCACTAAATATTTATTTTGCAATATTTGTAATTCTAGAAACAGCAAACTTTACAGCTGGAAAAACTGCTGAGTGAAAGACTATCCAGTATCCACCTCAAAAGAGCCCAATGTTTTCTGGGGAAAACTACTGCCCACTAAATATACTGGAAGTTGGAAGGTTTTGCCCACATATTTGTGAAGCATTATGGTTTATGATCACCAAAAAACCACCCTGCATTCATTCCAGACATAATTTTGAGATATTAAGCTTCAAAGTTCTGGAGAGATAATAATGTTTAAGAAGGCCTTGCAAAGAAGGAAGGGAGGGGAGGGGAGAGGAAAAAAAAGGAATCAAATCAGGGTGTTTGACTAAACCACCACTTTCCTCTAATCCTAAGATGGGCAAGGCTTTCCCCCAAGCAGTGCTTCAAAGAGGCAAACACTCATGTCCAACATACAGTGGTTATGTTTCCATGCCTTCAAGAACATTTCCCAGTCAAACAATGGAGGGAGAAAACCCCAACATGTATTACTACAGAACCTGTCTGAAATTTTATAGCAAAGTACCAGGAAAAAAAGCCCAAAGCAACCAGTTTTTGACATCCAGACTGCAGATAAAATCAGTTAGTCTGGTCCTCCCACTGCTTTTCCAGCTTAACAACAGGACAGAAGCAGGTACAGTATGAGTCTTCTGCAAATTCAAGCATGAAGCAGAAGCAAGCATATATGCCCAGCTTTAAAGAATGTGTGCATTTATAGGTTAATATTCATTAAATGAATAGATCTGAATGCATGGAATGCTTCCTCCGAACAGCCATAATGTGCTGTTTCAGGTGTGTTCACACAACAGCCCAAGAAATCCCACATGCCAGAAGAGCAATACATGCTCTGTTGTTAATAGCAGAGGACAGAACAATTTTTCATCACCTCCTATCCAAAACTGAACCTAGGAAGAGCCAGATCAATTTCTCCCAGCTCAGTTCTGACAGCAAGGAAAATCAAAATATCCCTAAAACAGGTGCTCTTCAGATACAGTCAGAATGCCAAGTGCCCACCAAAGGCTTTAATTGGTTCATATCAGTTGCCCATTAGAAGTCCTCGAAAGCGTGTTATCAGGAACACAAAATAAATGGACTTTTTTTTAGTTGAAAGAAAATAATGCATCATAAACTGAAAAAATTATCTTCTACGAATATGAACTGGGTTCAAAAGGCAACGTGAAACAAGTCTGACCAGACTATACTGTATCTAGGCCACACATGAGACACTGGCAAAATGCCTCAGAAAATCAAAAATTTTGAGAAGAAAAATACAGAAAAATCAGGCTTTAACCTGGTAAAGCAATTTCATAAGATTTCATGAGGAACTTTTTAACACATTGGACTACATGTGTAGATCAACCCTGATGTCCAAATATCACATATATTAAATAGAACCCTACATTAAAAGGGTGCTTTGTGTTGATGCTTTGTTGATGACTCTTGAAGCTGCTGGCTGAAAGGCTTTCTTTTGGCAATGTGCACTCTAAGACAGCCCTAGCAAAGAGCACACAATGATGTTCTTTCCTTAGTTTGGAGTGTGAACAGGTTTTACATGCATTTCAGTCTACAAATTCCTTTTTAATTGAAAGCATCCCATCACATTTTGTCAAGACAATACTGTCTAATGTCTCCTAATCAGCTGCAACTGACTTCCTTGCCTGGTGATTTATCCTGTTTTATTTCTATCCCCAAATACATAGATTTTAATTTCTGTGTACGAATTTCATGTTCTAAGCTAACATGGAAATACAGCAGGCCACTGCCAGATTGTGTGAGGATTCTCTACAGAGCTCTCCAAATTACAGTGGGGTTTTGTTGCATATACAGAGTCCATATATGAAAAAGGAGCTATCAAATTTGAAAGGGAACTACAAAACATAATTTATTAGAGAACAGCTCTGAATGCTGTAGTTTTCCTGCTCTTCTAATGTCCCCCAGGTGCACTACATGCCTTAGAATACTAAAAGCACAGACCCCTTAGGACTTGCTTATCCTAATTATCACAAACCATGCAGCTTATCTAAATGCCAGAATAGCAACAAAATACGGGATTAAATACCAGGCTTTCAGGTCTAGGTAGGCCAAAAGAAGTAGATTCTTACCTCCAGGATCTTTGTCTGGATTGTACTCCAATGCATTGCTGCAGATCAGGTCAATGTCTGTTAGAAAATCCTTGGCTGTTAAGTAGTTGTGTTTATCAATTTTGGTTATTACTGTTGACAGGTCCATTGGCTCTTTGATAACCTCAAGGTAATCTGAAACCTATAAACAAACAGCACACAGAAATGACACAGGACCATATGCATTCTTACTGAACAATAACAATCACATCTTTATACTTGGATTCATTCCACATGCTTAACTCTAAGACATTAACTAAACATTTTGATTTCTAAGCAAATTTATGCTAAAAATGAAAGTTTTATCAGGCTAAGAACATGGCATTTCCAAAGCTTCTTTCCTTCAGGAGCTCACCAATTTATCTTTCAAAATTAATTAAATAGTATTTTTGAGGGAATACACTTTAATGTAAATGTATTTTTCATTTTAGACTGATTTAGTTATAGATTTTTATGGTGCTATAAGACTGTCATGTACTAAAAAAGCAAAACCCATCAGACTAACTTGAAGCCCTAGGAAAAATTAGGGAAGCTCTATTTTGTTCACTTTGTAGGTAAGGTTCTCATTAGACTAAACAGCCAAATTATCAGCTTTTAAATACCTTCTATAAAATAGTTTCTTCAATCACTTGTTAAACAAAGAAAAGTCAGGTTTTATTGATTGCAGATGTTAGATTGGCTGTACAGAAGGACAATCCAAAGAAAAAGCCTTGTGTCAGAGTTTACTATGAGCTTAGATCGTAACTGGAGATTCAGCAACCACCAGGGCACACTAAAAAGTGTTTAACAGAATTAATGATACCATAAGGGTTTCAGCCTTAATAGTCAAATGCATCAGCACAGCTGCTGTTACAAAGTTCACCCAAAAAATTTATGAATATCTTATTTACTTCAAGGGGAAAAAAATATATATATTTGAATGTTTCAGTGTGATTTAGATTAGAATTAATTAAAAACACTGGCAGCCTCTAAAACAGTACTGCATTTTTTTCTTTTTAAATCACCCACATATGATGGTCACTGCCAAAGCACTTAAGAGTTAAATACATATTCAGATCAAGCCATAATGGTTCTGTAAATTTTTTTTTTTTAATATAGTGGCTGCAGACAGATATTACAACATAAACTAATATTAATGCATTATTTCAGTGGACAGCAATGTGTCACTTAATTCCTTAAATACAGATACTGAAATTTATTTTGACAAATTAAAATGGCAAAAATTCTCTTTTGGTCTCCCTTTACAGAAACATGACGATATCTGGTTCAGGGACTGGAAAGCCAAGGCACAGGCTTCCTTTTCTTGTTAGCACAGCATCAGAAAATCCTCACTGGAAGCTGTAAATATTGCTGCTGATTTAGTCAGGAAAATCCTTGACTTATCACACAGCAGCATTCTCTGCAATGCAAGTAGGAGTGGAACAAACCTAACACATTTTCTAAGGAAGTCAAGCAGACAAGCTGTTGTAGAAAAGGAAAGGCTAGTCCTGTGCTGAATGCAGCAGGTGGGACAAAAAGGATTACATTTGACTTCTGGTGCTGTGATATATTAGCAGCATTCTGGCAAGTCTTCAAATAACAAATTCACATTTCTATTCTCTCCATCTACAAAACATGGACTTATTCCTTCTCTATGTGCCCTTATTCATGTAAGTTTAGACCACAGTCTTGACAGAAAGGAACTACCTTTACTACAAGTATGAAGAGTTTCCTACAATAATGGACCTCCCAAACAGTTTCACAGGAAAAATCAAACCAAGTTACTGCTCAGACCATGCTCACACTGTAGGTTGCCACATTAAACAGCTCACCAGGCTTTCAAAAACAGTCAGCTATGGAACACTATGGAAAGCTCAAATCAAGAGAGGACTGCATCAGCCCATAAAAGACGCCTGTTCCATTCTGCCTGTTCCATCCTGCCTGTTCCATCCTGCAAGGAATTTACACTCCAAATCTGCTTTTTACAATGATGGACTTCTGATGTCCCATATTCAGCTTTTAATGTCTTCCAAAAGAGTTGCTTCTCTCTTCAGAAAAAAAGTAGGGATCTTTTTTTGCAGGTAGCAAGCGTGCAATGCTTGCAGGGGGCCAGCATCTGATCTCAAAGTCAGACCAAATACAATCCTATTCATACAGCAGCACTTGAAAATAGATTTGCAGATCAAACTGTCTCATCAGTTAGGTGTGTACAGTCCATAATCGACCAGTTAATGCCTTATAATGTGCTACCATCTGTGATTAATGGCATCCACAAGCATTGCTGCTGAAATTATGCAACAATACTATTAATGCTGAATGCATTACAGAACACAGATCACTTTCCCAGTATTATCATGTTTATGATTACAATGCTGTAAAAGTTTTTATTAAAGAATTTTATTTATGGTTTCAAGTATTTCAGGAGCACTGGCAGGAACAGGAGTGTTGGCATTTTAAAATGCTCATTTCAGTTATAAAAAGCACAGGAATGCACTGGGGCCACTGGTAATAGAACATGCTCCAAATCCTTGCATCATAGACAATGAGGCTGTGACTGTATCATCAGCTAAAAAGCAGCATCTTAGACTGGACGGATCATGAATAAAACATCTATTTTTCTAATTAACTCAGCCATTTCCTTTTTTTATTTTGCATTCTTTTTCTAATATTTTCAACTTCATTGTTTGCACATTACTGAAACAAGACCTCTTCAATATCCACCGGTTTGCTGAAGATGTTAAAGCGTTTGTCTGTGGCCAGCCTCTTGGTGACATCCCTGAGAAACAACCGCAGCTCCCGCAGGGTGTTCTCCTCCTGGTCCTCCATCCGCTGCTTCTCGGCTTCCGACAGCTCCCGGGCAGGACACGGCAGTGCAAGAGGAAGAACTTCCAGAGCACGAAGAGCTAGGGAAAAAAACAAGAAGTCAGACAATGGAAACATTAACACCACAGTGGCTCTTGGGATTATGCCACTCCCAATTTCATTATATGTATTTAATATGCATTGTGGATCTAACTATCACTGCATCCTTGACCCCACAACTCTCCATCTTCCACAACTGTTAACTGTAACTCTGAAATTTATTCTGGGCACTGATTAATGCTGTCACATGGTAATTACACTAACTGTTAACTATCCACACCTTTTTAAAAAGGAAAGGAACACAAAATAAAACAATAGGATCACATTATTATTGGTTTTACTGTAACTTAGTTTACCAGCCTGTTTCCTTCTTGGTGGGGGCATTGCTGCCTCATCAAGAATTAAGCCTTTGAAAAATCGCAATCTGTCTTCTTCACTTGGTCTTTGAATATAAAAAACCTCTTCATACTGGATTCTGAAAATACATTTCACCTAAAAAAAAAAAGCCGTAAGAAAACTGAGCCCACTGAAAAAGACATGAACAATGACCATATTGTAATACTAGTCACAAACTTTTCAAAATCAGCCACATGACGGGAGACAGTAAACTCTACCTAAAGCTGTGTTCACAGCAAAGGGAAGACAAATACTTGTAATTCTCACTGAATTTTCTAAAGTAATGAAACTTGTAGTATCCCATGATCCTAACAATGGCCACTCCTGCAGTAAAAGGAGAATAAAAGGGCAGGAGGAGAAAAAAAAATAATCACAGAAAATGTTAAGGAGAAAAACCAGGAACCCTCCCCCATCTGGAGCCTCAGAAAATGTAATGCTCAAGGTCAGGCCTTTAGACTAAATCTGCATTTAATTATAATGGAGTCATTTGTCAAAAAGAACAACTGACAAAATGAACAATTTTGTCTTCCCAGAAGAGTAGCATGGAGCTTATGAAAATCAGTAATACAGACAGACATCCCACATTAAGGAAAATTACTAACATTTAATTATTATCATATTTTCTGTATGACATATTTTAAATTAAGTTAGAAAACCACTACAAAGCAAAATGATTTTACATGATTAAAACATTCAGAAGAACACAGAACTCCCTAACAATTCCTCCTTTCATGATAAACGTACCTCTTCAGGCAAATCACTAAACATGGACTCAGAGGTAGACAGTAGAAATATAGGTGAGAAAGATGGTATATCTTGCAGCAAAGTTAGGAAAGTAGCTCTCACAGTTTCACTGACAGCTTCCCACCAATCACCAATATGAGGCATGTAAACTATACTTGGTACTGTTCTTCGAGCTTCACGAAAGATCTAATTAAAAGAAACAGTGACATTTCAACTAAGGAACTAATTGTTACCATCAGTTGTGAGTAACAAAGTTCTTGTGCATTAGAAAATTACTCATCTTTGTGGTATTTTATAGACAAATGTTCCAGCAGAATAGAATTATCTAAAGACTTTCTAAACAAGTGTTTGCGACTCAGCTACAGCAGTCAAATATTTAATGTCAATGTGCCAGGGAGACTACAAAGCAACGACTTTGTTTTAAAAATACTTAAGTTTTAAAAACTGCTTTGCAATTCATGCAATATTCACCACAAGCTATTTGGAAATGTAAAACATTTAAAACTAAGCAAATGAATCTAGAACCACAGCACAACAATCCATACACAACATCAAGCACTGAACACCCAGATTAAATTTACTCAGCACTAGGTATGTGATGAGGGGGCAGGTTAAAAATGTAATTACATTCACTAGTTACTAGAGAGATCTCCATCACCCCCTAGAGACCTTTTTCTTTTAAACAGGAAAATAGAAGGAGCATATGAAAACCTGGACTTTAAGTTACATTATTCCATCTGGCTGCCTTTATATTGATGCAACCAGAATTACATAATTGACTCATTACAAGGGAATCTGAAATATCACCTGTGCACATGACTCTTCAGGCGTTTTGGCACTGACTGAATAAAGAGCTGGCAGGTCGAGCCTGTGTACGGAGAATTTTTCCAGGGTGTGCAATAGTGCTGGAGCGAGGTGCGAAGTCTGACCCGAACCTCTTTCCCCAGAGAGCAGTAATCTTGGTCTGTAAGAGGTTGGCTGGTGATAAGCTGACCTGCAACAGAACAACAGTTACAAAAGTCAATTAACATACCAATGCTATCAATGGATGGATATATAGGAGATATTTTAGAATCCATAAGACTTTCAGTAATGGGTAATAGCTTCCTACAACAGTCTGAAAACATCAACTAACACTACTATCACTCAAAACTACTTCAGGTGCCAGTAACTCAAGATTTGTCTTATCTTTGTTTCCACAACCATTTAATTCAAACCCATCTGTGTGAAGCTATGATATATACTAAATTCATAACAATTTTCATTATAACCAGTTTATTTAAAAGTAATTCCTTGATCATATAAGAAAATTTATTGGACATCCAGTAAAGACAGCAATTGAATCATGTCTAGGTCAGTCCTAACTACTAAAGTATCTCCTCGGCAGCCTCAGGAATCCCAGGTCAACCCTTTCATCCCTTAAGTGCCGCCCAAGATTTTCAAGAACCAATGAACATTTCATTGGTTATTTAAGAAAAAGGACCTGAAGTAGGGTTGAATAAAATCACTATGTGTCATGTATTTTAACATATTTGTTTTAGCATTTGTACACTTCTAGTCAGTAGATTTCTGAACAGAAGGAAAACTTATTTTTTGGTTTTTTGTTGTTGAGAAGAAACTCTAAGCAGTACATACAAAGGATTTTGTGTTTGTTCCTTTCTCTTGATGTTTTTGCCCAATTTTATGGACAAATGAGACAAGAAGAAAAAAGCATTAAGTTTTTCCATTAAAAGTCCTTTCCATTTATAGAAAACTGATTATTAAACAAGAAAGTTTTTAATTAATTTGCATTTTCTCTCATTAAGGCATTTCTATCTGCCCATCAGTGAACTTGGGCAGTGGAACAAGACTTGCTGGTATTACTTCATGTTAAATATTTTGGGACAGGAATGAACACTGCTGACCTTTGGCTTTCAGTTCTAGTGGTGGTGGTTACACACACAGATAACAATCAAAAATGCTCAGAAAATAGATTAGGGGAGGCTTACATACTTTGCAAAAATAAGCACAGCCTTGTGATTCTTTTATTTAGGCACACATCCACACAAATATATATTGTTGTTCTGGGTTTGACTTCCCCCTTCCCAAGCTCACAACAAAAGCTTAAATTTGGCATTAGAATATTTAACTATGTCCCTCCAACTGTTTGAACTTTAATCCTTATTTTTAAGCTCAACTATCCATAAATTCTGTTCTGGCATTATTATTTAGCACAAAAATTTTAACAGTTTTCCACAAGATGGCTCTACTAAACAGTGCCACTAATGAACAGTTTTTCTAACTTCATTTACTTTATTCAGCAAACTCCCTGCAGAAACTACCACATAAAGTAGTCCAAAACTATTCTTAACACAAAACCAAGAAATGTTCATTATTGTTAATTACTGTAGCCAGTCCAATTTATACAAGATACACTCATCCAAATTTCACACTTATTTTCTAAATTCCCATTTTCCTGAAACTTTCCACAAAAAACAATGAAAAAAGCACAGTAAAAATGCTGAATGCATTCATTATACAAAATGCTTCCAAAACAGATTCATACACCAAAGCTCAACCATACTTTGGACGAAGAAAAAGCACACAACCCCTCCAATATTTTCCCTCATACATCTCTTCTCAGTTCTTAACCTTTCAAATTGAAGTAGTTTGTTAAAATTAAGAATTGCAGTTATCATCTTTACTTCTAACCTACTATTGAAAAACATTTCTGATTCCTGCGTGTAGGATGTGGCCTTTCCCAAGAACACCCCCACATCTAAAACTCTTATCTGTGCACTTACGTGTTTCATTACAGAACACCAATGCCACCCCAAAGCAAACAACTTTTTTAGCTCTCCTGATGTAGAGTCTCCTGGTTTTATCTATCTAATTATACGCATTTAGAGAAACACTCACATTGTAAAATGAAGGTAGGGTTTATGTATAGCAGCTGATGACTGTTTCTTTGGTGATCCTGAGTGACAGCTCGTCTCAAAAATTGATGAAGCATTCTCATCTTCACTATCATCTAATATTAGACTTGGTACATCTGTTCCAAGAGATGTATTAATTAGAACTTTATCACTTCTAAGTACATGTACAACAAACAAGACAAGATACTACAATTTTCTTTGTGTCAATTATAATAAATCTTCAAATGTAAAAGAAATTAGTTAAAACTGTCTAAGTATCAGCCTTAGGAATAATAAGTACTTATTACTTCAAAAACCAAAACAAATTAAATGCTGTAGAAGTCTAATCATAATTACAATTTATTTTTTTAAACAATCAAGCTAAACAACTTCTCAAATACAAAAAAGTTTAACTTGTTATGAAATACTTCCTTTGGGTTTATTTTACAGCTAGAGGTTTTTTCAAGGATGAAGCTATAAAATGTGTAATTCCTCAGACTATACAGAATTTTGTAATTATTTACTTGTACCAAGTGTCCAAATTCTCATAGGTACACTTTTTCCAAAATTATTCTCAGCATGACTACCTAGACGTGTTTATGAAGAATTGTTTTCCACCCTCTGATAATCTGCTGAAGAATATCAAATTACTTTTTATCAAAATCAGTTCAATGCCTTCCATATTCATATACTATACCTTTACGTAGTTTAATTCCTTTGCTAATATAGTAACACAATGAACTGAAGTACTTTCTATACAGACCTTGAAAAGCAAAAATCTCAAAGACTGATTATATTCACAAGACACACTGCAGAGACTAACAACTGCAAAAATACTAATATGGCACTAAAACAAAACAACGAGGTAACGGTTGAAAATCAGGTACAGCTAAATTAGCTCCCAGAGCTGCAATGGGATTGAGAGTTACTGGGTGTGATTTAATAATGGAAAAGAGCTGCTGCAAGATCTTTATTTGCCCCTGGAAAGGAGTTGAGTTGCTTTTGCCCGATGTAAGGCCACTCGTTCTCAGTCCCATAGGGAAGGAAGCGTGCAATGATGGGATGAAAATGGTCACAGCCACTCAGCTGCACAGCAGGAGCACTGCAGAGGCCAGCTCTGCTGAGCAAGAAAACGTTCTGCAATGGATGGGCAGCATTCCTGAGAGCAGCCCAGAGTCACTGTAGCACACTGCTGCTCAGGACAACCACCAGACATCCCAACAGCAGCTCAAGTCAGCCATAGACACTTATGAAAAGAGATTGCTGTGAAATGAAAGTGTGAAGTACAGAGAGATCCAAGTATCATTCTCAAATACACAGTCCACTGCATGACTTGTTGGCCTAACATGAGGCAATGGCACAGGTCCTGCCACACTGATCAGACGATCACCATGGGACAAAGGAATCTCCTTCAAGGCAGTGTTAAGAGTTGGATGGAGGTGCCATCCAAGCCACAGGAAAAACTGTCCCAGGGTTCCAGGAAAAATTGTTAAGAGACAACAAAGGTTCCCTTAGCTGGCTGTGTGATGTAAGAAAGTGGATTCAGAGTAGGCTGGGCTGGAATGATATTCTGCTGGCATGGGAGGAGGATGTGTCCTGTCCCTTGTCAAGGGATACACACCTGACAATCATTCCTCAGGGAACAAAGATGAAGAAGGCTTGCAGACCCCAAGCAGTGGCCAAAAGCTAGTCCACAGCAAGAAAACATGGCACAGAACCTGCTGGATATTTAGCTAAAGCTAAGGGTGGAGACCTCCAAATCAACTGGACAAAGGCCTTCTTCCTCTGGGCTCACTACAGTCCCTAAAACAGACAGGATTTCCAGTATACCAAATGTAGGCACAAGTAAGTCCTATGCTCATGCACTGGACACAGCTTTCACTTCCTAAAATACACAATTATTTTAAAAGGTAGCTCATCTTTTAATCCCAAGCATCAAGTCTCTGTGACGTCCTCTGCTTGAGCATCTGACTCACTGAATTACAAGAAACAGGAATTCTTAGTGAAATGCAGAAAACCTGATGTGCAGATTGTAAGCACATCTGTAAGCATGTGCTGTATACTTAGCTTTGAATTCAAGAAAATTTGAAGCCCAGTTGTGTAATCTACATTGCACAATGTACAATTGTTGTACCTGAAAGTGGATTCTTCTGGTTTTAACAAAGATTAAGCTTGTTATTCAATATCTTCTTGGACTTAAGGGAGTAAGAAAAAAACTAAAGGAAATGCTAAAAGAAACCTCAGTTCACACATCTTCAAAATCAATTACCTACAAACATTTAAAAGTACCCATAGCAGCAAATTATCTAGTAAAACTTCTATTTAAATCAACTAAAGCTTCCAAATTCAATTTGTTAGCAGTAATGAGCAATAATAAATAGGAATGTAAAAAATATAACCAAAGAAAATACTCTGAACTTAAACCAATTCTTCAACAAGAATGACGATCTCTAAACTGGGTGCTACCAACAGGTTAACAGCATACAGAGACTCAAGCATCTTAAATAACTTTGGTTACAATCAAGGGAGCCCAACAGGATCTAACTGCAGCTGCAAGCCAGCTCATTTCCCCCTGCCTACCACCACATGCTCCCAGGGCCCATCTCTGGCCAACTCCAACACTTGTTAAAACCTCCTGCTACCCCATAGTCAGCAGAAAACACATAAGTACATCATTTTTGGATGAGTTTTCTGGCTAAAACAGTTTAACAAAGGACCTGATCTACTCAAGCAAGTGGAAAAGATAGAGCAAAAATGCACAGCTGGGCTGGAGAACTGCAGCAGCCACCATAAGGATCAGCTTAAGCTGCCTGGGCTGCAGGCTGAAAGCGTGCTCTGGAACACGAATGAGAAGAAAGTCAAGAAAGATTTGCTTTATGACTGGGCTGTTTTCAAGTTAATCACACACAACCCCAAGAACTGGGGGGTGAGAATGATCCCAGATAACAACAGTAGACTGTATCAGAATAAACAGATCTCAAAGCCAAGGTATCTTGTTCAACACTTAACTTCCAAGAAATGACCTGGGTAACTATTAAAGCATGTCTCAGAGAACAGTTGGGTAAAAAAACCCCAGCACCTATTGACTCACTGCCAGTCAAAACAGCCAGCCACATTCCTTCTTGTTCCCGGCTTCCTTGGTGCACTCCCACTGCTCCCATTGCAGCAGGTTTCTGGCATTCACCGACCCCTTAGTGAGTTGATTTTACTCACAAATTTGGCAAAAAAAGCTAACTTGACAAAACAGCAAACAGTTCTCCACTTGCTAAGCCAACAGAATCAGCTTGGAAGATCAGGAATGCACCAGGCCAGTTCAGGGAGAGGGAAGTCTCAGGACTTTCTTCTAGATCAGCACATGACATTACATAGGCTCAGGTATCTCAGCTAAACACCTGCTGAGCAGTGAGCCCCCCAAAGCTTCTGCACCACCAGCAAGCACAGGACAAGGGATAGCTAACCAATGTTCAGGACAGGAGCACCAATTTCAGGTCCTGTTACACTCAGCAACATTGTCTCACTATTTTTTTTTGTTCTGACCTTTAGTTATGCCCCAACATTTCTTGTATTTAAATTGTAAATTACTTTTTTCTTTTTTTGGATGGCACTTACACGCATGGGACCTTACTCTATATAGGTCAGGTCATTAGATTCTACAACAACTTGGAATCAGCAGAAATAATTATGCAACATTCGAGCAAGTGGTATTTACATCCTAACAACACTGAAGGAAATACACATGAGATTTAAGGCTAGGTGGAGAAGCTGAAATACTTGCAAAGTGAAACAGCATTTGCAAAAAACCCCAAACCACATACCTTCACTTTTGTCACCCTGGCTGAATTCAGCGTGAGGGAACACTTTGTGTAAGACCTCGAGGAGCTTAGTGAAGGTCCGTTCCAAGAGCGGCCTGATGACGGGGGACAGCGCGTGTCCCGAAGACGTCACGGCACGCTGGGAGGCAGGCACAATGTTCTGCATCGCGTGGTAGAAATCCTGCGCGCTGAGGACCACTGAGGAGACGTCCAGCTGGAGCTTCTGACTGCTCATGTAAATCTGGGGGTAGCGGCGTCTCAGGGCAATCAAGGCAGCCTCAGTGCAAAGTGCTTTTATGTCAGCTCCACAGTACCCTAGTGCACACAGAAACACAAACACCTTCCATGAAACAGCACCGCTGTGCCACACCTGTCTCAAGCATGCCTCCAGCTAAAAACAAGCTTATTTAATTAATTAATACTTCATTGTCAGGGTCCACAAAGCACCTGCCAATAGGTATCAGGTCATAATCTGGTGACAGTGTTGTATACCAAGAAATCAGGTTTATTAAGATAATACTAAGAAATTAATTCCACATTGCGGTTAAAATTACCTACATTTTCACTATACCATATGATACATAGTGTATTTTCAGTCCTGGTTTATAGGTCTGTTACTGCTCTTTCTTTTCCCTTAATACTGTATAAAGTATGTGTGCAATTTTAACAGGCTAGTCACTCTCCTTCTTTTTTCCTTTAATACCTCCACATGAACATATTCTTTAATAGGAAAGTAATTTTGTTACACTGAACATCACCAACTTTAAACTTTTACAGTCTGAGAAAATGAGCAGTATAAAGAAAAATGTTTCATGAGTAGAATATGGAAAAGATAAAATCTCTTGTTAAAAAAGCATACTCTGGATTCCTGGAAAAATGTTAACTTTTACTATCGAGAAAAATGTTTCATACTTTTTAGGAGTTTCATAACTTTACTAGTATAATCAAAAGTAGAAATTAAAATGCATTAGAATTTTAATTTAGCCTATCTTCATAAGTATCTACAGGTGGCTACCTATAATTGCTTAATCATCACTAGTAAAAAACACAGATCTGATAATTATGAAATACAGAGAGACTTAATACCTCTGAGTCTTTTGCAGTACTAATGGTTTGGGGGTTTTCCCCAGAGCTAGAAATTAGATTTCAAATTTTTCCATCTTTCTCAGCAAGAGACATTAATATGCCTCTGTATTTTGAAGCACCATAGCTCCACCTTTCAAAAACTGTAAAACAATATTCCAGTGAGAAAAGTCATTTAGAGAATTAGAGTCACTATAGGAAAATGTGTTGCACTGGGGTACTCCCATATAAAAGTTCATGGGTTTGTAATGAAGTGTTTATAGAAGGTAATTAATCAATTCTTTAGTTAAAACTATTCTCACTCAACTGTTTTTTTACCAGACTTCCTCCTCCCCACCAAGTCTTACATTAGTTGCATTTTTTCTACTCTCTTTTTGTATTAAGACAAGGGCATGTTTAGATGGGATATTAGAAAGAAATTCTTTACTATAAGGCACTTGAACCGGTTGTCCAGAGAGGCTGTGGGTGTCCCATCCTTGGAAGTATCCAAAGCCAGCTTAGATGGGGCTCTGAGCAGCCTGGTCTGCTGGAAGCTGTCCCTGCCAATGGCATGGGGGTTGGAACTGGATGAACTTTATGGTCCCTTCCAACCCAAACCATTCTATGATTCTATAGAAGATTGGTCTTTTGGCAGCATCAAGTCCCAAAACTGACACCTGCCTTGCTTCTCTCTCTTTAGCCTCTGCTGTTCTTTCAGTGCTGCTGGGACATATATTTTCCAAAATCCATACAGCAATAAGGAACAAAGCTGATTCCATACACAGTGTTTAAAAATAAAAAAGGAAGCAATTAATATGGAAGACAGACACTTTTCCATCCCCATCTTTAAGATATATAAATTTGGGGGATAAGAATAAAAGAAACCCACTTTCCAGCTATAAAGATGACTGAAATTGGATGAGACTTCAAAACACACCTTTCTTATATATACTTAAAAATAATTTAAAAAAAAAAAGGCAAAACAAAAATAAACCCACATGGAAGATCACCATAAATATCGGATGATTCCTGCAATTTTTAAACCAAGATTTGCAATTTTATAAAAAGCTTAGTAGCTACAATTGTGTAAATTTGATGAGACCACACCATGACTGTTATCTAAAACATATGTAGCAATTTACAGTCCCAGTTACCTTGAAATAAATACACATTACATTTGAAATATGTTCAGATATATCCACTATATTAATCAATAGACAACTAATTGTTTTCAGCACTGAAGTTATGCGTTTGGGTTTTTTTTAACTTTAATTTAACAGGAAATAAAAACTATGCAGGCACACTCCAACCATGTGAAACTATTAGACAATAGCTACAGGTGCAACAGAGAAATCAAACCAGGGTTCTAAATTTTGCTTTGTTCTTTAGGTATCAGGTATCACATTCCCGTTTAAATTGGTCCACTTCTCATCCAAAAACCACACTAGATTAAATAAAAAATGGGTGGGGGGAACACTAAACCAAAGCTTAAATCAAAGATATGCTGGAGATACGCAACACCCTGAATGCCTGTCAACTTAGAAACTAGTTTAGTATCTTTGTGACAAAAGATTCAACAGCTCAGGAGCTATATCCTTCCCAACTTTTCTATTAACAAATTCTGTAATATCGCTTTCTAACAGTCATTTTAATCACCGCTTGTACATCTCCAAAGAATTGCAAAATTAGGAAATAATAGCCTGTAGCCTATTTTTAAAAATAAATTCTCAGGTGATCAGATACACAATTAGTCTCCATTTCTACTTCTCATTTCTCAGGAGCAATTACAATTGAAGACTAATAATTGGTATCTCTTTTTGAGGGACTCTCTTGTGCATACTGTACATCCATTTCAGTGACAAGGAAACTGCAAAAATCCTGTACCTTGTGAAACATTAAAGAGCTTTTTATTGCTAAGAAGCAAATGCACACTGATTAAGCAGAAGAAAAACATGAGTGAAGTATTGTCAAAACAAAATAAAATGTATCATGCCTACAGTAAATAATCTGATTTAGTTTTTACCCAAATTGACCCTGTAATATAAACTCAGGGTTCAGTGGATTTGCTTCCATTTTTGAAGCATCTCACAAAATATGTTTAATTTGCCAGGAAAAATGTACTGGCACACCTTAACTTAGAACAAAATGAGGATTCCTGCCAAGTAGCCCATTTGCTTCTACCCAGCACCACCACACTCTGCTAAACATTTCTGAAGAACAATTTTCAAAAAGCAGGACAGCAAAAACCTGTGTAGGTTTCCAAAGAAGGCACTTTGATCAGCAAAATTTTCCAGCCATCCTCTTCCACCTCTACTGTGCAGAAACTGTGTCCTCTTTAAAATTTCTTCTGCCTAAAACCCACAACAAAGCGCTACTGAACTGGGTGAAGCATTTAGGTAGAAAAATCTTGATCACTTCTTCCACTTCATGTTGTGCAACTCCCTACTAAACTCCCAAAATTACTGTAGGGAAAGAGAGTTGGCAAACAATTCAGCAAGATGACAGAGATAAAAAATAACTACTAGGCTTATTTTAAAAAATTGTGAAAAACAGGAATGCTAATGCCAAAATCTCCTCCTTCATCATTACATGAGGATAGGAAAGAAAAATCTAACGTTATCCTTTTGCCACAAAACGCTCCTGCAATAATAAGCACAGAATATTTTTAACAAGCATCTTCAGCATGATAGTTTGCTTCTTTATAATTCTATTTAATAATGTTATTTAAATAACCCTTACTATATTGTAAAAATATTCATCTGCAAGATGCCAGATGGAGGAATTCACGCTTTTTTAGTTGCTAGTATGTTTTGTTTTCTGCAAGACTGAGTTTGTAGGTATGTCTCTCTGCCTACAGAAAGTTACCATTCCAAACAAGGGAATAAGCACAAGAGATAAGAAAGGATTTATAAAGTTCAGGGTATCTGGGACACGTCTCCAGTAAGGAGAACAAACATAGTAATTATGTGTGTTTACTGAAAGTGCTAATAAGACATGTGTGTGTGGTCTTCTGAGCAATGCTGTGCTGTCCCCAAGCTGCTTCACTTCATCTCACACACATTGCAGTCATGAGGCCATTCAGGGAAGTGGAGTCTTTAATTCTCACATACTCAGAAATCCTCTAAAACGTTGTAATCCATAACACCTGGGACAAAAATCAACCCTCAGGAAATAACCTATTTCTGGCAAGTCCTGGGGCTTTTCCCTTCCAATTTCCTTCTAATTACAACCCTGGATCTTAAGAAGTTCTGGGTCGCACATACACCTGCTTCCCCAAAATCATTTGCTTTGGGAGTATTTCAGCAGTTTTCTTCATTAGGATCCAAAAGCTTGGAGTTAAGTGTTGCCAAGTCTGCTGAACTGGAGAGAGGTATCAACCATGCTGTGCCAAAAGCCTGGCAAAGTCTAGGCAGCTTTTACTTGGGGAAGAGGGAGTGTTGTTTTTGGAGGGGAAGGTTGGTTGTTTTTAAAGAAAACCTGCACACAAGGGGAAATAGCAGACTGGTATAAACTGTATCACAGACATATAAGTGTACCAATGAGTCCCATTGGTAATGGCCACAAAGAACCTGGAAAGTCTGTTTAAATCATTATTGCAGCTTTTACTTATAGAAATGATGAGGCAATCCCAAGGTGAAGAAGATACACCAGTCTTACTTCAGCTGTTTTGAAAAGTCTTTGTAATACCCCAAAGATTTTCATCTTGGACATATGGAAACACTTAAATTCCAAGATACAGACTGGAAGTCAAGTATACAGTATCTGGAAAGCAGGAAAGCCAAGGAAAACAGAAGAGGGTATTTCTTTTTGTTAGCTGACTTCCACAGAACTGACAGCCTTTACGGAGCACAAAGAAGGTATTCCAATAAAATGTACAAATGGCTTTCCCTATTGTCTGAAATTTTAAAATAGTGTGCCCTCAATGAAAAAATACGGTGAACTTCTAAAAAAACATCTGTGTTCTTTTCCCATCTATTCCCCTCTCTCCCACTAAGCAGCACCACATCTTTGCATAATTCAAGCAGAATTTACATGGAACGGGTTTGTCATGTGCTGTCCTATACCCGGCAAAGCTTAAACTGGAATTTGCTGGACAGTTGTTTTCTCCTCACCAGAAGATGTTGAGGTCTTTGTGCATCAAAAGCGGAGGGATGCTGCTTCGATGAGAGATCTCCCTGTGGATGAAGAGGATAATTCGGATGTACTGTAGCTGACTGAATGGACTGATGTTCAATTTAAAGTTCTTAGATTCCCTGATGATGGATTCCAAAGCACAGATATTTGAGACTGTCCTTTTTCTGAGAACTTCAGTGCTTGTCCAAGCAGATGACTGACAGAGAATGTATCCTTGCATGACAAATTGTTGAGAAGATATTGTGGTGTGTGCTTTAAGGTCATTTCCTCTGTTAAATTCACAATAAAAATATTTGGGTTTATTTCTGATTAGATTTAAACAGCAGGCTTATCTTGAACAACCAACCTCCATTCAGTACAGCAGATCTTTGTGAGCTCCAAAGGTGTATTTAATGTATTCAAGGTGTGGTGGTTTTTTTTCTCCCCTACCTATGTCTACACTTTGAGGTTGTTCTGTGCTAGCAATCTGGAAAAAAAATTCATCTTGAGAAAGACTGGTTAGTTTGCTGGATTTATGTCAGAGGAGAGCATGCCAGTCAGTAAAAAACAAACAAAAAACAAAAACCCCACACACAAGTACTGATTTTTTTTCCTCAACAAGTAGACAGAAAAACTCCCAAGTCCCCCTATCTCTTTTGTAATAATCTAATTTAATGGGAAGTCTACCTGAAGATTCCAATTCCAACTTCATTTTGCTTCTCTTTAAGGGTATGCATCCTATATAAGGACAGTGATGTTACAGAAAGGAAACACTGTTGTATTTTCAAATCACTACTAGCGACTCATTTTGTGTTTTAGTAAGACAGAAACGTATTTTGTTACTACAAAAAGAGTGTTGTTCAAAGTACAGAAGTTTAGAAAGGTAAAGAAAAGAAAATCTTGACACATTTAACATACCTTCAAAGTTTTACACAGAAGAGAAAGCCTCTACAGTAAAAGTACTAACATCATAATACTCACCAACACATTTTTCAGCCAGTTCTCCTAAGAAAGGATCTGACAATTTGGGGTTCCAATCCCTGGTATGAATTTGCAAAATGTGCTTTCGTGCCTGATTTAAAAAAAAAAAAAAAAGAAAAGAAAATGAGATTAAAAAAACTAGCAAGCCAAAACCATGTCATAGAAAAAAGTATTATTTATTCATGTGCATCTATAGTTACTTTACCTGCTTTTGATGTAACTGAGACACATAAAATAGAACTTAGCACTCAAAAGTCTCTGAAGAGCAAAGCTTTTCCCTTCTTTTTTAATTCCATATATAAGCAGTATTTGTTTCACCAGTTCCACATTTTATTTTCTGTTTAATCAACATTATTATACATGAACTGATCAAAACTCATGTTCTATTAGGAATTGTCATAGTTTTATAATTTCATTTTTAATTACTGCACCTATGGTTAACAGGTTCTACTGTCAAAGGCCTCACCAATTAATGTATTGCTGAGTAGCACAGCACATAAACATGAATCCCAAAACGATTCCAGCTAAAAGTTCTATAAAATCCAAATACATCTATCCAGAAAGAAAATAAAATTAATTCTAAGTATAAATTCATGAAGTATTATGGCGGAGTTTATGTAAGTTTAGAATAAAGAACTGAAATGTTTCTGTTGTCAACATTGTAAAATCTGGCTGTGCATCTACATTTTTTACGTGCTTAGAAGTCGACAAGATTTAAAGTTATTTTCCTTTACCATAAGTTTCAAGCCCCAAATAGGGTTCATTATACCAATCCATAGTTTTTAGATAAGCAATTCAGTTTATTGTGAATAATTTACCTCTGTTTAGTTTTAGCTATATCCTGAAGATGTGAAGCTCAATACAACTTTATGTATATAATCTGTTTGTACTAAAAATATCTTACTAAAATTAAACGTTCTTACAAGCAAGAATAAATATTTTTATTTCATAAGCTTGGCTGTCAGGCATTCAAATGTTTAATATACTAAAGATGCTGATTAATAAATCTCCTTTCCAGGTTTTACCTTCTTGTCAGGCAAGTTGAAAAGAAACTCCCTGTCAAAGCGACCAGGTCTCCTGAGTGCAGGATCTATAGAATCCAGTCTGTTTGTAGCACCAATTACAACTATTTCACCTCTATTATCCAGTCCATCCATGAGGGCAAGAAGAGTAGACACTATAGAGCTAAAAGAGAGTTTTCAGAATAAGAAAGTATAGGGAACACTGCAAGAACTTTTGCATTTTCAAAAGCAACATTAGTAAGTTCAAAAGAAAAAAAGCTAAGCTACAAACAGGTGCACAACAGTTTCAAGTCTCATATGTTCCACTGACCTCCTGGTCTGCTGGCCCCAAATTTCTGTCCTATTTCTCTCAGCAGAGATGGACACATAGATACTACCACCTATAGAATAACAGGTACAAGTGTGCTGCCAAACAGAGCCCAAAACCCAGAACCAAAACTGAGATTGAAAGCAGCTATGAAGAATTTCAGCCAGCAGCAAACATTTTTTAAAAAATGTTTTAAAAAATGACACTATAGCAACACAAGACATGTTTGTACATCACACCATCTAGAATCAAAATCACAGGTGAGTTCAGTTCATTGATAGAACATTACAGTTCATCATGTTAGAATAAAATTTTTCAACTGGTTATTCTATTGGGCTGGTAACAGACAATCTGTTTACATCACAAAACAGCAAACCAAGGAATGGCTGTGGAAATCTTGCAGTTAATAATGTGGCTCAAGGGTAATTGTCACTGCAATTCAATTCCCAGCAAATTACAGTTTGCCAGAAGGACTGAAAAGATGACTTTCAACACCAGAAAACCAATCTGTCCTTTCTAGTGTAAGTGGGCTTCAGAAAAAGTAAAAACCTTTCCTGGGAAATGAGTAAAATTACATTTAAGAGTTCACCTAGATAAGGTACCCTATACAAAGATAATGGCAGCATAGAAGAAATATTACCTGTGAATCTGATCTTGTCTGCTAGAACGAACTGGAGCCAAGCCATCTATTTCATCAAAAAAGATTATAGAGGGTCTCATCAAGTATGCCTGGTATGCAATATATAAAACAAAAATTGAATTCACTGTTAATTCCTGATTTATCCATCAACACTGAAAACTGGTTTCACTAGAAAGCATTAACATGCTAAATTAACACACATACTGAGACATCTTTGTTAAAAAGTGTAAAGTCTGAAATGAAAACTGAATTTCCAATTCAGCAGTGTTTCAAAGCAAAGCTGAGTGCAGTCTGCTTCGAGTAAGCAAGATGGCACCAGTGTACCAGTTTCACTGTGTGCTGCACAGGTTAAAGACAAACACACACCTTCCAGTCAGTTAGAGAGAACATGATCTTATCTGCTCACAATCTGTTTGTTTAGACATCTCTATCTGACAGCTACTTTTCTTTGAGCTACTGCATTTTACTGCTTTGTGTGATTCTCTGTTCTGTCCAATCTCTTCTAAGCCAAAAAAGAACATTAAAATAGACACACAACCAACGCAGTCATGCAGTTCCCCCTGTAGCATTTATTTTGAACATGCCAGTCAAACTCAAACTCATTGACTGATTTTTTTTTCCCCAATTTTTACCCAAACTACTTTGCTTCTTTAATGGACAAGTCAAGAGACTTCTTTCTCTAAGTTTCCAGAGAGAGAAAAACTACTCAGAATTCCTCTATTCTTATTGTCTAAGTATGCCATTTGGTAAAATCCTGCTTAATTTATGAAAATGTAGTTATTTGTTTCAATTGCAAATACCTTTGGCTACCTAAACCACAAAATACAACATACAGAGAAATCATATGAAAAAAACGTATTTTGTTCTAACCTGATCGAAAAGGAGTCGAAGCTGACGTTCAGATTCACCAACCCACTTACTGAGACAGTCTGCTCCTTTCCTCATAAAGAAAGCCACCTTTTTGTCTCCTTGACTGCATTCATTAGCTAGAGCTCTAGCTACCAAGGTTTTACCTGTTCCAGGAGGACCATAGAATAAACAGCCCCTGAAGATAAATGGATCAACACAGTCACAAACTTATTTTACGTCTCCTGAAAAACTCCAAGTCAAATTTTAAAATGAAGACAGGGAGCCTGGAGAAGAAAGACTTAAGATCTTGTATTATTATTTTGTGTATTAGCATGACTTCATAAAATCTAAGATTGTTTTATGCTTTCAAATCAGTAAAACTTTGATCTGTAAAGAACATTAATCAAAGGCATATTAAGTTTCCAAAGTCTTCTTTTACATTAGTTAAATACCACCTCTTCAAATATTAGAAGTTAGGTAACACTTTAATCAGCGTTTGTTACTTCTTTGGAATGAAGTAATTAAGTGACAAAAATATCCCCACAATGTCAATTTACTTAGATACCATGTATCCATTTAAATCACACAGCAAGATAACTGATTAATAAATATTAAAATCACAGTATAATATTACTGAGAAAAACATCAGCATTTTGCTTGATCTAGTAAAATATTTAATAACATAATGGGAAAAAAAGGCAAGGTACTACTAAATAGAACACATGAGAATTCTTTCTTTAACCAAATCACAAAGTTTACTGTCCTACCACAAGAAAAATAAACTAAATTTTTTTAACTCTTCATCCTGCTTATTACATATTCTGAGACAAGTGGAGTAGCAAACACATAAATCTATTTGATTTCAGGGCAAGAATCAATCTCCTATGTGTTTTCAATTCTTCAGCGCTTAATAAAAAAATGCAACAGTAAGAGTACATACACCTACCTTGGTGGCTGAATTTTGAATTTTTCAAATATTTCTGGATAGAGAAGAGGAAACACTACCATTTCCTTAAGTGCAAGGATATGATGGCTCAATCCCCCTATACTATCAAAACACACCTTAGGGGGAAAAAAAGCATACAAAGTTTATATTGTAACAGTGTTCCACAAGAGCACCTTTATTTATAAAACATTTGAAAACAAATTAGAAAAAATACTGCATTGACCAACAGGAATTCCCTGAATTTTCGAAGTGTGAAAAAAATAGTTGAGAAAATCATCTCTTGGCTGCCCACAAGAGGTTTATCTGGTTTGCAAGTTAACTGTGCCAGGGACGCCTGGACATCTACAAAGATCCAGCCTGAGTCCCAGAGCAAATGCTTTGTAGTCCAAAAAACACAGACAAAAGCTTTGGTAAAAATAAAATAAAATAAAATAAAATAAAATAAAATAAAATAAAATAAAATAAAATAAAATAAAAAATATCAGTGAGCTTTTTATGAATTTACTTCAAACTCAGTTAGAGGCTGTGGTCAATTCTGCTTATGCATAACTGAGGGAAGGAAGATAAAAAGCTCCAACAAAACCTACCGATTTATCAACAATCATAGGGTCAACATCAGCCAAACTTGCCCCAACTTTCACACGTTCTCGAAGGATTCCACTAGCTAAGTCTTCTGCTCTGAAGTTTAAAGGCAGGCACCTGTTCAACAACAAACAAACACCAAACAAATACAGTTCTTTTTTCACTGCTTGGAGGAGAAGAACCAAGAGATTAAATGCCTTTTACTACATAAAGAGATAACCTTCCCAGATTGGTAAACAAAACTAATCTATTTTTTTGTGGCAATCATTGTTACGTATCTGGAAGTTCCTTAATATAGTTTTATGTTTCCATACACATATTTCAATCTGAAGAACCAGGCTGGACAGATTATTTTGATTCAACACAGATGAAACAGTATTTCCTTCCTTTAAGCCCCTACACAGATATTACATCAGGCCAACTACACAGGTAAAGGGAGGAAGAAAGGTACCAGTAAGACACAGGTTACACTCAGAACTACACTTCTGGTACATTGCTTGAATTCCTTGTGATCGGAAAGGGAGCAATGTGGCAGACAGGAAGAGATGGAAAAAAGCTGAGGAAAATTTTATTTCCTGCGGAATTTTCCTACTTAGGTATCTGTGGAGGTGAATAGATTTACTTACAGATCTTCCACTTTTAGATTAGTGCTAAATACATGTAAGGTCAAAAAAATAGGCACTGGGTGTGTAGAACGCATGAATTGTTACACAAGAGGAAGAGGGAAGAGCTGGGAGTACAACTGAATTAACTGGGACCAAGTTACACCGACGATAATATTTTAACCAACAGGAGTTATCTTTTATAACCCAACTGAATCAAACAGCTATTCCTGTATTTCCATCTTTTTATCACTAGTATTAATTAATCTACTCATAAGACTCCAAAATCTGTATTAATATATAACCAGCACTCCTCCTAAACCATGTCTGCAGGTTTACAGGCAAAATCAAAAGTCTCCAGAACTCATAAAACATTACAGTCTAGTTCTGTTTATTTTCTGATAAATAATAAAATCAAACCATTCTAAAGACCAAGGATGTTCTGATACCTATTTCTTGCTCTGGCTATGCTTTTAGATTTTCTTCTTTCAAAACGTTCTTCATCTGAAGAGGTTGTATCGCTGCTGTGAATGGCGTGCTTCTTTCTCCTATGGAAGTGGCAAAACAAACAGAAAACTCAGTCTTTTTTGGAGTAGAATGCCATGTTTTGGTCCTTCTATAAAAATGAAACTGAAATGGCAAGTACAGTACTGATCAGTAAGTAGTGTAAGTACTGAGATGCCTGCAAATTCTAGCTTCATTAAGTATCAAAATAATCTGAGAGGGGAACAACAGCTCTTACTGCCACAGCGATTATCTGATTTCAACATGAACATTACTAGGACAGTAGAGCCCCATAAGAAGTGTGGTCCAGTCCACGTCACCTCAGCACTGTGATTTGAATATTCAATCAATAAGCTGCAACTGTACTTAGGAAAGCTTCCAACCACTTTAGGCACCTCTAACATAACAGACATACCAAGATCTCCTTACTCAGTTTGGTTTTTCCTTTAAATATTCTTTGAAAAAATTCCATACTTCACAAAGTATATAGTCTCTTTTTATGAGGTTATTAATTCTGAATAGCAGAACAGACCCTCAAATACCTGTACTTCTGATCTGAATCCATGTAAAATTACTATCCAAAGTCTGAATGAATCATTTCTTATTTTAGTATGACAGTATTTCAGAAAACTGAGTATTTCAGAAATACAACAGAATGTACATTAAATCGTCTGTACAAAAAGGTGTTGAGTTTGATATTGGTTTGGAAAATTCAGCACTTTCTTGCATGAAGAAGTTGGCTACTAGTAAAAAGTCTTCAATTTTAAGTGAATATAGTGAGTTGCATCATCTGTATGAACATGATAATGCACTGAATTAACTGGTTTTTGCCAATGGATAACATGGTCTATCAGTTTTACTGTTCAATGACCAAAAATGAGATACATTTCAAAATATATCAAAGAGAGTATCACGCAATTGGGAAGACTTTTTATGACAGTGCCTTGACAAGAAGGGATAAAATGAGGGCTGAGTAATGAGCAGGCTAAAACTGAAGGGGTAATAACTTTCACACTCTTCATATATAAATAGTAAGTACAAGTCCAGAGATTATACAAAAAAAGTCACACAAGGAGAAAAAAAACAACTCCTATTTGTATTAAAAAGAAACTTTAGAATCCTAAGATTCAGCCGCTACTTTATTTACTTTATGTATTTTCACTATGCCATTAAGTTAAGCAGTAAGACAAGAGTTTCAGCTATGACTAGTATTCATTTACTTGGATTCTGTTCATGGACAGACTTGTCTTTTTGAAGCTTTTATTAAGTTTATTTTTTAAAAAATGTTTTAAGCTGTAATCTCATCTGTTTTGTTACATAAAGCCTACCGACAGTTTCCAAGACAACTTGGTACATTCCAGACTTCTTTGACACAAAACATAAGAGTCAAAAATTATGCTTGCTAAATATTTTATTAAATTGTTGGTAATTCTTGGATGGAATTTGAACTGAAAGAAAACAAAAAACATTAACCTGTTTTGCTCAGTTTTGTAGAACAGAAAGGGGATATTTGTTAAACTGATGTGCTGGATTTAAATATTAAATATACAGCCTTACAGAAAAAGCTACATTGTGCCATGCAGAATTCCTTCCAGTACTTGTAGCACACCTGTTTCCATTCTGTTTAGCACAAAGCTTCTACTGGGATTACGAAGTGCCATGACACTCCTGTTTGGATGCTGATCAGGGTCTGAACCTAGGATACAGTTCAAGACCCACTCACATGCATAAATGAACTGTGCAACTCACTCAGGAATGGTTCAAAAATCAAAAGCTACCAGAATGTACTAAAGGAAAGCAAACAAATTACATACCAAAAGACTGACATTTACCTGATATGGCTTCTTCTTGCAGGAGATCTGTGAATATCAAATAGTGTATTTTCTCTCTTTTTTTGATGAGCTGGCACTGTAACATCAATTACAAAAGAATTATAAACTAATCTAAATGCAGCACGTAAGTGCTAGATTATCACTTCATCAATAAGGTTATCACTGGTTTCTCCAAAAGCTTAAATTAAGGAAGTAATTGGGCAGGGGACTTTGTCACTATCACTGTACTTGGCTGGATGCAGCCATGGGAATTCCATCCTCACCCTTCTCAAATTATCAGAGCTGTGTCTGTCATGGCACAGAATGTAACTCATTCAGGGCACTAGCATTTTTAGTTTATTTGCAGGACATGAAACTCCATACAGAAACCTCTTCATAGCTGATAATATGGGACATTTTGAAATTTCTCTGAACAAATAAACCACAGCAGTTCTCTATCAGAGAAATCACATTCTATGATCTTGACTTGCAGAAATGGTTCAAAGCTCCATCAGGGCAAACTCAAACTTGACAGGAAGAAGCATTTCTTTACTGAGAGGGTGGTCCAACACTGGAACAGGCTTCCTAAAGAAGTGGTCGATGCCCCAAGCCTGTCATAAGAAGCATTTGGACAATGCCCTGAATAAAATGGTTTTGGTCAGCCCTGAAGCAGTCAGGCAGCTGGACTAGATGATCACTGCAGATTCCTTCCAACTGAAATACTTTAAATTTCTCATCTGTGATAACTGCTGCTATGCTATTTATCTGCAGTTATGAATTAGGCTTACTACTGAAGAAGAGAAGCAGGCATAACAGTAACTATTTTTTCTATGTAATCACCTAATTTAATAGATTGCTTTCTGCCAAGTATTTCTTGACTTAAACCCCATTCACCTCCAACCCTGAGCCCAGCAGAGTTCAATGAGGCAGCAATGCCACCACCACTGACAAACTGACAGACTGTGTCTCAGCAGTCCCATCCACGTGGTGAACCACAACAGGTCAGGATGGAAATCACACAGTGCTGCTGCATCCCTGTTACTCGGTCAGGGGTGAAGAGTAGCCATCCAACTATTCCCTCCCCACATCCATGGTATTCCGCAGGTCAGAAGAGCAGAACAGCATGAGCACTGTCCGGTTCCTCACCTATTGGAGGGGCCTGGTATCTCTCAACAGTTTTTCTCTGTCTGAGATTATACGGCCGATCATTTTCTTCCCCCTCAGCTTCTTCGACTTCTATATCTCCGTCTTCTTCCTGAGACTCTGTTGGGGGGTAAAAATATTTTCAGAACACTTCCACTTCATGTCAGAGCTACTTTCATCCTAAAAAATTAACACTTTAACGGTCACTGAGAATTACTGCCTATATATTAATTAACACTAATTGGCAAATCACTGGAAATTTGAAGACCACAATAAATCTACAGCACATTGTTAAATTTCCTTCTAGCTTTTTACAGAAGATTCTGGAAAGGTAAAAGAAAAATAAATGTATTCAAAACAGCTCTAGCTGGAAAATACTTCAAACATCACTTCTATCTGCTGTATTTTTCCTTCAATAATTATCCCTCAAATTAAGGATAATGCATTTCTTTTCTTTTCCATAGGAGCCTCAATAAATCAAATATTTGACACAGCATGAAAAATAGTACAACTTTATGATTTACAGCATCATTTTTACACAAAGCAAAGGAACACAGAAATACACTTTATACACTTTGTGTATGAAGGCACAACCTAGGCCCATCTGTTAACAGGATCAGAATTTCCATCCATGCATCTCAGAACTAGGACTGCATTCTTATTAATTGGGACACACCACACCTTCCACAGCAGTTTTAGTTAAAAACTGAGACTATGCTGAAACCTGTATGGATGCCTAAAGTTCAAGTCTGATTTCTTAAGGAGGCCAAGCACGATGCTGATCAGGCCATCAAAGTCAGCCACAATCCCTTCTTTCCCAGTAATTTTGGAACCTATTGACCAGTTTCACTCAGATTTTTAAAGTAAAGTACAATTTCAAATACAGCTGTGCCCTTACAAGCCTTCTAAAATGTCGATGGACAGAAAACAGACTTTAATTAATACCTTCCCCCAAAGGAAAGATGCAAGCCTAATTATTACAAATTCTTTCTGGTAATTGCCACTCAGCACAGGAGAAACATCAAGTCAGTTAGAACACACATAGTTGTAGACTACATTCATCACATCTTGGCTTACACCAGATTGTTACAGGGGATGTAAGGAAAGCTCCAGTGACTTAGTGTTATGAAAAATGGAAGGAAGGAAATGTAGTATACAAACATTTAGAAACCAGGCATTGTTCTGCTTTCTGTAGTGCAATATATTGCTACCTTATGTGAAGAAGTTTGTTTTGTAAGTATTTGAGACAAACCCCTACAATTTTTTACAACCCATACCTTCTTCTTCCCCTTCTGTGGACACTTCATGGTGGTTCTGAATCCCATAGCTATTTCTCCTCAGTGATTTCCTCCTCCTTTTCACTCGAGAATACATATCCATGTTTTCCTGGAATAAAATTCACATGTACTCCCATCAGCACTGTCCCATGTCACTCACAGTCTTAGTGCAGTAAGTAATGCTCCACACAATCCCTAGCCCTCAAGTGTTTTTCCAGCAGAGCTCTCCACAGGTAGACTACAAAAGCACTCACTTAACAGTGCTAAAGTAAGTCTCTCAGGCAGAACCTAGTCCATCTAATACAGAGTAACATCAGTATCAAGCCATTTTCATGAAAAAAGATGATGATAGTCCCTGGTCCTGTTTCCAAGCTACCTGAGTATGCTTCAAACCAAAGAAGAACCACCACAGCACAGCATGACAGCATGACTGAATTTGTCAATAAAGAAAACATAATGTCGTGTATATCCATTAATTTAGTTCTGAATTTTAGTTATCAAAGTTTAGTTTATCAAGTTTAATGGTATACACTGAAGAAAATCAGAAACCTTTAGACAGAGCTACAGACAAATGTATGGTGTTTGCAAAAACAAACATGCTCTGCCTTGGTATGCCTTTTATCCAAGAGCTCAGAAACTCTGCACTTACGAATTCTGTATCTGTCCACATCCGTAGCCGCTCTACCTCCCCAGATCGCCTGTTCCTCCTGATGTTAATATTATCCATTTCCTGTAGGACAGCTTCAGCAGTACTAAAATATATGCAACAGTTAACACACACAAAAAAGTCAAAACAGTAACATGCAGAACTTTTGACATAGCATCCAACATCTTAAGTTGTCTATCAATTAACTACAAACCCAACCATAATAAAACTGAACGAATATAAACTAAGAAGTATGTAAAAGAAGAAATGCTGATGCTATTAAAGTTTGGGATTCAAATTAGACAGTAGCATTTTAAAAGACTTTTTAAAAAATTTTGTTCAGTATAAATTGTAGCATATATATTTGCAACTGCTTAGACATAAGATTAGGTGTCAGGTAAGATTAAATTTGAAAAATAAGAAAGCAAAGCTTTTTACCTACAATTATAATACTGGGAATGCAATTAATGCCTCCAGCCCATAAGCTTTACAGTTTCTTACCATGGCCTCAGAAAGACACTAGAACATAAAGGATTTTCTTTTTGTTAAATCAGTAACATCTAGAATCTCGTTGTTCCGAATTTGACCTCACTACCATTCCTCATCTACTATTTAATTAGTCAGCATTTTCATTTTCTCGAGTATTTGTAAACAGCTGCCAAAACAATGGTGGTATATAAGCAATAACCCTGGCCAAGATGCTTCACTGCTAAGGAAGAGAACGACACAGTACTAGCCAGGCCAAGTGAATTATTTGGCCACCTGTCCTGAAGACCATGTTACTGCTCTCCATGGTGATTAGAGTAGCTTTCAACTGGAATTTTACTATATTTGTATAATATTTGTAAGACAGAAACTTTCATTTCCTTTTTTTCAAGCTGTTTAAAAGTAAATCTAAAGGGTGAAAGCCTGCCTAGAAAGAAGACAGTGGAAGTTCTGGTGATATAAGTCAGTAAAGTCACGATTTCATTATGAGAGCTCCTCTCAATTTTAAACAATTCTTTCAAAATATCTGTGATGTGTGACAGAACCATTTCAAGTAAAATCATGCTGCAGTTTGCTACCAAAGAAAATAGGGTTGAAAGGGACCTGGAAAAGTCTAAGTGCTCTGCCAGGCAAGAGCACACTACAGAATGCCTAAACAGTTCTTGACAGACTTTTGTCTAACCTGTTCTTAAAAACCTCTAATGATTATGGGACACACTGTTATCAGTATAAGCTCATATAGAGACTTCAGTACCATGATCTTATCAAATTACAACCTTCATGGTAGACTTTTTCCTACTGTTGATGAAGAGAGGGAGATTCAACTGCAACTAGAAAAATAAATGTAACTCAATGTAAGTTTGCAAACTGATACCAAATAGTTACTGAGTAAGATGAAAAAGAAAATTAAATTAAAGATTCAACAGAATACATTTAACAATAAAGATAATACTTGACAATTAAATGCTTATGTTTAAATCATTTTACGGCACTAGAGAGAGCAGTCTCTCACAGATGTGACTGTTAAAACCTGTTTTACAGGTGGGAAAATCAGGACATATTAAGTGACCTGCCCAAGGCTAGAGAGAAATAGTATTTCAAAAATAAGCATTTCTGGCTCCCATTCCTATGCTCAGACCAGACCATGCCTCCCTGTCTGACCTACTTTGTCTGCACAGTAAATGTCAAAAAGTGACACCCACCCTATGTGAATTATTAACAAATGGTAAAAAACAAAAACAAAAGAAAGCTACAAACTTTTGATATTTTATGATCAAAATCATACAAGCAAAATCTAGAATGCTTCCAAGCACTGCTGCTAATCACCAATTTACATGACATTTAAGGTATCACTACATAAACAGGTTACCAAGAAACAAACTAGGGTGTGGATTTACAGCACTCAGGCACTCTCCAGTAACTGCCAACATACAGCCTTATCCAGGTGTAAACACAGAGTAACTTACTCTTCAATGGAAGCCTGGGAAGCTGCTCTGCATTTAGAGCATGGATACCATGGCAGCCACAGCACAGACCCAGCTGTAACTCAAACCACAATCTAGCTTGTCTCAATGCATCCCCACAGTAAAACACAGACATGGCACTGGAACACAGGGGTTTCTAATTTTAAAAAATCATTAAGGTGCTTGGTGAATACAACTGTAGTATCCCCACATACCTGTTTACTAGCTGATCAAACAATAAACTCTGATTCAAAGTTTCAAATCTGTTTTTCCTGGACCGACAACTTTTTCTGACTTCTATATCTCCGTTTATGCAAGCATGGTCCCCATCTCCCTTTTTTTCCCCTCGAAGGGGGTGGCTTTTGAGAGCTAAGAGAAATTTGTATTACTACTTCAAAACGCAGAAAACAACATTTTCACAAACAAGAATTAGTAAGAGAATACTTAGCAAGGACAATAAACCAAAAGTTATTAAGCACAGTATGAGCTAAAGAACTGTATTTTTTTATTCCTAAAGAAGTTATTTTAAAAGTTATTTCTGCATATTCAAGCTTATTTCCTTAGATGATAATCTTATTTTATGATGAAAATTTGGCATTCAGTTAAGCATTCAATATTTTTACGTTAACATCAACACTAAAATGCACACTTGGCCCGCAGTTTCAATTCTTAAGTCTTTCAAATACAGTATCAAAAGGTCAGATACAACATATTGACTTCACAAGCAAATCTACACCAGCTACTTTGTACACTGCCAAACAAAGAGATCCCACTGCTGATTGTTCCTTAGGCACCAGAATAAATAATAAAGTACCAAATATGCTTAATGAAATAACACTTTACACAGAGTCAACACAGAACAAGACAGAACTGATGAAAAAGGGACACATAAGACCAAGTGGGTTTAGCTGAGATAAGCAATGAAATGGCAAGTTTGTAAGGTACAAGCTTTTAGGAAGACTGTTCAAGGTAGCAGGAGCTGCAGACAAGGCAGGTCTCTCTAAAGCAATAGCAGAGTCAAGTAATGTTAAGAACCACAGAAGGCCAAATTTCAGATGAGCAAAGAGAGTAGGTAAATTAAAGAGACCAACTAGGAGAGGAAGGCCAAAATTAGTTCATAACAGTAATTTGGGAATTAAGGAAAACACTGAGATCATGGCCAAGAGGTCTGAATTGAGAAGAGAAATGGATTTTCATCTAAAAATGTTCCCCATATCCACAAAGAGTATCCAAGATGGTGACTGGAGAAAACTGAGTCAAAACATTAACTTTTCTGGTCAAAATGGTCAAAGTAATCAGTAAAACTATCAAAAACATATGTCACTGAAAACTGTTGACATAAAACTGTTTAATGTGAAAGTTGATACAAAAAGGTTTGCTATAATTCACTTACATAAGCTACGTCCATTTGGTAGTGTAGCACCAGGCTGAGAAGTTAACCTAGGAAACAATCAGACACACAAATCACATTAACATTCCTTAGGTCAAGCAGAAGACACAGCGAAAATAGAACTTTGACTGTAAAATGCTCCATGATACTCTGATTTCAAAACCTTTGCGAGACGTAGCCTTGGAAGAGTCTGCTTCATGCCCAACACCTTAGTGAAAACAAAACTGCTCAATACCAATTATATGAATCCCCCCAACTGTCAAAGCATCTCTTTGATTAATCTCCCTCATCTTTCCTCATGCCCTTGTCCTGTTAACTCTCCCCTTAAATTTCAGAACAGAACCTTGGTATAGCTCTCCAAAGGCAACCATCATTCCAACACCTCAGATAAACCAATAGAAGTAACAAAACTTTTGGGAAAAGTCTTAGTGACTCAAGATCCCTGTTTAGCGCAGCGCTTTGGATTTTGGCAGAAACAACAAAAAACTTCAGATGCAAAGACATGTTGCGGTGGGTTCTAAATGAGCAACAATATGATTTTCAGCACCCTGGCCAAATTTCATTTGACACAATGATCTAAATTCTCCTGGCTGTATTAAATATTTCTTTTGGTATATTGACATCTCTAGGAGGTCCAGTACAACTCTACTCTTATAAACAAAAGAAACAGAAGGTGCACAAGTTTCAATACATTCCCAATGACCATGGCACATTAATATGATAGATTTAATTCATTCTGTTTTTAAAGAGCAAAATAAACAAAAGAGGTCTATTTTGAGATTTACAAAGCTTTTAAGCAAACTTCATCCTAGCAGTCCAGTAGTGATTTAGAGTCACTCTTATATTATACAAAGCATTACAAGAATGATTTTGACATGTACATAAATATGAAATACATATCTACAAAAGAATCAGTATCAACTGAAAGTTTGTGGATCAGGAACATACTGTGTACACTGTCTCATAATTATTTGTAATCATGTGAAGAACCTTATGAACACAAGAATGCTTTGTAAAATACTATTAAATCAGAGTTATAAAATAAAATTAATCACTTCAGCTTCAAGTTACAAAAATGTGGCAGGACTGAGGCTATATTCAGTAAAATTTACTTACTAGGCTGAACAACAATAGAAATAAACTTGACCGTTATCCATTCCCTAAAGATGGTAACACTGATTCCCTAATTAAAACGTCAAAAAGCTTGAGTACATAAAAATACCAATTACATTACTAAATCCGGATGCATCAAGAACCTAACATTCAGACAGCATCTCAAATAAAATTACTTTCTATTTTTTGCACATATATGCATAGAAAGGAAATAGAGATGAGAGAATTTATGTAATCCACATTCCTGGAGTCTTAAACTGAAGAAAATGGTGTGAAAATAACATGCTTCAGAAGTACACTCCTGAGCTGCAGCTGACTGCAGAAGTAGTGTAAGTGGGATAACAAAACAGGAAAAACTGGTATGAGTTCCTTCTTCTCCTGGCATCAATTACCTGGACTGTCCAGTTGAGATGCTCCATTCCTCTCGCTGCCCAGTACTGCGTGATTTTGATTTGTCTTTGCACACAGGATCAGCATGTTTTGAGGTACGTTTGGCAGGAGGAGATATGTGGCTATCACTCAAACTAGCATCACTACCTTCATCTTTCTGAAAAGAAAAAAAGCATCAGATCATACTTAATTGGCTCATTTGCCGATATCCTTACAGGAAAAGGGTAAACTTCAGCTTAGTAAAAGGAAAGTCTCTCTCAAACTCTTAGTGACCAACCTGTGTAAAATGTTAAAAGTGTTTATTCTGAAAACATTAACAGAAACTATGAAAATATTTAATTTCAAATATTAAACTTCTATAATAGTTTTTCTGTATTTCTGAACAAGTATTGTTTCTATAACCCATTGTAATTTTTATATCATAACATGACACTGCTATTTTCACCTTACTTGCAAAAGAGCTAGTAATGCCATAAGGAGAGAAAACAACTGAGGAAAATTAAGATACTTAAAAACACAGCAATTATTTATTCTATTGATGTTGTCTTTGTCTTTAAAACTCTTAAACAAACACTCTTCCTTCTTGTAAGTTTTCCAGTACCTTGTTCTACCCGTCAAACGGTCCAGCACACAGCCAGGAGGTGTCCAACATGTTCATTAACAGCATTATGCACACTAAACAGCTTACTCTTAACACCTTTTAAGAAGCACCTAAAGAGTACCAAAAGGGGCCTTTTTTCTGTTGAAGGTAACAGAGACAGAAACTCAAAGATCATAGCAAGGGATTACTTCAGAGTTGTACACAAGAAATGAGAAGACAGCAAACTACAGAGGATCTGCTTCTGTTGAGGTGAACTACTGCAACAAAACATAAAACCAGAATTCTATCAACTACAAATTTTAGCTCATCAAAACAGTCTTGGTGTCATCCAGTGGGACCCTGGGCAAACCTCATCAAGTTCAACAAGTCCAAGTGCAAGGTCCTGCACCTGGGTCCAGGCAATCCAAAGCACAAGTACAGGCTGGGTGGAAAATGGATGGAGAGCAGCCCACGGAAGAAGGACTCGGGGGTGTTACTTGACAAGAAGCTCAACGTGTCCCCACAATGAGCTCCTGCAGCTCAGAAAGCCAAAGTGTCCGGGGCTGCATCAGCAGCAAAATGGGCAGCAAGTCAAGGGAGAGGATTCTCCCTGCCTATGTCCCCACTCCAGAGATCCCACCTGGAGTCCTGTGTCCAGCTCTGAGGCCCACAGCATATGAAGGACATGGAACTGTTGGAGGAAGTCCAGAGAAGGCCAGGAAGATAATCCAAGGGCTGGAGCAGCTGTGCTGTGGAGACGGGCTGAGAGAGTCGGGGTTGTTCAGCTTGGAGAAGGCTCCAGGGAGATCTCCTAGAACTTGCCGGTAACTAAAGGGGCTCATAAGAGAGCTGGAAAGCGATGGTTTAACAAGGGCATGTATTGACAGGACAAGGGGAGATAGTTTTAAACTGACAGATGGCAAGTTTAAGTTAGATATTAGGAAGAAATTCTTCCCTGTGAGGGTGGTGAGGCCCTGGCACAGGTTGCCCAAAGAAGCTGTGGCTGCCCCATCCCTGGAGTGTTCAAGGCCAGGCTGGATGTGGTTTTGAGCAGCTTGGGATAGTGGAAGGTGTCCTTTTCCATGGCAAGGGTTTTGGAACTAGATGATCCTTAAGGTTCCTTCCAACCCAGACCATTCTATGATTCTATGGTTAAAAATCTGAATATCCTTTATTGCAACAACAGAGAACCAATTTTCAAATATTAAGGTCCAGGAATTGTCACTAAGCACTTCAACTATGACAAAAAGATAATTTTATTTATACACACGGAGATCACCACAGAAGTCCCATTTGTTCATCAGGCTTATTAACAACAACAATCTGCTTTATACTCCAGATACTTCAACATCACGTGTCATGTAATCAAGAAAACGAAAAAAGAAAATGCTTAATTTTTAAGAGAGGAGGACAATATCACAGCACAGTATTTAGAAAGTGAAATCCAAATGTATGGGTGCAGTTTGACAAGACAACTCAGCACCACTGTGACACAGGGAGAGTCCATGCACTCCTCTGCCTGACTACACAGCACCTCTCCAATGTCCTCTGATCATCTTCTGATGTTTCTCTGACCCACCCATAAACTAGACCAGCTCACTAGAGCTTCAAAAGCTCACTTTCCTTCTGCTACATGAACTTCCTACCTTGTCAATGATGTTAAGAATTTCATGAGGGATCAGACAAGTACAAAATATAGTGCAAGAAAAAAACACAAGCTGAAGACAAGACCACTGTCTGTAGAAACAGAAAGCTTCAAGTGAAATAGGCTGTCTGCATCACACCTTAACATTTTGTCCCAAATATATATTTTAACAAATATTAACTAAATACTTATAATACCACTAATAAATTAATACAGTATTCATTATGATATAGTATTTATTTACTACATATGTTAAGGTGATAATACTTATAAATACTTTTGATGATACTAAAAAGTACTAAACACTGAAAACTAGTATTAAATGTTAACCAGCCCACGTTCATATGTCATTTTAAAAGTAGATTTAGCTTTGGTAATTTTTAGCCTGTCAAGATAAATCCAGGGAAGAAAGAGGTCTATACGAAGATTCAATCTCAAGACTCACTTAACTCTAGTTAAAAAAAAAAAAAAAAAAATCTTACTTTTTTCTTCCTCATTATTTCACTTCTTCAGGACATGAAACAATGTAACTCAAAATAATATCTATACTAAAAGCTCATAATTAGAACTTCAAATTAGATGAAATAGAATTTGGTACTTAAAAGGAAGACTTGGTCAAAGTGGTAGCAGAGTAATGACAACCATTCCTAAATACAAAACACCCACACCCTGCACAGCACTATAAAATACATGGACAGCACCTGGCTGTTTTCCATAACACTCTGAAACTACAAATTACCAACTTTTTACAAAATTTTAATAGCCTGCATATTCACTTCTAAACACTATAAGCATTTGTGTATATACTTTTTGCTTTATGCAGTAATGAGTTTACTTGTGGACTTAGAGAAATACAACCCTGCTTAAGTCAATTTTAGTAACTACTTTCCGAAACTACACAAGCTCCCCTGCAAAGGATAGAAGCAGAGTTTCAAGGTAAGCCACAGAACCAGTTTGAAACCGGCTAAGCGAGACAGAGAAAATGAAACTAGGAAAGATGAAGCAGCATGCAACAAAGCTTTACAAGGGGTAACATTAAAGCTGTTTTGCCAGCAGTGAAATTAGTAATGCACAGGTTCCTTTAGTCCATCTCCACCCCATTCCATGCAAAAAGCCAAACTCCTCCGAGTCTCCTATCATCACCTTTCTCTATGTTTCCTCCAGTGCCTTGCCTCTGGTCTCATGATCGGCTAGGGTCCCTCATTTGTCCTGTCAGCTGGCAGCTAAAACAAAATACTGGCAATGGAGACAAATTCTGCTACTTCAGATCTCCCTCTGCTACCAATATTCACAAAATTTATAAAAGCTGAGTAGCTTTGAGATCTCTAATGCTGTCAAATGAACATATACTGGCAAATAGCTTCAGAAACTGGAAGAGCAGGCTGTCAGTGTGATCACATGAGCGATCAGTTCCTTGCAGCTGCCTAAGGAACCAGACTAGCAATTAAGGGGTTTATTTAATTAGGTTATTCTTTGTTTAGGCTGTTATTTTCAGCTGAGCCTCACTTGTCTGCATATTAACTCTACACACAAACTCAGCAAGTACAAACCAAGTTAAAATTTAAGATACTCAAGTCCAAATACTAACCTATGTCAGGATACATGCTGTGTAAGATGCACTAACACAGAAAATGTTTTACCATGAAGTAGTGACAAATTTGAAATCACAATTTCCACTACAAAGTTGAAATCACAGAAATTTTAAATAGATTACCAAGAACCCAAGCTTCATTTTCCAGTTAACAGGCAATCTTAAAAATTCAAGCTCTAGGGAATCAAATCACACTTAGACTACCATCCAGAACCTTCACCTACCCACAGCAAAATATGGAGATAGAGTTTTCGTAACACTCAAGAGACTACCCAAACTGGGATATGCTAGAACAAGACAGGAAATTAATTTCAATTTGGGAAGCCTTTGCAGAGAGCAGTCTATCCACTGCTTCCTCCCATTTATAGCAGAATAGGTCTAATGATTCCACAGCACTCAACTTGCTCCCTCAAGGAACTGGGTCTCAAACCATTTATACCTTTAATGATTAAAAATAGCACTTCAGTTTCAACCCAGAAACTTATTACTTAACGGTAGATATCATGAAAATGTTCTGGGACTAGAAAGGTATGATACAAGCATCAAACTTAAAAATTAAGAAATTAATAATGCAATTGCAGAAGAAGGAACCAATGCACTGAACTCAAAGCTCCTAATGAAACACTGGCACTGAAGCAAATGCACTCACATGCTGAGAGAACACAGAGAATATGAATTAATAAAACCTTCATCATGTCAGAAACTGCCTTCAAGCATACCAAAGCAACAAAGAAAAAGCAAGCACAGAAAAATCAAAAAATGACTTTACATAGTGTCAGAAGGTACAAAGAGAGAAACAAAATTTAGTGCAACCGCATTGATCCAACAGAAAAGAGAGACACAGCAAACTCCAGCTGTGATCCAGAACAACCAGGACCACCTCTTACAGAAAGCACTCTTCCTGATAAGGAAATAACTGGCATTAACAGGATACCATCCATGGTCTAGACTGGCAAAACACAGTCTTCATTATCTCTGGTTTCAAGAGTAAAATGGAATGTGACAACTGAATGAGTACCACAAATCAGCTGTTGAGCCAGCATTCAATTTAGGAAGAGACAGTGAGGCAAGACAGTAACACACCTTCACTGAAGGCACTTGAATGATGGTACTGATAAATCTAGAAACAAAAGCTAAAATGAATATAAAGCAAGAAAATATATATAGCTGCATACTTATCTGTATGCTTTCTCTGCTTTGAATGAATAGAAGACAGAAAAACTGTTTATTATAATACACGTTTATGAGCAAGCTACAAATAGCCTGGTATATGTTACCACCTGTAGTCTCTTCTCTATCCATCCCTAAATTTCAAAACACTAATTTGATTCTAACAGAGCTTTATTTATAACATGTAGAGTCCTTAAGTTTTGGAAAACACAAACTAGAAATCAATTAATAAAACTGACCTTTTCCTTCTCAATTTATCCTCTTAGAACAGTGACTAACCAGTACAGTCCTTCAGCAGGACTGAAGAACACACTTACTGGGGGAGTACTCACTGACAGGTGCCTTCAGGTGTATCACAGGAACCAGCTGGCTAAAGCACGACATTTGATTAATTTCCAAATTAAAATACAAAGATTACTTATAGCATCTTGAAGGGGAAAGGGTAGGGGGGTTTTGTTTCTTCTGTGTTTTAAGCTGAATCTCCTGCCCAACAGAATAACCAAAGAAGTCTTCACTATACTGCTGATCTGAACACCCTAAAATAATCCTATCCAGTAGTCTTGGACATAGAGGACGAATACAAACCATCTCTACCACTGGCATCTGCAAGCATGTGAACACAAGTTCACAGAGTTCTCAAGTAAGAGATGATATAACATTCAAACCACAACCACACCTTGCAATTTCTGAAAAAGACTCTGTCTGGTTTGCCACAGGTTCGTCTATACTCAGACACAGGCATGCAGACATGAATATCTGAGTTATCCACCATGGTCAAACTTGCTGTCCTCGCCATACAGTTTGTGGGGCACACCCTGCTGACTGTCTGCCACACCCTGAACACTCGCACCACTGCTCATACAGCTCCTCACTCAGGCAACTTTTCAACACACTCTCCTGAATGTTGCAGCAATTGTTTTTTCTCTTTTCTGTGGCCTCTCCCCATGTTTAAGACATGAAATTAATGCACTGACATTCAGTCTTCACCTGACCAATCCTATTTCTCTGCGTTTTGTGAAATGCACAAACAGCTTTTCTTTTTAACCCACTAAACAAGCATGAAAAACCCTGAAAGTTACTTTCTCTTAATAATAATGAAATAAACATTTTCAAAAAAATCTGTTTCAGCTATAGGTTTTCAAAAGCCTCTCCCTCTAACTTTAGTCAAATCCTAGCTTCTGGTACTGAAACATAACTTTTTCCACTTCGTTTTATGAAAAGACAACGACTTCAAACATGTCTCAATCTTATTTTTACTAACTTTGGAGAACCTGAATCCAGGTCCTCTGGTTATTTCTAACTTTCTATATTCTAATTTAAAATACATATTGTGATTAACAACACATCTTCTTGGATGTCCCAGAATATTAATCTGGATTCTTATTTTAAAAATACATGTGAAAAAAATCTGGTCTGCCTTTTCTCCTACCAGTTCATTCAAAGTTCTTGAAATGGACTAGTCTTCTAGAAATTGGCTGTCCATTAAAATATCTAAAATACTCAAGGCTATTTAGTGCATTTAATAAACTTTTATATCCCACAGTACAAAAAGATAAAATTGTCTTTCCAAAGTGTAACTTTTATTCATGAAAAAAATGTGACTGTATCCCCAGCACCCCAATTAGTTAAGCTCATGTCTCATCTTTGCCTTCATGTAACTATTCAGTTAACAAATAACTTGGTTTCTCTGACACTACAACACATTTCAAACACCAACAGAATACAGCAAAACCACTGTCTAGCTGTCTGTCCACTTATTCTGGATAAGCCACTTGTTCCCTTGTGTATCAGTTTCTGCAAAGGTAAAAAATATGGACTAAAACATTAACTCCTAAAAATTTAATAGCATTAAAGATTTGCATTAAGATCTATTGATGAGAGTTAGGGAAGAGCTTAGGTATCCTTCCGAATGCATTTTTGGGCTAGGCATACTAAACAATTTTAAAAAATCAGAAGGTTTCACAATCTGTTCGAGATATTTTAAGTTTTGTTTGGTTCCGAATTCTATTTACTAGATGAACAAATTTTCTCATGACTGCCATCATGTCATCTGACTGGTATCTAATAAATTCCTTCAAATCCTATTTCCATGTTTTGGTTTTTTTGTTTGTTTTTTTTTTTTAAGTTCACCACTCTTCACCAAAAAGAGTGGGGGAAAAAAAAAAGAGTAAAACTCTCCTTATGCTTGGTACAAATGTTCAGTAGCTGAAATGCTCTCATGACCATGCTCAAACCAGGTACCACACCTTGCCTTACACATCCACACTATGCCCTAATTTCAGGATGACACACCACACTACCACTCTCTCCAGCACCAACAACCTCACAAGCTCCTCTCGTCCCCACCCCAACCCACATTTTCCTGGCAAATGCCCTCAGCCTCTCTTGTAGGGGAGAACTGACTGACTGCTTGGTGGGAAGAGGAAAGACCTGATACACTTGTCTGAGGAAAGAAGGTAACATGACTCAACTTGAGGTCGAGCACAATACAGCAGACTCTATTTGTGATGGTACACAACATATTGCTGCAGGCTGAATATCTACCTTTGTGTCCTAAAACTGCAGTGTAAGAGCACTTTTACTTCAAGGCTAGATTGGATGGGGCTCTAAGCAACCTGGTCTAGTGAAAGGTGTCCGTGCCCATGGCAGGGGGCTGGAATAAGATGATCTTCAACATCCCTTCCAATCCAAACCATTCTATGATTCTGCCCAACTGACAAGAAACTGAGAAATAAATGTATTGGGATTAGAGCACATTAACTACCTTAGTGAGAACTCCAAGTTTCATGAAGACCCTGATATGTTAACCTTGCTGACAGCTTGAAAAAAGACAACATCAGCTTAAAAGAACGCATCTCCTGGTTGCAGTTCTCTAATTTCCACTTGTTTGCACACAGTCGTTTATCAGACATTGGCTCTCCACAGGTGTTAAGGAAAAATAATATTCATGCTTAAGTGCTTGATGATCTTGGAATAAACAACTATTAACGATGTATTTCATTAGTGGTAATGATAGTAAAGAATGCCTCAACTGCAGAATGATCTGAATTACTTTAACATTCAGCTTCTGTATTTTTTTTCAGTGAACAATGCTAATGACAATAATAGCCATTAAGAACACAAAGAATACCATCATCTAGATTTTTTCAGAAGAATAAATTCTTCCCCACTCGTTCAGATAAAATAAAAAGCCAAACATATTTCTTGCACTGGAAGATCTGCTTTTTTATTTCAACTGATTTCCATTTTACTTCCTGGAACTCTTCAACCCTAGAATTCAGGTTATTTAATAAATGAGAAAGCTTTTGAGAAAAGTTAAAAGTTTACAAGTTAAAAATATGAGCACTGTTAATTGGGGATTTTCACACCTGCAACCATTCCCTCTGTCTGTTATAGAAAAAGACACCTGTTTGTATCCACACTGAGGGAGTGCCTGTCAACAGCTTCACTGTGACACACAAAAAACTCTTGCAATCTACAGGTTACTTGGTTCATGAATGAAAGGGAGAGTGACCTACAGAGCAGCCTCTGCCAAACTGTGACAGAGGCCATAAATAGTGAGCTGAGGTTTATCCTCCCATCATCAGCAGCCCACTCCAAGCATTTCCACCACAAGCACTCTTCTCCTCTGTGCCTTCACCAAAATTAGGGTGACACTGTGAAATTTCAGCTGATAATCAAATCAGAAGGATGGAGGGGAGGCAAGGTGAAGCCAGAGGATGTGGAGAAGAGGATTATTTTCAGCTGGACCAGTAACGTGATCCTGATCCAGCTGATCAAATGGCCTGGCAAGCATTAATACTGGCGAGTCTGTTGTTTTCACAACTGCAGAGTTCACAGCCAGAGCTCACAGCACATGTGAAATCACACACCTGCAGAAGAACAAGTCCACTGAGAAGAGTTCTCTACTTGCTGTATGGGGTCCACACCTCACTTAGACATTTTTCTAGTAGATTCATTTAAGGTAAGTTTTTAAAACCACTGATCCTCCTTGTTTAACACAGAAGGAATACTAAAAGCAACACATTTTTAGTCAGAACTACGTTAACCATTTCTATGAGTTTTTAGACCCTGTTAACAAAGACTTTTAAAGCACAAATTATATTTATGTAATGGATTGAGAATCAAGAATGATTACAACTCTGATGTGGAAAAAACGAAAGCATTCAAATGTTTTTTCCTACTTTCAGTCCTCAAAAGTCCATTCTGTTTCTGCTTAACAGTCACATCCTAAACAAAGCTTATAAGACATGGCCTCCTTCAACACTACTATAAGCCTAAATAAAGAAGCAGAGTGATCTGAATGAGGATAGCAAAGAGGAGAACAGAGTGAGAATCCGTGGACCAGACTGTTCCCCAAGGTTTGAACACGACCAGGAAATAGGCTCAGTAACCTAAGCAAGGAAGTGTCTGTAGCAAGGGAAGCTACAGGAAGGTGGCCTTCTGTGTGGATAAAAAAAGGGGATTAAAAAACACTTCATCACCCCTAGCTAAAATGCACTTGAAGACAGTATTTTCAAAAGAGAAAAAAGAAATTAAAATTGTGTATAACTGTGACATGAAATCTTAAGATTAATCTACTGTAATTTAAATCATAATAAAAACAAAATTCAAAGCCTGAAAGATAAATCAGAGAAATAACAGAGGATAGTTATTAAGTATTTGGAATGAGGGATTGCTGAAGCACGGCAACAAATTTCACCGCAAGTAATCTCTTCCACATGTAGAAAATGAACAGCTTCTTCATTTCAGGTTATTTAAATAGCTTGGCTCAACTATTTATCCATTTTAAATGAAGGAACTGACTGGAGGCTGGAGAAAAGCAAAACATCCCTCTCCCAAACTATGAAAACACCCAAACCGAAGCATCTGCTCCAAGTGCAACTGGATACAAACATTCTATCACAGCTTTACATTAGTTAGGCCATCAACAGACACTACTAGAAGCATAAAGCTGAAACCACAAAATTCAGTACAGGCTACAAGAACCATGGAACTTGGAGAAGCTTCTAAATTATGTAAGTCTAATAGGAGAACTAAAGCCGCCTCCTTCATACCAATTCAGCCGGAGTTGAAGCTATTACAGCATACGCACACTCAGTGCAAAACGAAAAGGCTTACAGAAGATTACACATTAATCTTACAACTGGTTGAAAAGTTGCCTGTTTTAGTAACTAGCAAGCAGAAAGAAACTGAATTTATTCATAAAAAGAGTCCAAGCAAGTATAAATGCAAACCAACACTTGAACAATTTAAAGCAGAATTAATGGTTAAAATAAACCATGAAAATCCCATCAAAGGTAATGAAGACAATATTTCAAGAGTGAAGTCAGACTGAAAAATTGTTTAGAAAAACCAGCAAAGCATGAAGTGTACACAAAAAAAAAGGATAAAAACATATTGTCAGCTCCCTTTGCAATAAATGGGTTCATGAGTGATATTACCCACAGAAAAAGTAATCCATTAGAGCTAAAACATCTAATAAACAATCAGTAATCTTTCAAAGAGTCACAGCTACAAAACAGCACACAAAATTCACAGCAATGAAAGCTTTGGTTCCAGACAGGTTTTATAGTTTTACAGAGAAATCATTCAAAGCATCATTAGATTGGAATTAGAACTTTTCCACAGCATAGCAATCACTCAACAATTTAGGACAGGATGTGCAAAACCATACCACATGCAACTGAAACTGCAGGGGGATGGAGGTGATCAGAATATAATTACCTGAGCTAATTATCTTGCATAACCCCAAGCTGTATGAAACTCTTGCAAAATTGTAATGGGCTGTCTCACAGACATGGGTCAAACCTTCTGCTTGAAGTTCAAACAGAGACAGTAGATGGAGAAGTAGCTTTTATTAGTATTACTTTGGGACAAGCTCAATATTCAGAGGAAGCAATGCAGCACACAAAACTTCAGCACCATTTCCTGAGTACTCTTTGGAGGTCTTATCCACTCACTGGATTAGCCCTTAGATCGCTTCCTTTGAAGGCCCTGGAACAGCCTGACAGCAAGGATAGCCAGCTTTTAACAGGATGCACCACTGCCTCCCAGAACAAACCATGGACACTTCAGAGGTGTCCTGACTTCTGAAAGCAGCCCGGACTGATATGGCAGGATATGTAAGAAGAATTCAAACTCAGGATAGCCCTTCAGAACCACAAAAGTATCATGAATGCCAACTGTATGGTATTTTGACAGAACCCTGAACAAAGATTGCTTCCAACAATTGCTCCATTTCCCACTGCTCGCAGCTGTATTAACACCACACAGCCAAGAAATGGCCTGCACGACTCATTTTAGAACACTGATTTTTCCCTGCTAAGTCCCCAAAGAGCAGCAGACCACTAAACCAGAAAGAACCGGAGATTTTATTGCACACCAAAAAGATGAGCTTTCCTGGGAATCTTCCTTTAAATTGTTTGGAATAACTTCACAAGGCTTTATATTTCAGGATGCATTTCAAAGAACTGTAAAAGCATTAGCCTCAGCACCTTTACTGATATTACTGCAAACTCAAACAGGAAGGCAATGCACTTCTTTAAAACACAGATATTGGACAGGAGCTTTTTTCTTGAAGAGCTTTATATGCAGGTGGCCGGCAAGTGTCATTTCTCCAGTATAAGGAGGAAAATCTAACTTTTTCTATAGCTTTATACTAAACAGCAGAGCATCCAGAACACCATGAGACACTTTGCACAGACAATGAAGAAAACATGCTAATTAGCATCTTTCATAAAGGAAAACTTAATTTTTAGAAAGCTCTACTGGTTACGTTTAAAACTTGTATTTTAAGAGAAATTATAGTAAGTTTTTAAAGTTAGTTTTTTATGTTTTCGACAGCTGACCATTAAAGGTTTTTCGAGGAGTAAAATGTAGCAATGAGTTTATGCTACAAAAGCTGCATTATCGCCCAGAAATCAGAAAACATTTCTATTGCTACAGACTGAGAAAGTACAGCGAGAGACACTGAAACACACGGGCATCACAGGGCACAAAAATGCTGCTTAGCTCTCTACCTTCCCACACTCCAGCACCCGATGTCACTCCTGCAGCCCCTGTTTGCTCCCATTAGCAATTAAGTACAATGGAGAGCTCTAGGTTGCACTGCGCAAGTTGAACGATGTTGGCAGCACTGCTTTTAGTGAGGATCATGTGTTACAATTATCACCGTGCCCTCAAGTATCTCTTATGGCACTGCTAATGCTTTCTTGGCTAATTAAATTAAGCTAACCTTGTATACATTTCTAAAATGTCTAACTAGCACAGTGACGTGATTTAAGAGTGTTTATTACACAATAAATTCTTGATCAACACTTTTGATTTGTTGTGTAAGAAAAATCATTTCAATTGCCAAGGAAGCGTTATCAGCAATCGCAACTCAGTGTCTGAAAACATCAGACATTAGTAGATACAAAGTGCAAATTTAACCACTTATGGTCACAGGATCCCAAATTTTTTCACAGTACGAATAAAGTCCACTGGATCTGTAAGCCATAAAATTCTATGTCTCTGTAGAAGATTTTGATGAGTTTTTCTTCTCAGAAAGCTTTAGTATAAAGCTAGAACACTTCTCAAGTTTTAATGCTCTAAAGAAAAAAAAATGTATTTTTATATATGTATAATTTGTATAACAATAGAATATATATTTACGTAAGCATAGCTTCAACATCTACTAAATAGCGTGTAAGTCAGTCTTGGAAACAGGAAGAAAATCAAGCCCAGTTTTTCCCCTCTGTACCCTCTCTATGCACTCTGCTATGACATCATCTCAGACAATAAACTTCTTGGCTCCTTGATCCATTTAGTGAGGGATTTTGTTCATTTTAATCTGGCTTCTGGTCAGCAGACAGACACACACGTATTCATCTCCATCACTGACTGCATGGTCGCCAATCAATAATTCAAACCAGTTTACTTTTCAAAGCCTGATGTCATTGCTTTCTCCAAGCTGAGCAAGTACTACAGAGGGAATACACTGAACATGATAAAGGCATTTAGACAATTACAGTCCATTTCCACAAAATGTGTGTTGCTTCCAGACTCAGATCAAACAAAAAAGGACACCATTCACATGTAACTCAGCATAATACTGAAGCAGAATACTAGAAACTCAAGTTCTTGGGAGAGAATTAAGCCTATACTTATAAATGTATGCAAAAAAAAACCCCAAACAAATGAAAAAAAAAACAAAAACCACACACACACAAAAAAGTGTATCAGGAAAAGCCAAGAGGAAAAAATAAGAAGGAAAGGAAATAGATACAGAAGAGGTAGAAGGCAAGTCCTATCCCCTCATTTGGTCTACTCAGCATCTTACAGGATGCCATTAGGTTATTAACTCAGTTTTTGTTGCTAATAAGGAACAGACAGATGATCTTTTAAAACACATTCTGAAAGTTGGCTACAAGCACTCCTACTGAAGAGCATTTCACAGGAAGTCCAGGTCAGAAGCTCCATGCAAGAAAATTAAATCACACACTGCAAACAAGAAGCATCCCATCTCTGCCAGAGCTCCAAACTCAAGCTGCCTATTAACCCGATTAACTGCTGGTAGCAAGGCTGGTTTCCTGATGTGACACCCAAAAGATTTTAAAAGGACACACTGTTCCAAGTCAACTGCAAAAAAAAAAAAAATTACATACAACTGCATGAAGATGATCCCAGCACGCTTTCTGAACACAGCCTCACTATCTGTCTCCCAACACTCACTTCCAAAAGCAAAGGCTTTGTCTCCTTACTGCTATACTTATTCATGTCCTAATCACTGAGATCCTTCTCTGGCACTACTTCAAGAAGATTCAGAAGCACAGAAAGACACTGTATTGCTGACAGCTCTTACATCTAAATAAAAAGAGTTATACAGAAAGAACTTTAAAATACAGTGAGATATATATATACTTTATAAAACACACTGGATGGGGGAAATAAGAAAAAAAAACTGTTCTTGGATAACTTCAGCTCATATTTGGCAATTACATCTTAAAAGGAAAGAAAAATTCCACCTCAAACGCATGAGATTTGTTGTGAAGTGAAACAAGTTCATTCCCACACACCAAAATTTACATTTAACTTTAGAAGAAATGCTCTTTTAGAAGTGTGGGCAATATCCTGGGAAGTATTTACAATATTTTACACTATTTTGCACTATCTCCTTTCCTTACACCATGACAATAACATAATGTAAACATTTTAGTGATTTGTAGTTAAAAAAAACACATTCAGTAATTAAAAATACTTGGAAAGAAGCCCAAGCTAGTTTTCTTAGCACCAGTAAACTCCCTGAGAAGTAAGCCGGTAAGGGTTACTTCAAATTTTGCTTCACAAACCACAAGACCCACGATATGAATAAACAGAAACTGCACACTAGAACAAGCAGAACAGCTTTTTACAGCTATGGTGCTGCATCCCCAGGAGTCCACTGAAATTAAACAAGGAAGAGATAGGGAATAAGGAAAATATGGGGGAAGGGAAAAACGGTGAAGTATGAAAGGACTGAAAGAGAAGCATAGAAGGTATAGGATATCTCATAAGTGATTTGTATTTGGTTTAGTATTTTAGACCAAATGGATGGGGTAAAAGGTTTTCTGAGAATTCCAGGTGTCATCCTTCTGATCTGCCTCTGGCTGCTGCTGCTGCTGTTTTTCTACTCGGCTGATTAACTTCCTCCTTTTCAGGGCAGGGACGCGGTCAGTCAGTGCAGGACTGCCAAACACTCGGACCCCCCAATTTCACTTCCATATTTATATTGTTTTTATAATATACACGCAGAGCAGGCAGCTATAAATACTAGTCTAAACCTTTAAAGCAATACACGAAGTTGCATCAACCGAAGAAAAAGTCCTGCCTACAATTCCTCCTGTGGGAGGAATTTCTCCACAGAAAGGATCATTAAACATTGGGAACGGGCTGCCCAGGGAGGCGGTGGAGTCACCCGCCCTGGAGCTATTTAAGGAAAGACTGGATGTGGCACTCAGTGCCATGGTCTGGTTGACAAGGTGGTGTTGGGTCATAGGTTGGACTCCATGATCTCAGAGGTCTTTCCCAGCCTCATTGATTCTGTGATTCTTCGATAATTAAAAACAAAAATTTGCACGTTTTGTCAACAGAGCTGTTTATAGACACGGAAGAAAGGAGACTCCCGAATTCTTTCTTCCGGTTAGAGTTTACCAAATGGTAATTCCCCAAATCGGGCTGTAGAATTTCACTTGCCGTTAGCCCGTCTAACCAAAGCTACCACAGAGAGTTCGGCTGGGAAAGCATTCAACTTAAACTTGATGGTAAAAATCATACCCTCCGTGCCACAAAAACGGGCCGGGGAGCTTTCCCGAACACCAGCTTCCTCCCGTAGCAGCCGCCAGCCAAATGGAGGTCATTTAGGGAAAAGGGGAAAAAAAAAAAAAACAACAAACACACACATACACACAAACCAAACCCGGCCGAGGTTTATTGCGAAGTTGCTGCGGGCGCAGCTCCCAACTTTTGTCTAGCGGCGGCAGCGCCGGGCGCGGCCGCAGGGGGAGCCCCGCGCCGCCGGACCCCTCCGGACCCCCGCCCGCCGCCGACCCCGCCGGGCACCGGCACCGCGGCCACTCCGCCGCCCGTGTCCCCGCCGCCCCCGCCCCTGTC